>NC_091987.1:218120787-218465787 GCF_044704955.1 Pristiophorus japonicus | reverse complement strand
TAGAGGTCGTGGTCCATATCGGGACCAACGACATCAGTAAAATGAGGGATGAGGTTCTACAGGAAGAATTTAGGGAGCTAGGAAGAAAATTAAAGAGTAGGGCCTCAAAGGTCTCCGGGTTACTACCGGTGCCACGTATAATGAGTACAAGAATAGAAGGATAGAGAGGATGAACACGTGGCTGGAAAATTGGTGTAGGAGGGAGGGCTTTAAATTCTTGAGACATTGGGACCGCTTCTGGGGAGATGGGACCTGTACAAACCGGCCGGGTTACACCTCATCAGCACCGGGACCAATATCCTCACGGGGAGTTTTGCTGTTGGGGAGAGTTTAAACTAGCTTGGCAGGGGGATGGGAACCCGAGAACAAATTCAATAGGGAAGGAAGTAAAGCAGAAGTTGGATAGCAAGAATCTAGAAAGCGAATCTGTAAGACAGAGGAAACAGGGCTTAGCATGTAGTAAGCAAGGAGGTCTTCCTATGCTGAATGGTATATACTTTAATGCAAAGGGTACAGCGAATAATATAGAAACATAGAAAATAGGTGCAGGAGTAGGCCATTCGGCCCTTCGAGCCTGCACCACCATTCAATAAGATCATGGCTGATCATTCCCTCAGTACCCCTTTCCTGCTTTCTCTCCATACCCCTTGATCCCCTTAGCCGTAAGGGCCATATCTAACTCCCTCTTGAATATATCCAATAAACTGACATCAAGAACTCTCTGCGGCAGGGAATTCCACAGGTTAACAACTCTCTGAGTGAAGAAGTTTCTCCTCATCTCAGTCCTAAATGGCCTACCCCTTATCCTAAGACTGTGTCCCCTGGTTCTGGACTTCCCCAACATCGGGAACAATCTAACCTGTCCCGTCCCGTCAGAATCTTGTATGTTTCTATGTGATCCCCTCTCATCCTTCTAAACTCCAATGTATAAAGGCCCAGTTGATCCAGTCTCTCCTCATATGTCAGTCCAGCCATCCCGGGAATCAGTCTGGTAAACCTTCGCTGCACTCCCTCAATAGCAAGAACATCCTTTCTCAGATTAGGAGACCAAAACTGAAGACAATATTCCAGGTGAGGTCTCACCAAGGCCCTGTACAACTGCAGTAAGACCTCCCTGCTCCTATACTCAAATCCCCGAGCTATGAAGGCCAACATACCATTTGCTTCCTTCACCGACTGCTGTATAAGCTCATCCAGGTTGAAGGGGTATTAGTGGGGGAGGGGGGAGGCATTTGGGTGCCAGTGACCATAATTCAGTCAGATTCAAATTGGTTATGGATAAGGACAAGAATAGGCCTGGAATAAAAGTTCCAAATTGGGGAAAAACTAATTTTGCTAAGTTAAGGAGTGATTTGGCCCTAGTGGACAGGAACCAGCTACTTGTGGGTAAATCCGTGTCGGAACAGTGGGAGGCATTCAAGGAGGAGATCCGGAAGGATCAGGCCAAACATGTGCCCTTAAAGAAAAAAAACTGGGAAAAATAATTCTAGAGCCCCCTGGATGTCTAGGGACTTACAGGAGAGGATTAAGAAAAAAAGAGACACTTATGTCACATATCAACGGCTAAATACTTTAGAATCTTTAGAGGAATGTAGAAAGTTAAGAGGTAAAATTAAAAAGCATATTAGGAATGCTAAGAGAGAGCACGAGAAATCCTTAACCAGTAAAATTAAGGAAACCCTAAGATGTTCTATAAATATATTAAGAGTAAAAGGGTAACTAAAGAAAGGGTAGGGGCTATTAGAGACCATGAGGGTAATCTGTGTGTGGAGGCGGAAGATGTTGATAGGGTTCTTAACGAATACTTTGCATCTGTTTTCTCAAAGGAAAGAAGTAATGCAGATACTGCTATCGAGGTGGAGTGTGATATTCTGGATGAAATAAATATAGTGAGAGAGGAAGTATTAAGGGGTTTAGCAGCTTTGAAAGTAGATAAGTCCCCAGGCCCGGATGAAATGCATCCCAGGTTGTTGAACAAAGTAAAAGAGGAAATAGCAGAGACCTTGACCATCATTTTCCAGTCCTCTTTGGATATGGGCATGGTGCTGGAGGATTGGAGGACTGCTAATGTTTAAGAAGGGAAAAAGGGACAGGCCGAGTAATTACAGGCCTGTCAGCCTAACCTCAGTGGTGGGAAAACTAATGGAAAAAATCCTGAAAGACAGGATAAATCTGCATTTGGATAGGCAAGGATTAATTAGGGACAGTCAGCACGGATTTGTTAAGGGAAGATCGTGTTTGACTAACCTGACTGAATTTTTTGAGGAGGGAACCAAGAGGGTCGATGAGGGTAGTGCGTACGATGTAGTATATATGGACTTTAGCAAGGCTTTTGATAAGGTCCCGCATGGTAGACTGGTCATGAAGGTTAAAGCCCATGGGATACAGGGCAAAGTGGCAAGTTGGATCCAAAATTGGCTTGGAAGTAGGAAGCAAAGGGTAATGATTGATGGATGTTTTTGTGACTGGAAGGATGTTTCCAGTGGAGTTCCGCAGGGCTCAGTATTGGTTCCCTTGCTTGTTGTGGTTTATATCAACGATTTAGATTTGAATATAGGGAGTATGATTAAGAAGTTTGCAGACGTCATTAAAATTGGCTGTGTGGTTGATAATGAAGAGGAAAGTCATGGGCTGCAGGAGGATATCAATCTACTGGTCAGGTGGGCAAAGCAGTGGCAAATGGAATTTAATTCAGAGAACATAAGAACATAAGAATTAGGAACAGGAGTAGGCCATCTAGCCCCTCGAGCCTGTGTGAGGTGATGCACTTTGGGAGGGCTAATAAGGAAAGGGTATACACATTAAGCGGTAGGCCACTTAATAGTGTAGATGAACAAAGGGATCTTGGGGTGCTTGTCCACAGAACTCTTTTGGGAGGAAACAAAAACATTAAATCGTGGCCCCCCGATCTGGGGGGACGCACCAAACATTTACACGGCTCTTTTTTTTTGTGTATTTTTTTGTGTGTTTTTAAAAAATATTTTTGGGCGCTAAACTCATATTTTTTCTCCAAGTGCCCCCTATAAAAAGGGAGGGGGACACTAAAAACACCGGCAATTAAAACAAATTAAACTTTAAAACATAAAATCAAATTAAAATTTGGTTGCCGGGCGTGATGATGCACTCCAGTCCCTCCGGTGCCCACCTCTCGCGGAAGGCCGCGAGCGTACCGGTGGACACCGCGTGCTCCATCTCCAGGGACACCCTGGACCGGATGTAGGCGCGGAAGAGAGGCAGGCAGTCAAGTTGAACGACCCCCTCGACCGCCCGCTGCCTGGACCGGCTGATGGCACCCTTGGCCGTGCCCAGGAGCAGTCCTACGAGGAGACCCTCGGACCTACCCGCTCCCCTCCGCACAGGGTGCCCGAAGATCAGGAGTGTGGGACTGAAGTGCAGCCAGAATTTCAGGAGCAGCCCCTTTAGATAATAAAACAGGGGCTGCAACCTCGTGCATTCAATAAAAACATGGAACACGGACTCTTCCAGACCGCAGAAATTGCAGGCGGCCTGGGAGCCCGTGAACCGGCTTAAAAATTTATTGCACGGCACTGCTCCGTGCACCACCCTCCAGGCCAAGTCCCCGATAAATACTGGGAGGACTCCTGCGTAGAATGCCCTCCATCGGGGACCCCCGCCTCCTCCGGACGGCAAGATGGTACGCCACGGCGTGTCCAGACGGCAGGCGAGGATGGCAAAGTTGAGAGTGTGCAGGAGCAGCCCGTACAGGAAACCCCTCCGCGCGGAACTGAAAGGCACGGAGGGGATTTCCCCGAGGCGGCTCAAGTTGTGAGGCGCCGGCTCCCGAGGGAGGTTCCGGGGTTTGGCGCCGATGAGGAATTCCGTCCGGAACGGGGGTCAGTTTGGACGGGATCTCCCCACGTGCTTGAGCCTCCTCGATGCACCCAACAGAGTCAGGGCCCAGAGCTGTTTTTAGCGACTCGATGGCATCGGCCGCACGGCGGACGTTGGCGGAATTTAGGCGCCGCGCCAGCGTGTCTGGCGCCATCCAGCCCGCTCCTCCGCCATCGAGCAGGTCCCTGACCCTGGTCACCTCACCAGCCACAGCCCTCTCGTCCGACCGCCACCTAAAACCTCGGTCGTGGAGGTACGGATTCCCGAGCAGCGGCTCCTGCAGGACGGCCGCCACTCCAGCCGGTGGAGAGCTGCGCTTGGTGGAGACTTTGTTCCAGACCCTGGTGAGTTCCTTGTAAAAGACAGGCAGCTCCTGGAAGGCGGTCCTGACGCCCCCCACACTCACAAACAGGAGCTGCGTGTCGCAGTTGAGGCCATGCTGCTGGCGGAAGAAATACGTCGCCAGAGCACACCACCTAGGAGGGGGCTCGACGTAAAGGTATCTCTGCAGGATCTGAAGACGGAAAGTCGCGAGCTGGGCGCTGACGCACACCAACGACTGACCGCCCTCCTCAAGCGGGAGACTCAAGACCGCAGCAGAGACCCAGTGCTTCCTGTTGTTCCAGAAGAAGTCCACCAGCTTCTGTATCTTGGTGACAAACGCAGGGGGAGGGGTCAAAGTGACCAGCCAGTACCACAACATGGCGGCCACCAGCTGGTTTATGACTAGCGCTCGACCCCTGTAGGACAGCACTCGGAACAGTCCTGTCCAGCGCCCTAGGCGAGCGGCGACCTTGGCCTCCAGCTCCTGCCAGTTCGCCGGCCAGGCTTCCTCGTCGGGGCTAAGGTAGACTCCCAGATAGAGGAGATGGGTCGTGCTCCAGGCAAAAGGCCTGAGCTCCTCCAGCAGGGAGTCCACCCGCCACTGACCCACCAGGAGTCCGGAACATTTCTCCCAGTTGATCCTGGCGGAGGATGCGGCCGAGTAAATCTCCTGGCACTCACGCATCCTCCGCAGGTCAGCGGGATCCTCTACCGCAAGGAGCACGTCATCGGCGTAAGCCGAGAGGACGACCTCCACGCCCGGCCCTTGCAGAGCCAGTCCCATCAACCTCGTCCGCAGGAGGCGCAGGAAAGGCTCCACGCAGATGGCATATAACTGGCCGGACATGGGGCATCCCTGGCGCACCCCTCTCCCAAAGCGAAGGGGCGCCGTCAAGGACCCGTTAACCTTTATCAGACACTCCACGGAGGCGTACAAAAGTCGGATCCGGGCGACGAAATGCGTCCCGACCCCGAAAGCGCGCAGAGTTCCGAGCAGATAGTCGTGATCCACCCTGTCGAACGCCTTCTCTTGGTCGAGAGATAGGAAGGCGACCGACAGACCAGCCTCCTGGGAATGATGGATGAGGTCCCGGACCAGATGGATGTTATCGTGGATTGTCCGGCCCGGGACCGTGTAGGACTGGTCGGGGTGGATCATGTGGTCCAGCACGGCGCCAAGGCGAGCAGACATCGCCCTGGCGAAGATTTTGTAGTCCGTGCTGAGGAGGGAGACCGGGCGCCAGTTCTTAAGGAGGCGGAGATCGCCCTTCTTAGGCAGCAGGACGATGACTGCCCTGCGCCAAGAGAGGGGCATCTCCCCGGTCGCCAGACTTTCCCCCAGGACCCGCGCGTAGTCGACCCCAGGACGTCCCAGAACGCCCTGTGGAACTCCACGGTCAGCCCGTCCAGCCCCGGGGCTTTTCCCCTCGAGAGCCGGTCGAGGTCAGCTCTGCCAGGCTTAGCGGAGCTTCCAGATTTTCGGCGCCCTCCGGGCCGACCTTCGGCAGGTCCTCCCACAAAACTCTACGCGCTTCCTCGCTGGACGGCTCCGGAGAGAACAGAGCCCCGTAATATTCACGGGCCCTGTTGTTGACGCCCTCCGGATCCGAGACGAGAGAGCCGTCGTCGGCCAGCAGCGTCAAGAACTGCTTACGGACACTCTGCCTTTTTTCCAGCGAGTAGAAGAGGGAGCCGCGGTTCAGATCCCGCAGGAACCGGATCCGCGACCTCACGAACGCGCCTCGGGACCCGACGAGCTGCAGGTCCTTCAGCGCGGCCTTCTTCGCTTCGTACACCGTCCGCAGGGCCGGGTCCTCGACGACTTGACCGAGACGGGCTTCCAGGTCGAGCACCTCTTTTTCTGGCCGCTCGCCTCTTGGTCGACCCCCTCGCGTACTCTTGACAGAAGACGCGGACGTGAGCCTTGCCCACGTCCCACCATAGCCTCAAGGAGGGGAAGCCCCCCTGCTTCCTTCTCCAGTCGGACCAGAATCGACGGAACGAGGCCTGGAACTGCACGTCCTCCAGCAGCTGGTTGTTAAAATGCCAGTACGCGGACCCCGTCCTCGCGCGGAGCGAGGCGAGCTCCGCCCACACCAGGTGGTGGTCCGAACACGGCACCGGCTGCATGGAGGCCGCCGGGACGCAGGAAACGTACGCCCGAGACACGTAAAGGCGGTCGACTCTAGACCATCCTACTCCAGGCCTCACCCAAGTAAAGGCGCTGGAGTCGGGGTGGAGATTTCGCCAGACGTCCACCAAGTCGAAAGACCCGACTAGGTCCCTCAACTTCTCCATCGCCGTCATGCACTGCGGGGCACCGGAGCGGTCCCTCGCCTCGAGGGTGCAGTTAAAATCCCCCCCGAGGACAATGCAGTCGCCGACATCGACGGAGCCAAGAAGAGCGGACACCTCTTCAAAGTAGCACGTTTGCTGCGGGCCGGGCTGAGGGGCGTACACGTTCACGAAATGGAGCGGCATGTTCCCCAGGCGAACCGTGACGTGCAGCAAGCGGCCTGGCATGGGCTCCTCGACCCCCAAGATCTCCGGCTGAAAATGCGGGGCCAACAAGATGGCCACCCCACAAGAAGTGGTAGTGAGGTGGCTCATGCGGACCTCTCCTTGCTATTCCAGGAGCCACGTGGCTTCGTCTCCCGGAACGGTGTGGGTTTCTTGCTGGAAGCACACCGCATATTTCCCCTCCCGCAGGAGCGAAAAATTGTTAAATCTACGGTGTGCCTCTCTGCCGCCGGTGATGTTGAGGCTGGCTATGGTGATTTTCATGACTAGAGCATAGTGCAACCTCTACCTAACCTATTGTCGGGGTGGGGGAGGGAGCGGAGTCTTTTGTTGACCTCCACTCCTTCAGCAGCCCAGCGAGCAACCTTTTGAGCCGGCGCAGCTCAAGGCCTTGCGCCCTTGATAAGGGCCCGCCCGCGGCCATGGTTTTAGCGACGAGCAGCCCCGGCTCGGACCATCTTTCCAGGGCCAGACGGGCTTGGTCGCGGCGACCCCGGCACTGGACCAAAAAGTCCCGGAGTTCCTTTGCAGGAATGAGGAGGGTCTCAGCGGCGGGCACGAGGAGATCCACCATCTCACTGGCGATGGACTCCAGATCTTCTCCCGAGTCCCCCACCGAGTCCCCGTCCCTCTCCGGGAGGTCGCCGCTAGCAGCCGGCCCGTCGACCGCACGAGGTACGGCAAATGGCCCGGCCGCTCCATCCGACCCTGGCTCTGCCCCGATCCCACCCCCAGGATCGTCGGCAGAGGAGTCCCCACTGGGCTCTTTTGAAAGTGGTGCTGGGTCAGGAAGCGACAGCGGAAGGGGTTCCTCCTCCGCCCCAGGAGCCGGGGAAGGCGGAGAGACCTGGTTAAAGAAATGTACCAGGTCCTCCAAGTACCCCAGCTCCAAAGTAGGGGGCGAGGGTTGTTGTTCTTCCCCCTCCCCGCCGCCACCCCCCGGCCCAGCGTGTGGATGTTCTGTTAAATTATTGTCATTTTCAGTTTCTGCCGAATCGAGCAAATCCCGGGGGAAGTTGGTTAATAGCTGAGCGGGCTCAGGTTCGGCCTTTCCGGCCCCGCCCGCCTCAGTCCACGGGACGCTCGACCCGGCGGCTACGCATTCCTCCGCTGGCCCCATGCCCCCCACGACAGGCAGATCTTCCACGCCATCCCTGGGAGGCAGAGGCTGGGCAGCCTCGACTGTCTCACCCTCCCCGGGGACAGACTCCTCTCGCCTACGGCGCAGTTTGGGGGCGCTGGTGGGGGACGCGGGACACGCGGCGGGCACCGACTCCTCCGCGGAGGGATGTTGTTCCCCCTCTGCCTCATTGGAGCGGCGCCTCCTTTTGTTCCTGGGGGTGCGCGGAGGCAGGGAGACCTCCATGTCTGCCGAGGCCTCCCGCTCCACTCCCCCCTTTTTCTTATCTTGGCCGCGCCCGAACCCCTCTGTGATATTGGTCAAGGGCTCGGGCACGGGCTCTGGGCACCCCGCGCTCGCCGGTGACAGGGTTGGGCTGAGCGTGGTGATCAGACTGTCTGGCGCACTGAGAGGACCCGCCTCAAGATGTTTCGCCTTCCTCCGCGCCTTCTTTCCAGCCGGACGCTCTCCCTCCCCCCCGCCGGAGGCCCTGAAAACAAAGGCCCCCGACGATGCCCGCGCACCTACGGCTCCTGGCACGCGGACGCTACTGGGGGAGGGGTGGCAGCGGCGCCAGCCTTGGCCGCCTTCGGTGGTTTGGCAGCCTTAGAGGCGGGGCAGTTCTTGCGAACGTGCCCCACCTCCCTGCAGGCATGGCACCGCACGCCGTCCGATGTCCAAAAGACGCGGTAAGCAGTCCCCTCGTGCACCACATTAAAATTACCCTCCGTCGTCTCCTCCCGCGCCAGCCGGACAAAGAGCTGGCGGCGGAAGGAGAACACGTGGCGCAGGCTGTTCTCCCTGAGGCCGAGCGGTATGGGGTTGATCCCCGACCTTACCTCCCCCAGTTGGTGTAGGTGAGGGAGGAGGAGCTCAGCGGGAACAAAGGGCGGGACGTTCGATATGATGACCCTCTGCGCGGTGGCCTCGAGAGGGTCCACCGGCAGGAACGCCCCGCCCACCGTGAGCCCCTTTTCAAGGGCCAGGGACACCACCCGCTCCGACCCCAGGAAGAATACAGCCTTCCCAGACATCTTGGAGGCTGCGACAATGGCCGAGGGGCCGACTACCCCAGCCATCGCACGCACGCACTCCTCGATGGTCATTGTGGGGTGAGTGTCGCTCTTGACCCCGTGTTTTTTTGTTACAAGTCTGAACGGTGGCAGGGCAGCAGGAGACGCCGTGGATGTGGACGCCGCCTGCGCGTATGTCTTTGCTGACCCCGCCACCGGGGTCCCTTTAAGGGCTACACCCACCCCAAAGTCACAGGCCTTAATGTTCTTAATTGGCCTCGTTTAAGTGTCTGCGCAGAGGAGCTCTCAATGAGGCACACCTCTCCCCTAGTTGACAATTGGGGAGGGGCCTTGCTCCCTCTGCTCAGTTGTCCTAATTGTTTTTTTTTCCAAATTAGGAGGAAAGGGCTCTCAGAGAGAGAGGGGAGAGACAGAGAGAGAGAGAAAGAGAGCGGGGGGTGGGAAAGAGGGAAGCTGCGAGGGCAGGTCTCCCCTCACAGCGATGGGTGGATGTTTCTTGGGGTGCACTCCCCAGATGGCAAAAAACAGTCTTTGTAGATGGTCTTCGGGTGGGAGAAGATGTCTTCACCTGGGGTAGCTGGAGCCACCTAGGCACACACTCCCAACGATGTTATATAGGGTGATTAGTGATACTTCAGCCAGGTAGCTCCAGCTATCCCAGGCTAGGCAATGGGGGAGGGGTGCTTCAGTGGTATGTGGGGCCTAGCTGTAAGCAAGACCCCCACACACACTTCCACACACACACACACACCCCCCGCGATGTTCCGGCCCTCGAGTTATCTTCTTTCCTCCCCCCACCGATACAACAAAGTCTTTCAGGAATGCACCAAAACACACCCACCTGTCGAAGATTGTAGAAATGGCTCTCCCTCCTTCCACACTGGATGGTGTTTTCTCAGGTTGTTGTTCTTTTCCCCCTCTCTCCAACTCTCTGTAGTAGTAATAAGTGATAAATTTTCTGCTCTCCTCCTCTCCCTCTGGACGTTGAATTGTAGTAAGCCAGCCCCTTCCTCCTCTTCCTGGGCTGGTCTCAGGGCTCACTCCAGGCTTTTCAGGCAGGAGCTTCAGCAGCAAGCTCCTTCTCTCACCACAGCAGAGCTCCAACTGAATAGGCCGCACCTCCAAAGCTCCACCATTGGTCCACAGATCCCTGAAAGTAGCAGGCCAGGTGGATAAGGTGGTTAAGAAGGCATACGGAATGTTTGCCTTTATTGGCCAAGGCATAGAATATAAGGAGCAGGGAGGTTATGCTTAAAGTGTAGAATAGTTTGGTTAGGCCACAGCTGGAGTACTGCGTGCAGTTCTGGTTGCCGTATTATAGGAAGGACGTGATTGCACTATAGAGAGGGTGCAGAAGAGATTTACTAGGATGCTGCCTGGAATGGAGAATCTTAAGTCATGAGAACAGATTGGATAGGCTGGGTTTGTTCTCATTGGAACAGGAGGTTGAGAGAAGAGGGTGAGGGATAGTAAGGGTCTATTTCCATTGGTGGAGGGGGCTATTACGTGGGGGCATAGTTTTAAGGTGTTTGCCGGAAGGTTTAGAGGCGATTTGATGGGGGGCTTCTTTACGCAGAGGGTTGTAGGGATCTGGAACTCGCTGGATGCAGAAACCCTCACCACTTTTTAAGAGATGCTTGGATGGGCACTTAAAGTGCAGTAACCTGCAGGGTTACGGACCTAGAGCTGGTAATTGGGATAAGACAAGATGACCTTTTGTTGGTCGGCGCAGATATAATGGTAAGTACTGCCGAGAATAGAATACGGCCAGGGTGATCTTCTGGACTAGTGTCAATCGCCTGGATGGGTCACAGAGGAATTTTCCCAGATTTTTTCTCCCTAAATTGGCCTGGGTTTTTAATCTGGTTTTTGACTCTCCCAGGAGATCACATGGCGCCGGTGGGGGTGGAGTGTAGGTGTTTTTAGTATAAGGGGTGTCGCAGTGGTGTGAGGCTGGGTGCTCTTTGCCTTGGGTTTGTAGGGCTGCTGACCAAGGGCTGTGTGGCTCTCTGTCGGCCAGCTCAGACACGATGGGCCGAAATGACCTCCTTCTGTGCTGTAAATTTCCATATTTCTATGTTCTAATTCACTGCACCCCACGCCAATCCTGTAATTCAACACTTAATCTGCTTAATCATCAGACTGGAGCAGAATACTTGTCACCACACCAGTAAAAACTTTCCCCAAAACAAACCTGAGACATGTGGTTTCACTCAACATTGTTAGATTCCACACAACCCTCCGAGGGAGGATCGGGGCGATTTCATTTAATTCAAACATTTCGCGGCACAGTCTCTCTCCCTAACCAGCTGCTAACATAATCACCAGCTCATCCAAAACCCCACAGCTGCCCATCTCCAAAGATCAGCCAGTTACTACCATCCAGGTACCGTGACTGTCAGAATTTGGTTTTAAATGAACACTTCTACTGCTTTGCTGATAGCGACCGGATTGTCCTCATCAAAAAACATACAATATTTCCAGAGGAGTTTTCGAACGACTGTAGATTATCCGAAGCTGTTCAGCATTCCAGCAGCACAGCCAGATTTGTCCTTTCTCTCCCATCCTCTCCAGAAACTGCCGACTCCTGCTCAGTTACAGACCCACAGTACCTCCAATTTCTTTGCCCAAGTGGCCATTCTTCAAGTGTGGGCCAAGGCAGTGAGTGTTAACTAGCTATTCAACTGCAGGAGGCATTACAGCAGAGCTTGTCTAGCCAGGCTCAATGGTCAGGACAGACCCAGGATCGGACTTGGACGTACTGACTCAGCTACCTGCTGACCACTGAGCAACTCAACCACTAGAAATGGGGCAACAGTGTGCGATCATTAGCCTCAGTGCCATTGAACCAGGAAGGGAAAAGGAAACAGCCAAACTAGCTGCTCCGGATCACTGTCAAGGCGACTGTGCAGGCGAGAGGAGATCAGATGAACAGAGAATCAGGCTGGACTGTGAGGTCCTCCACGGGGCAAATAACCTGCCAATATTCAGCCCCAGGCTCATACACGAGCAATGGTCCATGGACAGTGGAAGAACAGCCAAACACCACTCCAACCAGCCAGGAAAGGAGGCGATAAAACTAATATGGGTGAATTTCAAATTCAGTTGGAGGGTGAGAAAGTTGGATCTCAAACCAGGGTCTTAAGCTTAAATAAAGGAGACTACAAAGGTTTGAGGGCAGAATTGGCTAAAGTGGACTGGGAAAATAAATTAAAGAAAGAGACGGTTGATGCGCAGTGGCAGACATTTATTGAGATATTTCATAACTCGCAACTAAAATATATCCCAATGAGAAGGAAAGACTGTAAAACAGGGGATAACCATCTAACATTGCTAACTAAGGAAATAAGGGATGGTATCAAATTGAAAACAAAGGCATACAATGTGGCCAAGACTAGTAGGAGGCCAGAGGATTGGGAAATTTTTAAAAGCCAGCAGAGAACGACTAAAAAAATAATGCGGGGGAAGATAGATTATGAAAGTAAACTAGCACGAAATATAAAAACAGATCGTAAAAGTTTCTTCAGGTGTATAAAAAGGAAAAGAGTGGCTAAAGTAAATGTTGGTCCCCTGAAGAATGAGACTGGGGAATTAATAATGGAGAACTTGGAATGGCAGAGATGTTGAACAAATATTTAGTATCGGGCTTCATGGTAGAAGACACAAACAACCTTCCGGATATAAAAGGGGTCAGAGGGTCTATTAAGGAGGAGGAACTGAGGGAAATCTTTATTAGTCGGGAAATTGTGTTGGGGAAATTGATGGGATTGAAGGCCGATAAATCCCCAGGGCCTGATGGACTGCATCCCAGAGTACTTAAGGAGGTGGCCTTGGAAATAGCGGATGCATTGACAGTCATTTTCCAACATTCCATTGACTCTGGATCAGTTCCTATCGAGTGGAGGGTAGCCAATGTAACCCCACTTTTTAAAAAAGGAGGGAGAGAGAAAGCAGGGAATTATAGACCGGTCAGCCTGACCTCAGTAGTGGGTAAAATGATGGAATCAATTATTAAGGATGTCATAGCAGCGCATTTGGAAAATGGTGACATGATAGGTCCAAGTCAGCATGGATTTGTAAAAGGGAGATCATGCTTGACAAATCTTCTGGAATTTTTTGAGGATGTTTCCAATAAAGTGGACAAAGGAGTACCAGTTGATGTGGTATATTTGGACTTTCAGAAGGCTTTCGACAAGGTCCCACACAGGAGATTAATGTGCAAAGTTAAAGCACATGGGATTGGGGGTAGTGTGCTGACGTGGATTGAGAACTGGTTGTCAGACAGGAAGCAAAGAGTAGGAGTAAATGGGTACTTTTCGGAATGGCAGGCAGTGACTAGTGGGGTACCGCAGGGTTCTGTGCTGGGGCCCCAGCTGTTTACATTGTACATTAATGATTTAGACGAGGGGATTAAATGTAGTATCTCCAAATTTGCGGATGACACTAAGTTGGGTGGCAGTGTGAGCTGCGAGGAGGATGCTATGAGGCTACAGAGTGACTTGGATAGGTTAGGTGAGTGGGCAAATGCGTGGCAGATGAAGTATAATGTGGATAAATGTGAGGTTATCCACTTTGGTGGTAAAAACAGAGAGACAGACTATTATCTGAATGGTGACAGATTAGGAAAAGGGAAGGTGCAAAGAGACCTGGGTGTCATGGTACATCAGTCATTGAAGGTTGGCATGCAGGTACAGCAGGCGGTTAAGAAAGCAAATGGCATGTTGGCCTTCATAGCGAGGGGATTTGAGTACAGGGGCAGGGAGGTGTTGCTACAGTTGTACAGGGCTTTGGTGAGGCCACACCTGGAGTATTGTGTACAGTTTTGGTCTCCTAACTTGAGGAAGGACATACTTGCTGTTGAGGGAGTGCAGCGAAGATTCACCAGACTGATTCCCGGGATGGTGGGACTGACCTATCAAGAAAGACTGAATCAACTGGGCTTGTATTCACTGGAGTTCAGAAGAGTGAGAGGGGACCTCATAGAAACGTTTAAGATTCTGACGGGTTTGGACAGGTTGGATGCAGGAAGAATGTTCCCAATGTTGGGGAAGTCCAGAACCAGGGGTCACAGTCTAAGGATAAGGGGTAAGCCATTTAGGACCGAGATAAGGAGAAACTTCTTCACCCAGAGAGTGGTGAACCTGTGGAATTCTCTACCACAGGAAGTAGTTGAGGCCAATTCACTAAATATATTCAAAAGGGAGTTAGATGAAGTCCTTACTACTCGGGGGATCAAGGGGTATGGCATGAAAGCAGGAAGTGGGTACTGAAGTTTCATGTTCAGCCATGAACTCGTTGAATGGCGGTGCAGGCTAGAAGGGCTGAATGGCCTGCTCCTGCACCTATTTTCTATGTTTCTATGTTTCTAAGACGCTAAAAACATCCCAATACTGGATAATAGGGAGGAACTTAATACAATCACTAATGAAGTAGTACTAGGTAAAATAATGGGACTAAAGGCAGACAAGTGCCCTGGACCTGATGCCTTAGATCCTAGGGTCTTAAGAGAAGTGGCTGCAGAGATAGTGGATGCATTGGTTGAAATCTACCAAAATTCTCTGAATTCTGGGTGGTCCCAGCAGATTGAAAAACCGCAAATGTAACGCCCCTATTTAAAAAAGGAGGCAGACAAAAAGGTGGAAACTATAGACCAGTTAGCCTAACATTTGCCGTTGGGAAAATGCTGGAGTTCATTATTAAGGAAGTAGTAGCAGGACATTTGGAAAAGCCTGAATCAAACAAGCAGAGTCAGGGAAATCATTTTTGACAAATTTGCTGGAGTTCTTTGAGGATGTATCGAGCAGGATAACGGGGAACCAGTGGATGTGGTGTATTTGGATTTCCAGAAGGCATTCGATAAGGTGCCACATGAGGTTACTACACAAGATAAAAGCTCACGGGGTTGGGGGTAATATATTAGCATGGATAGAGGAGTGGCTAACTAACAGAAAACAGAGAGTCGGGATAATTGGGTCATTTTCTGGTTGGCAAACAGTAACTTGTGGGGTGCCGCAGGAATCAGCCATGATCTTATTAAATGGCGGAGCGGGCTCGAGTGGCCTATTCCTATTTCTTATGTTCTTTATTATGTAATGTAGCCAAGTTTGCTGATGATACATATTTTGAGAAGTATCCAAAAAATCTGCAAAGGCATACAGACAGGCTAAGTGAGCGGGCAAAAATTTGGCAGATGGAGTATAATGTGAGTTATCCATATTGGCAGAAAAAATAGAAAAGCAAATTATAATTTAAATGGAGAAAAATTGCAAAGTGCTGGAGGATCCTTGTGCATGAAACACAAGAAGTGAGTATGCAGGTACAGCAAGTGATCAGGAAGGCAAATGGAATGTTGGCCTTTATTGCACCTGGAGTACTGTGTACAATTTTGGTCTCCATATTTAAGGAAGGATATACTTGCATTGGAGGCTGTTCAGAAAAGGTTCACTGGGTTGATTCCGGAGATGAGGGGGTTGACTTATGAAGATAGGTTGAGCAGGTTATACACATTGGAGTTCAGAAGAATGAGAGGTGATCTTATCGAAACTTATAAGATAATGAGGGGGCTCAACAAGGTGGATGCAGAGCGGAAATTTCCACTCGTAGGGGAAACTAAAACTAGGGGACATAGTTAGAATAAGGGGCCGCCCATTTAAAACTGAAATGAAGAGGAATTTCTTCTCTGAGGGTTGCAAATCTATGGAATTCTCTGCCCCAGAGAGCTGTGGAGGCTGGGTCATTGAATATATTTAAGGCAGAGATAGGCAGATTTTTGAGCGATAAGGAAGTAAAGGGTTATGGGGAGCGAGCGGGGAAGTAGAGCTGAGTCCATGATCGGATCAGCCATGATTTTACTGAATGGCGGAGTAGGCTCGAGGGGCCGAATGGCCTATTTCTTATGTTCTATGAAGGGGGAAATGGGAACTGCCCCGCCTTCCGCCAATGTGTTAGACCCTCTGTCTGTGTTGATCTTTAACAATTTATGGATTTAATAAAGAATTGGTTTGGAAACTGCAGTCACCATGAGGAATGCAAAATAAACGTCTGATATTTAACCGGAGGCCTCTTCTAACTTGGTTAACATAACAGATGGAGTTAAATTGTGTGTGAAACAGCTGCTGCTGTCAGGAGCTGCGATCCATTAACTGGTATCACTGTTACATCCCACATAGCAGGATGGTGACACATGGGCTCCATGGGGGAGGAAGTGGCAGTCAGGGCTGCTGACAGGTGAAATTAGAGAGAAAACAGACTGCACCACAACCCACACAGACGGGCTCATTACAGCCTTGCTTCACTCGGGACTTTGTTAAAACATGATGATTTGCATCAGACAGTCGAAAGGCTGACAGACAGGGCTGTATCTGGTGCATCTCTCCTGCGCCAGTGAAAGCCACCACTTTCCTGCTCTGATGCTGTCATTTAAAAAAGCTCCCTGTATTTCAATTTCATGTGGAGTGAGGGTGAAGTGAGCAAGTGGGATCGCGTGCTGACTGATGGAGAACAGAACACAGGCACATTCACAGTTCGCACAACACTGCCACATTTGTGAATGGCTTTCACCATTTGTAGGTCTGTTACTAGACCCAGGATCTCCATCACCGAGACCATTTACTTCACCTCCCGACTGTACATCACCTCATCCCTCCATCATTCATGCCTTACCTCCAGAACCTACTAGTCCCAATAGTCTCCCATCCTGTCCCTTACCAAGTCCTACCCGCCCACGCTTCCTTGCTGATGCATGCTGCCTCTCTGTCCCCCCAGTCCAATTTAAAATAATCTCCAGTCATCTAATCCCAGCCCTTCTCAGGGTCCTGGCCGAGATACCCTGGCACTGTGTCCAAGCCCCTCTCCCGTTCCTTTCAAGTTTTCCCTCACCCCACACATCCTATTTTAAGGGGTTAGTAAAATGACTAAACTGCAGTGCATGCATGGTTGGCAGTGAATCGTGCTGTATATAAATGCAAGTTTTTTCTTTTCTTTAAATGTTCTGTTTCCAGCGCTCCGACAGCGTCACTCGAAGCCACCATTAGATGCTCCAGACACTCACCCTCCATCCAAGCCTTCCCGTAGAGAATCGTCTGACACTGTTGCCACATCCGAGATTGGAATATCAGGGGCATAAATCGTGATTCCACAGCAACTTGTGGAGGCATTGGGTGAGGGGCGGGTTGACTTTGACTGTGATCACCAACCCACGATCACTCAGGTTCAACACATAAGGAACGGCTGCTTGGCCTTGGCTCGGGGGGGGGGGGGTGCGTGACACAGCCCAGTGCCAGGCAGCACCAAGAGACGGGAGGAAACTGGAAAATTAATATTGAAATCTGTGCTTTGGTGAAACTAAGCAACTTTTGATTGTGCTCAGAGCCACAGTCTGAACAACATCAGGCAGCATGTTTGAGGGAAGGCCATAATCAGAACTACACAAACAGGTGACTCCAACAGTACGGGTTTCAGAAAGCAGCAATTTGGGCTCCTTTAGAAAGTATGCAGAAGTCTGAGGATACAAAGCTCATTAATTAAAGAAATCAGACCCAGCACTGTGCAGCAAAAGGTAGTGGGCAGCCAGTGGTCACTCCGTGCACAGTACCCCTGCACAGCATCAGTGACGTGTACACCAAACCATCAATATGTCAGATTTGCAAAGTGCAACAGTTTCGGTGCACGAGCCCCGTACAGAAAAGAGTTTTTTTTTAAATTTGTAATATTCCACTAGTGCAGTACTGAGGGAGCGGTGCACTGTCGGAGGGGCAGTACTGAGGGAGTGCCACACTGTCGGAGGGGCGGCGCTGAGGGAGTGCCACACTGTCGGAGGGGCGGCGCTGAGGGAGCGGTGCACTGTCGGAGGGACTGATGAGATGTTAAATCAAGACCCCTCTGCCCTCTCAGAGGGATGTAATGATCCCATGGCACTATTCAGGGAGCTGGAGCTTCTCCCTGGTGTCCTGGCCAACATTTACCTCACCAACATCAGTGAATTATCTAGTCATTTATCACGTTGCTGCTTGTGGGATCTTGCTGACTGTAAATTAGCTGTCACGTTTCCATACACTTTCTTGATTGGCTGTGAAGTGTTTGACATCCTGAAAGGCGCTATACAAATACAAATTTGTCCTTTACGTCATTACTGCATCAGTCAGGTGGGAACCTAGCCCACTGCACAGGCCTCAGAAAATCACATCACCAAGGAGGCCGCAATGTGATTTATTTAAAGAACAGTATCTGTCGTCAATGAGATTCTAATGCACTTTGCAGTGCACCAACTCCCTCTGCTGGCTGCTGACAGTATAACATAGGTTGGTTATGGGAGCGGGCCAGTTAGTCCCTGC
This sequence comes from Pristiophorus japonicus, assembly GCF_044704955.1. Lineage (NCBI taxonomy): Eukaryota > Metazoa > Chordata > Chondrichthyes > Pristiophoridae > Pristiophorus > Pristiophorus japonicus. Next base: position 218,447,605 of record NC_091987.1, on the reverse strand, counting down.
TTCGTGAAGCACATACTGTGAACAACAGCTTTATACTATCTGTACGTTGAAACTAACTGATACGCAGTGACTGAATAAGCCATATTTTATGGGGCTCTGGTACTTTTACTGATGTTTGTGAGGCCATGCAAACCCTGTGGCTTTGCTGGTTATTTAAGGTAATCATCCATGCCTTTGTTACCTCTAGACTTGGTTATTCCAACGCACTCCTGGCCGGCCTCCCACTTTCTACCCTCCGTAAACTTGAGGTGATCCAAAATCCTGCTGTCCCGTGCCCTAACTCGCACCAAGTCCCGTTCACCCATCACCCCCTGTGCTCGCTGACCTACGTTGGCTCCCGGTTAAGCAATGACTCGATTTTAAAGTTCTCACCCTTATTTTCAAAGCCCTCCGTGCCCTCGCTCCTCCCTAGCTCTGTAACCTCCGCCAGCTCCACAACCACTCCCCCACAAATCTCTGCACTCCTCAAATTAGTTGCTTGAAGATATTAAAAGGTAGAGGGAACGAACAGGAGGGTGGGATTATACACTAGGTGGCACAGACTGGATGGGCCAGGCGGCCTTTGTATGTACTGCAAGAGTCTATGATTATTTTCTGTTTTGGAGTTTTACTCCTCGGGATTCTCCCTGGGTTGATCTCACTGACACTTGCACAAGTGAGCCTCAGGTTCCTTAAAAAGCGGAGTGCGCCTTTTCTTAGATAAACGTAGTGAGTCCCAGGTGTTCAACAGAGAGCTCGTCAATGCAAGAACGCTGGCTTAATGGAATATATCTGCCACCACATAATCTTGAATATAGCATAAAATAATTTCAAAAATACTGCTTTGTATAAACATACTTACAGTAATTACAAATTTTTTACTAATGTCAAACTGTCAAAAATAGGAAAGCTGCTTCTCCTGCGCCAACACTCAGTGCCTGACCTGTAAACAGAGCTGCTTGACACTTACTTGGCTGGTGCTGCCACACAGTTTTGACAAGACTCAATTCTGATAGCTGCAGACTGATTACCGGCAAAAATTTGGCAGATGGAGTATAATGTGGGAAAATGTGAGGTGATCCACTTTGGCAGGAAGAATAGAAAATCAACATATTATTGAAATGGAGAGAGATTATAGAATGCTGTGGGAGAGACCCCTGGGGGTCCTCGTACATGAAATACTAAAAGTTAGTATGCAGGTACAGCAAGTAATTAGGAAGGCAAATGAAAGTTGTCCTTTATTGCAAGGGGGATAGAGTATAAACATAGGGAAGTCCTGCTACAACTGCACAGGGTATTGGTGAGACCACACCTGGAGTACTGCGTACAGTTTTGGTCTCCGTATTGAAGGAAGGATATATTTGCATTGGAGGCAGTTCAGAGAAGGTTCACTCAGTTGATTCTTGGGATGAAGGGGTTGTCTTATGAGGAAAGGTTGGGCCCTATAGTCATTGGGGTTTAGAAGAATGAGAGGTGATCTTATTGAAACATGTAAGATTCTGAGGGGGCTTGACATGGTTGATGCTGAGAGACTGTTTCCCCTCATGGGGGAATCTAGAATTAGGGGGGGCATAGTTTCAGAATAAGTGGTTGCCCATTTAAGATAGAGATGAGGAGGAATTTCTTATCTCAGAGGGTTGTGAATCTTTGGAATTCTTTACCCCAGTGAGCTGTGGAAGCTGAATCATTGAATATATTCAAGGTTGTGATATAGACAGATTCTTGAACTATAGGGAAGTCAAGGGTTATGGGGAACAGGCAGAAAAGTGAGGTCGAAGATCAGCCATGATCGTATTGAATGGTGGAATAGGCTCCAGGGGCTGTATGGCCGACTCCTGCTCCTATTTCTTATGTTATGATTAGTGAGGTAAATTTAGGCGGTCAAACAAGCCTAGAACCTGGAGATCCTGGTCAAGGGCTGTCCATCAACAGGACTGCAACAGAATGCGGTCCCAACATTCACATGCCTGACCTAAACCTTAAATTCTGATATAGCGGTCAAGCAAATCCGTTATTTTAAAAGGATCCCTATGATGTCAATTACACGGGATACTTTTTCTGGGAAACCCATTGATCTGTGATTGCATGAAATTATCACTTATCCAGCTATCAGGGACCTGCTCAACAAAATGCACTCAATGGAGGTTAAACAGGCCACATTAATGTTTCAGCATACCAGACCACACTGTACATTCCATGCAGATCGATAAACCAGTTCATAATAATTAACATTAACCCTGTGTGTGCTGTGATCTGCTAGAGAGAATCCAGTAAAGAATCCATCAAGGCACAAATCTTGTCCCAGATTCTGTGAACAGTTGCAAAATGAAATCCAAATTGTAGAGCCAACATACCTGGAGTGAGAAGCCAGCGTCATTTGATGTAAAACTGTAAACTGCTCCAGATGTGGTCTCACCAAGGACAGATCGAATTTTAGAATGAACTCACTCAACTTCTAAGTCAGACCCTAGTTATCTCAGAATCAAACCGCCTGTGGACACAACAATCTTCAGCCATCCGTCCATTCAAACTGCAAGGGAAAAAACAGGTGTGAATCTGAAATAAAAACAGGAAATGCTGGAAATATACAGGCAGTCTGTCAGTATCTGGTAACAGAAAAGACAAGTTAACATTTCAGCTGTAGAACTTTTCAGTACTGAAAGTCCTTTTGTAAGGTGAGTGAGACAAGAGACAGCAGCTACTGCAATCACCAAGGGCGGATGAGGCGCGGGGGAAGAATGTTAGAATCGGAGACTTGATTTCAATAGGTGAGGATGTACACAGGGGGAGCTGAGGAGGAACAGGGGAAGTTTAGAGGACCACTGACTATATAGCAGCATTGATTAGAGAGAGAGAAAAAAGTGAGAAAGAGAAAGAGAAATAAAGCATGAGAGAGAAAAAGAGAAACAGAGACAGAAAGGAGAGAGAGAGAGAGAGAGAGAGAAAAGAGAGACACAGACATAAGAAAGGTTAAGAGAGAGGTTGGAGATGAAAGGATCATCTATCAGATGAGAGAAAGAGAGAATGAGCGGGGAGGGAGAGAAGTTCCAGGCTGTAAGAGAGGAATTGCTTATTAGAAATGTGAGATGGAAGATGAGCACAAGCACCCACAATTGGAAGTGACAGGTAAAAGGATTGGCAATCAGACAACAAGCTGTATTTCCTTCACAGAACTGTATTTTTGCCAGGGTTGTTATTGATGTTTGTGGCTCCCATCACCCCTCAATAAAAAGCTGTACACAAGCTGGTGTGATTTCAGTACATATTTAATACATTATTTCACAATAGCAACTTTCCATTTACCATTTCTTAAAACACTTACCAACACAGTCAGAGAGCACTTAAATGAATATAAATTAATTGCACAGAACTTTAAGAATCTGCCATGAGGTTAGGAGTTTAAAAAAATTACATATTGCAAGCACAAAAAACCCTGAACAAAGTGAAAGATCGTCCTACATCAGTGCAGAATAAAACAAATTAAAATCTCAGGAAACGGACACATTGCTTGAAATGGATGTTGAAACTGACCAGTCGCATGACAAGTCTCAACTCTCATTACATCATCGAAAGCGTTCGAGATCACCTCTCACAGTAGCATTTTCACCAAAATTAAAATTAAAATCTTAAGATTACAGTATTTAATAAAAATACCGTGACTTAAACATCCTGCAGTTCTGTACATTTCTACATTTATAACATTGAGAGAAATTTACAGAAAATCCTTTTCACGGAGGCTATGAGGCAAAGCAAGTGCATATTTGGAAAGGTGTCGAGTACTCAAATGGTTAGTGACGAGCAGGCTGGTTAGCTTCTGGTAGTTCCTTGCTGGTGTGTATGGGACAGTAGTGCCAACATACACCCTTCCCCCACCCATCCTCAGCAATACCAAGCTCGCAAACTACAAACCAAATCCAGCACAGTGCCGAACTCAGCCTGGACCATACCAGGCTCCCCTTAAGTATTCAGGTCACATCACATACAAACCACAGTCCTGTATTCAATTTACAGAAAATAGTCGCTGCTACAAATAATTTCAACCCTGGGCTCCTCTCATATCTGGAGATCTTGCCTCCACTTTTCTCTGCTAATGCAGTTCATTCAGTTGTGACAATGGAATCATTCAATTTCCAGACTTGTTAACGCTCCAATCTAGCTCCAGGATCAGCGGGCTGAGGAGAGCTCCCCAAGTAGAAGATTGGATGAAATTCATCGCTGCCATGGCTCAAACTTGCAGCCCATCTTGCTGTGAAATTCAGCTATTTAATCAGGTTGGCTCAGTTAGTAGCACTCTCACCTCAGGGCTAGAGAGTTGTGGGTTCCAGGCCTATACTAGGGGTTTGAGCACATACTCTAAGCTGAAACTCCAGTGCAGTACTGAGGAAGTGCCACATTGTCGGAGGAGCCATTCTTTCGATGAAACCACGACAATATTTGCTCACTCTGGTGGATGTCAAAAGATCTCACGGCACTCTGAGAAGCAGGGACTTTTATCCTGGCCAGCATCCCTCCTCAACCAAACACAAACTGCTCATTTATCTCATTGCTATTTGTTGCATTTGCCTACTTATCAGTCCGTGCACTTCAAAATAACTCATTGTGTGAAGCCCAGACATTTCGGAGAGATGTGATAAGGCACTACACAATTCAAGCCTTTCTTACTTCACAAGATGACTTTTCCACAACCTGCTTATTCACTGGACACCCACCAAATTACTGGAGAGCACAAGATCCACCAAGCTAGGAATCTGGCGCTAATCAGAATCGAAGCCCAGCAAACGCTGCAGATCAATCAGTACTGCCCCTTTGGGGAGAATGCCCATTTTACATCAACACTTTTAAACGGGCTATGAAGCAATAGGATTTGAATCAGCTTACAAGCAAATAATCGGATTGATATGCTCTGGTATTCTGAATCAACTTCATGTCACACCCACCGTGGACACTGACTGACCCTCGCTCCCTCCTCAGAAGGAGGTCTCTCGTAAAGTTTGAAGAGGAGAAAATCTCTGCAGATCCAAATACACAAAACTCTACACGGAATTGACTAAACGTAACCCTTCCTGAAATCCTGAGGAAACCAACTAATGTTGGATTGTAAATAATGACGCTACACAATGAGAAACTCAGTACAGAAACTGGTGCTCTCTTTGTAAAAAGCTTTCTTAAAAAAATTAAGGGGTGGGGGGGGAGCATATATTCTGCTGCCCATTTCTGAAACTGGGACAAGAAAATTAAAAAATTCCAAACCAGACCTCAGTTAAAAACAGGCTGAACGATTGCCACTGAAAATTCAAGTAATTCAGAAGTCAAAGGCTTTAATATATATTTTTTTTTAATTGCTTTCCTAAAATATAAAAGTGACCCTGATTACCTGAAAGAGTCTTGTATTATTGGACCTGAACTCCAATCAATCTAGGGCCAGAATTCCCAACCTCAAGTTCAATTCTGGCATGTAAAAACAGATGTCTGGTTTGTAAACTGTGACACGTTCATTAAGGCTCAAGTTTGAGCTGCATTAAAATGATACTAACTAAACTACAGGTTACATCCTGCATCACAGTCAGTGGTCAGCGGGCAGCAGTGTGGCTAGCTGGGGACTCAGCTCTGCCTTCCATCTGCAAGCAGCAATCATCATCACACTCCATTGGTCTCTACCTCAAAAGCAAAGTTCCTTCCCGATACAATACCCCTGGGATATTCAGCACAGCTCGGGAGATGCAGGGCCAGGCGGCCAAATCTGCACTGAATCACAATCTACCACCTGAAGTCGAAGTGAAGAAGAAAGATTCTACAAAAGTTTCAAGAGTCCCAGAAGCGATGGTTCACAGCTTAGATTCAGTGAAAGGAACTATGATATGTGACCCACTGCTCATTCAACTGAACGGGTATGATATGGTGCCACGTTAATAGCGCTAGTGTGAAGCCACAGTGCATTAACTGAGTGAGGGAGAAGTCAGAACACCAGATCTCAAATCTCCAGGCTGATGAGCAGAGTTTTATGGTACAGCATGAACAGATTCCACTAGCATTTTGTTTCCTCCTGAAAATTAAAGTCCCAACCCCCTCATCTGGCCAAGCCCACCAATTACACAATTAAACCCAGGCTTTTCAAAACATTACATTTTTATATTTAATCTCAATTAACTTAATTAAAAAATATATATACTTTTTAAACCAAACGTTTATTGAAATAATGTGCCTTCCTCACACAAAGTAAGCAGCAGTAAATAGCGCATACCAAACTATGAAATGATGAATGGTCTCTAAACCTTTCCTGCTGCTGGGGAAAGCACGAATGAATTAGTAGGTTTAATATTATCTGACTCAAGTTACCAGTCTCCCTCCTAGCTGGATTTCCCACTCAATTCCCACTAAACTAGGGGGTGCAACATAAAAATAGAAAGCACCCAGGCCCCTGTAACACATCATTAAAGCCCCGAAACATCTGCCTCACTGCTCACAGAGATGGATGGCTCCGGGAAGTAATCTTGCAGTGGGGCAATGTGACCTGCTCCATCCTCCGCTGCTCAGTGCTGTCTTGTGATCAGACTAAATGTCATGCCCGGAGCTCAGAGACTACTTTCATTTGCTTTACTGGTGAGAGTTTGGTCAATTTGTAGTCACTGGGTGATGTTACCTGGAGATATTGGGCAAGGGGGGGGGGGGGGGGGAGAGGAGAGAGAGGGATTAAAATGAAACTGAGAACTCAACTCACAGTACTCTTTAAAGACATTTGCAGGCCAGGTTCCCTGTGCTAGAAGCAGCAGTTGAGGGAGAATATTCATATATTTTATAACTACGAGTCATTCAATAGAAACATGGCAAACACAAAGTAAATGTCTACTGCTGGAGGCTTTCCGAATGGAGATCGACCCCATAATCCATCCATGTCTCTGGAGGACGAGAGGAACATTTTTCCACAGGTAAGCAGGCTGCAAACCGACAGGCCTTCCTTCCTGGGAAACATGAATCCAGATTCACACAGACACTGTCCGACAAATCTTCAACAGTGTAATGGTTGCCACCATGACCCGAAAGGCTATTTATTCATTTCATGAGTTACACAACTCCCGGGAAACCAAAATACTGCATAACTTTTGCTAATAAAAATGCATTTATATTAATGTTTAATCTTATGTATTGTTTAATTATAGCCACACTGAAGTGCAGCACTGACAATTTTCTGTCAGTGTTTCAGGTAAATGAAAAATCTAGTTATTAATGCCAACCATTGACCAATAATTACAAATGATCACAACAGCAAACAGATCCAACCTACACAAAGGGTGCATTTAAGCGAACAATGAACATTAAAGCACAATCTGTCACTGGATATTTAGACTCTATAACTAAATGACTCCTACCATGCCCCCCAAATATGGCACCATACATCAGCGACTCTTTCAGTTAGAATACACCAGGCAATCTTGGGATTCATCAACTGCCTATGAAACTGGCTACAATGCACGTTATAAGCATCAAAGTATCACAACTTTAAATAATAGGAAATACTTCTTAATCCAAGTAATTATATATTTTAGAAAATTGAACAGTGCTGAAATGACAAGATTATGATTAAATTAAGCCATTAGAAAATCCTATTCCAGCAATTAATTCGACTCCACAGACATACTCATCCAGTGTTCAACTCTGCCTGACATCAACCAGAATATTTAGACAGTGTGCACAGTACTGGGAAAAGGAGAGCCAAGCCAACCTTTCATTACACTACAATACACAAACCCTTGCATTCAATCAGACTGCTAGAAATTACTCCTTTAATGAAGAAACTGCCCACAGTTTGGGCTTAAAACAGCAGCACTTTGCCTCAGGTCAGACATTCTGCAGCTCAAGGTGAAGGAACAGCCAATCTCAAGGAAATGCTCAAACTTGGAGTGTGAAAGGATGGGTGAAGAATCGATAGGAACCCAGGATTATGCAGTTAGAATTGCATATGGCTACCTGCAAGGTACAACCTTTCGAACACCTGAACCAGAATTTTCATCCAAAAATTGGTTTTATCTTTGCAAATGTAAAATCAAAGAACTTCCTGTACTATCCCATAATTTTTTTATTTCAACATTTGATCCCTGTTCTAGCCCTGCTAAAATCCGTAAACATACTGATGGGGCAGAAACGTAAACAAAAGTAGAACTATTGCGCTTTTGACAACGTATAAACAACGATCCCTGCAACCTTGGAATCACGTCAACTCCGGACAAACCACCTCCCACATATTTCAACAGTAGCTTTCCATTGGGCTAAATGCAGCTGATTTAAAGTTCCATAATACTTTTGAGTGAAGGACATTTGTAAAGTGATTTATTGAGCAGTGTACAATGTCAGTTTTCTTTTAATATCCAAAACAGGAGCGCCACGGGCTGCTATGTGAACTGCAGTACTATTTCTGCTCACTGGACCGTGGAGGGACCGGAATCCCAGTTCGAACACTTAGCAACGTGCAAATCAAGTCAGAACGTCGACAAGTTTACAATGCTACAGAAGACATTAAGTTGGGGCAGCTTGCTAATCAATCACTACAACTCAAGTCCAAATCTTTAATAATATTCCTGCCTTTTAAAATTGGTTTGATTCTTTCCTGCTCTTTTACACTGAACTCTACCGCAACAATGGGATCTGTAATGCAACTATATTTCTTTCTGTTTCCTGGTTTAATTTGTTCTATTTGGTTGCAAGAATGTATTCCAAAAGCTCACTAAAGTAGTCCAGGGTAAAACACTGCCACAGGGCAATGCCGAACGTTGCTTTAAACTGACTCTTCCGCTGGACAGTACAAAAAAATAATGGTTTTAAAAGCAGATTACCAGTCCAAGTTCATGCTTCACGAGTTGGCCACCCACTGCTTGCAGTGCTAGGGCAGTAACAAAGTGCCCTGCTGGGCAGTTCAGGACCAACTCCCTCCCACCTCTTCCACTGGCACTGCCCACAAAAAATATTTACAAAACACACACCCACAATGAAAGAAAAAGCATCTCTTAGGAAAGCGAATGTCGGGATTTTCCTGGCATTCAAATTTAGGTTTTATGGTGTATACCATGAATAAACACAACAGGCAAGCGAACTACTGATCAATAGGTTACTAAGGGAAATAAGGGTGGAAATTGCGAAGCCTCTGGCCACAATCTTCCAATTCTCCTTGGATATGGGGTTGGTGCCAGAGGATTGAAGGATTGCAAATGTTATACCCCTGTTTAAAAAAGGGGAGGGGGATAAACCAGACAACTACAGGCCCAGTCAGCCTAACATCAGTGGTGGAGAAAGTTTTGGAGACAATAATCCAGGACAAAATTAATTAGCATTTAGAAAAGTATAGGCTAATAAATGAAGGTGAGCACAGATTTATTAAAGGCAAAGTGTGTTTGACTAACTTGATCAAGATCTTTGATGAAGTAACAGAGTAATAGTGAACGCTTGTTTTTCAGACTGGAGGACAGTATACAGTGCTGTTCCCCAGGGGTCTGTATTGGGGTCACTGCTCTTTTGATTTATATTAGTGACCTGGACTTGGGTATGCAGGGCCCAATTTCAAATTTTGCAGATGATACAAAACTCAGAAATGTAGTAAACAATGCAGAGGATAGTAACAGGAGGACATAGACTGGTGAAATGAGCAGATGCAATCTGAACTAAATGGTACAATTTTAAAGGGGGTGCAGAAACAGAGAAACCTGGGAGTGTATGTACATAAATCTTTGAAGGTTGGCAAAAAAAAGCGTATCGAATCCATGGCTTTATTAATAGAGGAAGAGAGTACAAAAGCAAGGAAGCTATGTTAAACCTTTATAAATCACGGGTTAGGTACCAGCTGGAGTATTGTGGCCAATTCTGGGCACCACACTTTAGGAAGGATGTCAGAGGAGATTGACCAGGGTGGTATCACGGATGAGTGACTTCAGATATGTGGAGAGACTGGAGAAGCTGTGGTTGTTCGGAGTTGTTGTGATCTGGAATGCACTGAGAGGGAGTTGGAAACAGATTCCACAGTAACTTTCAAAGGGAATTAGATAAATAATTGAAGGAAAAAAAAAGGTACAGGCTATGGGGAAAGAGCAGTGGGATTGGACTAATTGGATCGCTCTTTCAAAGAGCCAGCACCGGCACGACGGACTGAATGGCCTCCTTCTGTGCTGTATGATTCTATAATATTTATATTAGGTATTAATATTTTCTTCGCAGAATGACCACCATGATACACTTTCGTGAACTTCACAGTAAATAGCGGGTCAGGTTGTACTTGATCGCAACAGCACGGTGAAGAATCGCACCCAACATTACTTCCAACAGTAATTCCTGCATGGAGCAAGTAGGGAAGTTATTTAAAAGTACACCAGTAAAATTGCTGTTAGTCTCACTTGACTACTGTAGCAGGTTAACGTTTTTTATCTTGATTTTATCAGATTTTGAACTGAAAGCATTAATAGAAAGCAGATTTCTACAACATCTCCACACTTGATTGAAAACAATTCTTAAGCTCTAGCTGACAAGAGTGCTCTGTGACACTTTGGGCAGAGTCCTGTATCAGCAGCTGCAGCATGATGGATTAGAGTTACCCAACTCGGCATGTACAGAACAGGAATAACTAGACCAGTGCAATTAACTAAAGATCGAGCTGTACCTGTTCCAACATGCCACACATTTCCTGTTCAGTTTCACCTCCCCTCTCGAAGATACTGACACATTCTGGGGTTCAAGCCCCATCATCGCTCTAATACTTCACAAACTCAAGCTAGTTCATTCTGGCGGTCACTCGCAGATCATTTGCAGGCTCGGGAACACAGACAGACAGACAGAGAGGGACAGAGCAGCAGGAGTCACTGGATAGCAATCAGAATCTGATTTTTCCCTTCCCTGGTCTGGGGTTGCTGTGACCAATTGTACCACCCCGACTGTTGTTTCTGTTCAATCTTGATGTAGACAATCCCTAATCCAAACACAAAAGGCTTCTTCATTGTCTATTTCTTTTAAAATACAACCATTAGAATCGGTCAGAATTACAACCCAATTTTTTTTTAATTACCCGGGGCAGCAGTATATTAGGAAGTACAAGTACATTTTTGTTTGGGACTGAATAGCCAAGTATGTGTAATGGTATAAAGGACAGGGTTAATTTTGAGAAAGATAAGCTTACATGGGTCAAGTTACAATCCCTGACTTTTCTCATATTCTTGTGATTAAATGCGCTGTCACACAATGATTTACAACCAAGTATTTTTTAACCCACAGGTCCCTTTCTTGATAAGCCAAGATGTGTTCATCAGGGATCAGCCGGGAATAAACCAAAATCTGCTGGAATATCTGCTCAGTATCAGTGTCGCGCTGATCACATCGCAGCCATCTGCCATTCATTGTCCGCTCTGGTTTACTCATTTTATTCAAGCCTCATGTTCAGCACAAGTATTTTAAATGGGGAAATAATAGATTACAAATACTAAGGGAAACCCATTCCATCACTGCAGATTTAATTATGGCAAGGACTTTGCGCCACTGGCCGAGGACTAATTCTCTTTTGGGATTCACTTTTCACATTAAAGTTCTATCTCATATGTACCCCACCAGCTACTGTATAAATACAACTTTCTAACTATATTTTATTTTGTGCAAATGATTCCTGTTGGTACAAAAATAGACCCCTCCCCCCGTGTGTTTTTCTGAATGGCAGGCTGGCATAAGTGCTAACCTGGTTCCACAACAGCAGCTGCACATCCCAGTGCCAGATATTTACTGACAACACTGGGCCAGGCAGGGTCCCACTTTTAAAGCTCCTTACTCTGGAACCATGACTTCTGAATCCCAACTCACTGTTAACACTTCCAACTTTGTTTGCACAATACTTGCACGGGCATACAACATACCATAAATCTTTGAATATGATACACCCCGTGTATCATACATACTTCTCAACTTTGGGCTACAATTTGGAGAAAAAAATTAATCGCCGTGCGTGACGCACATTCACTTCTGGAATTTTCTGGTGTGGAAATGCACATTATACTCAAAACATTTATGGTAGTTATGCATGAACGAACCAATTGGGGTCAGTTTTATATGGATTGCAATAGTACTTGGTACATGATAATTGCTCTCAAGAATGCAACTTTGTCAAGGTCAGACATCTCAACAATACCTTCATATATAAACTTTTTCTTTTTTTATATAAAAAGCCCACAACTGGAATGGAAACGAGGCAAGGAGCTACTGTCCTTCAGTGTTTCAGTAATTGCACAGACCTGATTATTCAAATTGATGAGGCGGCAAGGTTAGACGAGGCACAGAGTCACTCAAGCCGAAGCTTATATCAGACCCCACCACGAGCGCTGGCTTGCCGGAGGCAGTGTCCTGAGGGGTGACTACGTTGCAATGTGTGCAGGGGAAGGAACAGACACAAACTCTCGAAGAATATTCTTTGCCATTTCCACGTTGTTTTGTGCAATTAGCAAAGCCTTCTGGATATCCTGATACGAGTAGCCCTGGCTCAAGAGGCTGTTGATCTCGGCTGAGAGAGTCTGCTGCTGCTGTGACATGTTACAACTGTCTGACCGACTAGGACTGGATTTGCGCTCAGAGTTGATGCGGCGAGGTAATGGCTTGGGAGGTCTTTCAGGTGCAGATGAATCTGAGAAAATTAAAATAAAATAAAACGGTTGATGAAGCAATTTCATCATCTTTCTTTTCCTCTTCTGAAGGCACAAATTCATGCTGGATTACAGGCAGTGACTATTCCCCACATCATCCAAATAGCAATGCTGTGCATAGAAGACACACGCCACATTCAATATAGGCACTCCATTTAAATTTATATCCTTGGATTATAAAATTAAGCAAAATATTCATTTTCTCAGGTTTTTCTCTTTTCTCTGAAGGGGTGATTGCTGCTGGAATTCAGTAACAGCAGCCTCCCTCCACTTACTTGCCCAAGTGGCCATTTTGCATGAGAGAGTCCAGACCGCTTCAGCTTGGGTCCAGACCGACGGCTTTCCGGCATAAATCATTGAATAGCGATCAGAAACAGAAAAGCTAGCTTATTTATCCCTTCCTCGTCCAGGCGGTCATTTGCTAATTCAACAGTGACTAAGGATCCAAGAAAGAAAGATTTGCATTTATATTCACGACCACCGGATGTCTCAAAGTGCTTTTGAAGTGTAGTCACTGTTGTAATGTAGGAAATGTGGCAGCCAATTTGTGCACAAGCAAGCTCCCACACACAGCAATGTGATAATGACCAGAAAATCTTTTTTTTTTTGTCATGTTGATCGAGGGATAAATATTGGCCATAACCCCGGGGATAACTCGCCTGCTCTTCATCGAAATAGTGCCGTGGGATCTTTTACGTCCACCGAGGGGGCAGACGGGGTCTCAGTTTAACGTCTCATTTGAAAGACAGCACTTCTGACAGTGCAGCACTCCCTCAGCACTGCACTGGAGTGTCAGCTTCGATTTTTTATATTCAAGTCCCCTCAGCAGCAAGTAACAGCTGACACTGGGACTTCCCTAGTTAGTTCAACACCAGTTCCTTTACTAGTTAAGTCAATAGCAGATCTTAAGACCTTTTTTGAAAAGTAAAACACAGGTTAAGAAGACGAGGACCCACTTTTAAGACCTTCACAATGAACTGGCCTGGAGGTGTTACTGAGCCCAACTGCAAGACAGAGCGCGCTGAAGCACCTTGGCCAGCAGAACACTAAATCCCTCAAGCTGCTACCCAATGTCATCTAAACCCGAGGAAGGAACATTCATTTCATGCCAAAAACTAATTCTCCCATCAACAACTTTCTACAGAGCTCAGTCTGTTCAAAGCTTGAACATGGCTCCCTGCACGGTGGGAGTTTTTTTTTTAGCACTTCTCTCATTCCTGGATATGGCCCAAGGAAACACGCATTAACCGGTTTGTAGCCTCCTCCTTCACTCTTCTCGTCATAAACCTTCATCTATTTTATCACTGCTAGGACACTTGCTCTAAAAATTTTTCTCTCTTGTTCCTCTTACGCTGCCATTCATGGTGCTCCTGCTCCCTATATCCTCACTGTGCTGAAATCAAAATATATTGCACCATTTCCTATTCTAACTCACGCATTCTCAAGAGCTTAAAACTTACCTCCCTGTGTCTTCCTTTAATATTACAATCCACATCATCACCTATAAGTTTCGCTCCAAGTCACACAACATCCAGACTTGGACATATATCGGCCGTTCCTTCATCATCGCAGGGTCAAAATCTTGGAACTCCCTCCCCAACAGCACTGTGGGAGCACTTTCACCTCACGGACTGCAGCGGTTCAAGAAGGCCCGCCATAATCATCTCAGGGTAACTCGAGATGGGCAATAAATGCGGCCTTGCTAGTGACACTCACATCCAGAGAATGAATTAAAACACAATCTCACCTCCTGTATGTGCATTAGGACTAGGCAGATTCTGATCAACAGACACACTGGCAAATGCTGAAGTGGCATAAGAGATATCAGAGAGTGTGCGACGAGCTGGAGGAAGTGGTACAGGTGGTTTGGGGAAGTCATATGCACCATCTTCATCTTCACTCTCGTCTCGTTCAGGCCCGTCGCTGATGGCAGAGTCACCATTGTCTACAGAAAATGAACAAGGTTCAACAGCTCCGTGAGTGACAGAACAAAAGAACCCTAAACTACTGGAAAGGTCAAAAAAAGTATACATCGCATGGCAGGGGATTGAGTTTCAGTGCAGGATAACGATGTGTGTAGAAGCACCTTACCAGACGTGAACTGCTGTAAATCTACATTCATGGCCCGAGATGATGATGTAAACAGAGACTCGCACATCTGTCTCAACGGGTCTGGTTCAGTCAAAGTTCTAATTAAAACAAGAGAAAAAAATTCAATAGTAATTACTCAGTTACAAGAATCGGTTCCTCTAGATTATGTTTTTCAGTTAATCCATCATCAGGTGCACAGATGATAAACTCTTCACGGACAGATTTCAGTTAGTAAACGAGTATCTGCCTTATCCTTCAGAAAGCACCCACACGGCACATTTACTGTTACTGCCGGAGAATTCTATCCCGCTGCACCTGATGTGAGCGAACACAAGGCATATTCCAGCAGGAGGCAGCAGGGGGCAGCAGTCCCTCACATTTGCCTCTGGCACAAATGATTCCGGCTGCAATCCATCTCAACCAGATTCAAGTAAGGAAACTCTTTTTAGTCCAGGTGTTTTCAATAAAAACATACTTGAAGCAAATTTCTCTTACTCTGCATTGTGGCTGCTCGGCCTCTGTACCAAAAGTCTGGAATCCAAGGAGGAGCTGACGCAGAGTGGAGTATGTACAGGCAATGAGGAGGGAGTCATGTAATCAATATCCTCGTCACTGCTCTCTGAACGTTCCTCTGATGTAAATGGCTTTGGCAAGGGTCTGAAAGTACAGAGGAGGGGTTACAATCTGTTCAAAATGTTATGCTCCACTTGTAGAAACTGATCCTCAATCTCACCCCATAACACACAAATTCTGCCACCGATACTGCCTCTACATACCACTATATCTTACGGCAACAATGATTTAAAGTTAAATATGATACATTTCACGTAACTAATTGGGGAAAAATTGTCCAAGCTTTCTATCCAGTGTTGTTAAACTACAAAATATTGTGACACCAGATGCCCGCTTTAAGCAATGATCACCTGTTCAGTCCTCCACAAGGCACAAAAGCAGAACAAGTTCACAGGAAGATGTCCCTAGGCCAATACATCTGTTTATTCAACCGAACTCTAACTGAAGATTTAGTTCAAGATTTGCTGCAGTAGTGGCTTAAACCGTTACGAAAAAGATCATATTGATTTGCCGTACCTTGCTGTCTATATTAGCTTTTCAGAAGTTGCTTCAAGTTACAGTTTCCCCTCTAACCCAGGTAAGAGGCTATCTACCTTCGGGCTTCTGCCAATGCCACTGTACAATGGTCCTGAATGAGATGCAGGAAAGCTACTGGGGCACAACTGGATTCTCCCGTCCTGTGTACAGGATGTGCTGCTGTCACTGGGTTCTCCCACCTGGTAGTGGATCAGAAACTCACTATGTGGAGTCATGGCCATGAACCCAAACCATGTACCATCATGGCACATTATACCGAAGCACAAACTGGGGCACCATGTAGGCACAAAGGTTGCTTTTCAAAATTAAATAACTTCATGCTTACAGTTGGGTGTTAATGCTGCTCACTGAATATTTTTTCAGAAATACAATTTAAAAAATGCTTCAATTTTATTACATTAATACAACATTGGAGACACATTCGTATCGATATATCCGTCGAGCCAGAAGATAACTACAACTGCTATTGGAAGGAGGTTACACTGAAAACATTTCTCTCCACATATTCTCATAGACTTGCTGTATGTTTTCACCACATTGTGTTTTTATTTAAAAACTGCCATTAACATTGTGCCCAAGCCGCTGTGCCTCAGATCCAATTAGATCGGTGATTATTACAACATAGAATTAAACAAGGAACTCCTCCCCAACTCAAGAATTTATGGAGGCCCCTTATATTTAACAAGGAGATCACGATTTACATGGCCCACACAAAGCCAGTTATTAACTGTAACTGGCTTTCAATAATAGCACATCGTATAATTTACAAAAATATTCCCCCTTGCCCTACTGAACAAACACTCCATAAAGATACACAGAAACATAAAAAATAGGTGCAGGAGTAGGCCAATCAGCCCTTTGAGCCTGCAACGCCATGCAATAAGATCAGGCTGATCATCCACCTCACTACCCCTTTCCTGCTTTCTCTCCACAGCCCTTAATCCCTTTAACCGTAAGGGCCATATCTAACTCCCTCTTGACTATATCCAATGAACTGGCATCAACAACTCTTTGCGGTCAGGAACAACTCTCTGAGTGAAGAAGTTTCTCCTCATCTCAGTCCTAAATGGCTTACCCCTTATCCGTAGACTATGTCCCCTGGTTCTGGACTTCCCCAACATCGGGAACATTCTTCCCGCATCTAACCTGTCCAGTCCCGTCAAAATTTAGCATCCTCCTCACAGCTTACACTGCCACCCAGCTTAGTGTCATCTGCAAACTTGGAGATATTACACTCAATTCCCTCATCCAAATCATTAATGTATATTGTAAACAGCTGGGGTCCCAGCACTGAGCCCTGCGGCACCCCACTAGTCACTGCCTGCCATTCTGAAAAGAACCCATTTATCCCGACTCTCTGCTTCCTGTCTGCCAACCGGTTCTCTATCCACGTCAGTACATTACCCCCAATACCATGTGCTTTAATTTTGCACATCAATCTCATATGTGGGACCTTGTCAAAAGCCTTTTGAAAGTCCAAATACACCACATTCACGGTTCTCCCTTTTCCACTCTACCAGTTACATCCTCAAAAAATCCCAGAAGATTTGTCAAGCATGATTTCTCCTTCATAAATCCATGTTGACTTGGACCGATCCAGTCACTGCTTTCCAAATGTGTTGCCAATTCATCTTTAATAATTGATTCCAACAGTTTCCCCACTACTGATGTTAGACTAACCGGTCTATAATTACCCGTTTTCTCTCTCCCTCCCTTCTTAAAAAGTGGTGTTACATTAGCTACCCTCCAGTCCATAGGAAGCGATCCAGAGTCGATAGACTGTTGGAAAATGATCACCGATGCATCCACTATTTCTAGGGCTACTTCCTCAAGTACTCTGGGATGCAGACTATCAGGCCTCAGGGATTTATCGGCCTTCAATCCCATCAATTTCCCGAACACAATTTCCCACCTAATAAGGATTTCCTTCAGTTCCTCCTTCTCACTAGACCCTCGGTCCCCTAGTATTTCCGGAAGGTTATTTGTGTCTTCCTTCATGAAGACAGCACCAAACCAATGTCCTAGGGGGAGTATTTGCTAGTGCTGTTGGGGAGGAGTTAAACTAATATGGCAGGGGGATGGGAACCAATGCAGGGAGACAGAGGGAAACAAAAAGGAGACAAAAGCAAAAGACAGAAAGGAGATGAGTAAAAGTGGAGGGCAGAAAAATCCAAGGCAAAAAACAAAAAGGACCACTGAATATAAAGGGGCTGCAGGAGGGGTCAAAGCTAAAAATCATGGTTTAAAAACTAGGATTAAAACACTCTACCTAAACGCACACAGCATTCGAAATAAAGTAAATGAGTTGACGGCACAAATCATTACAAATGGGTATGATTTGGTGCCCATTACAGAAACGTGGTTGCAGGGTGGCCAAGACTGGGAATTAAACATACAGGGATATCTGACAATTCGGAAAGATGGACAAGAAGGGAAAGGAGGTGGGGCAGCTCTGTTAATAAAGGATGATATCAGGGCAGTTTTGAGAGACGATATTGGCTCTAATTAACAAAATGTTGAATCATTGTGGGTGGAGATTAGAGATAGTAAGGGTAAAAAGTCACTGGTGGGCGTAGTTTATAGGCCCCCAAATAATAACTTCACGGTGGGGTGGGCAATAATCAAGGGAATAATGGAGGCATGTGAAAAAGGAACGGCAGTAGTCATGGGGGATTTTAACCTACATATGGAATGGTCAACTCAAATCGCACGGGGTAGTCTGGAGGAGGAATTCATAGAATACATACGGGATTGTTTCTTAGAACAGTATGTTACAGAACCTACAAGGGAGCAAGCTATCTTAGATCTGGTCCTGTGTAATGAGACAGGAAAAATAAACGATCTCCTAGTAAAAGACTCTCTCGGAATGAGTGATCACAGTATGGTTGAATTTGTATACAGATTGAGGGTGAGGAAGTTGTGTCAGAAACGAGCGTACTATGCTTAAACAAAGGGGACTACAGTGGGATGAGGGCAGAGTTGGCTAAAGTAGACTGGGAACACAGACTAAATGGTGGCACAATTGAGGAACAGTGGAGGACTTTTAAGGGGCTCTTTCATAGTGCGCAACAAAAATATATTCCAGTGAAAAAGAAAGGCGGTAAGAGAAGGGATAACCAGCCGTGGATAACTAAGGAAATAAAGGAGAGTATCAAATCAAAGACCAATGCGTATAAGGTGGCCAAGGTTAGTGGGAAACTAGAAGATTGGGAAAATTTTAAACAACAGCAAAGAATGACTAAAAAAGCAATAAAGAATGGAAAGATAGATTATGGAGGTAAACTTGTGCAAAACATAAAAACAGATAGTAAAAGCTTTTACAGATATATAAAACGGAAAAGAGTGACTAAAGTAAATGTTGGTCCCTTAGAAGATGAGAAGGGGGATTTAATAATGGGAAATGTGGAAATGGCTGAGACCCTAAACAATTATTTTGCTTCGGTCTTCACAGTGGAAGACACAAAAACCATGCCGAAAATTGCTGGTCACAGGAATGTGGGAAGGGAGGACCTTGAGACAATCACTATCACTAGAGGGGTAGTGCTGGACAGGCTAATGGGACTCAAGGTAGACAAGTCCCCTAGTCCTGATGAAATGCATCCCAGGGTATTAAAAGAGATGGCGGAAGTTATAACAGATGCATTCGTTATAATCTACCAAAATTCTCTGGATTCTGGGGAGGTACCAGCGGATTGGAAAGCAGCTAATGTAACGCCTCTGCTTAAAAAAGGGGGCAGACAAAAGGCAGGTAACTATAGGCCGGTTAGTTTAACATCTGTAGTGGGGAAAATGCTTGAAACTATCATTAAGGAAGAAATAGCGGGACATCTAGTTAGGAATAGTGCAATCAAGCAGACGCAGCATGGATTCATGAAGGGGAAATCATGTTTAACTAATTTATTGGAATTCTTTGAGGATATAACGAGCATGGTGGATAGAGGTGTACCAATGGATGTGGTGTATTTAGATTTCCAAAAGGCATTCGATAAGGTGACACACAAAAGGTTACTGCAGAAGATAGAGGTACACGGAGTCAGAGGAAATGTATTAGCATGGATAGAGAATTGGCTGGCTAACAGAAAGCAGAGAGTCGGGATAAATGGGTCCTTTTCGGGGTAGAAATCGGTGGTTAGTGGTATGCCACAGGGATCGGTGCTGGGACCACAACTGTTTACAATATACATAGATGACCTGGAAGAGGGGACAGAGTGTAGTGTAACATAATTTGCAGATGACACTAAGATTAGTGGGAAAGCGGGTTGTGTAGAGGACACAGAGAAGCTGCAAAGAGATTTGAATAGGTTAAGCGAATGGGCTAAGGTTTGGCAGATGGAATACAATGTCGGAAAGTGTGAGGTCATCTACCTTGGGGGAAAAAAACAGTAAAAGGGAATATTATTTGAATGGGGAGAAATTACAACATGCTGCGGTGCAGAGGGACCTGGGGGTCCTTGTGCGTGAATCCCAAAAAGTTAGTTTGCAGGTGCAGCAAGCGAATGGAATGTTGGCCTTCATTGCGAGAGGGATGGAGTACAAAAGCAGGGAAGTCCTGCTGCAACTGTATAGGGTATTGATAAGGCCGCACCTGGAGTACTGCGTGCAGTTTTGGTCACCTTACTTAAGGAAGGATATACTAGCTTTGGAGGGGGCACAGAGACGATTCACTAGGCTGATTCCGGAGATGAGGGGGTTGCCTTATGATGATAGATTGAGTAGACTGGGTCTTTACTCGTTGGAATTCAGAAGGATGAGGGGTGATCTTATAGAAACATTTAAAATAATGAAAGGGATAGACAAGATAGAGGCGGAGAGGTTGTTTCCACTGGTCGGGGAGACTAGAACTAGGGGGCACAGCCTCAAAATACGGGGGAGCCAATTTAAAACCGAGTTGAGAAGGAATTTCTTCTCCCAGAGCGTTGTGAATCTTTGGAATTCTCTGCCCAAGGAAGCAGTTGAGGCTAGCTCATTGAATGTATTCAAGTCACACATAGATAGATTTTTAACCAATAAGGGAATTAAGGGTTATGGGGAGCAGGCGGGTAAGTGGAGCAGAGTCCACGGCCAGATCAGCCATGATCTTATTAAATGGCGGAGCAGGCTCGAGGGGCTAGATGGCCTACTCCTGTTCCTAATTCTTATGTTCTTATTTGTTTAACTGATCCGCCATTTCTTAGTTCCCCACTATAAATTCACCTGAATCTGACTGCAAGGGACCTACGTTTGTCTTCACTAATCTTTTTCTCTTCACATATCTATAGAAGCTTTTGCAGTCAGTTTTTGTATTCCCAGCAAGCTTCCTCTCATACTCTATTTCCCTCCTCCTAATTAAACCCTTTGTCCTCCTCTGCTGAATTCTAAATTTCTCCCAGTCTTCAGATTTGCTGCTTTTTCTGGCCAATTTATATGCCTCTTCCTTGGATTTAACACTATCCTTAATTTCCCTTGTTAGCCACGGTTGAGTCACCTTCCCCGTTTTATTTTTACTCCAGACAGGGATGGACAATTGTTGAAGTTCATCCATGTGATCTTTAAATGTTTGCCATTACCCATCCACCGTCAATCCTTTAAGTATCATTTGCCAGTCTATTCTAGCCAATTCACATCTCATACCATCGAAGTTACCTTTCCTTAAGTTCAGGACCCTAGTCACTGAATTAACTGTGTCACTCACCATCTCAATAAAGAATTCTACCATATTATGGTCACTCTTCCCCAAGGAGCCTCGCATGACAAGATTGCTAATTAGTCCTTTCTCATTACACATCACCCAGTCTAGGATGGCCAGCCCTCTAGTTGACTCCTCGACATATTGGTCTCGAAAACCATCCCTAATACAATCCAGGAAATCATCCTCCACCGCATTGCTACCAGTTTGGTTAGCCCAATCAATATGTAGATTAAAGTTGCCCATGATAACTGCTATACCTTTATTGCACGCAGTCCTAATTTCTTGTTTGATGCTATCCCCAACCTCACTACTACTGTTTGGTGGTCTGTACACAACTCCCACTAGCGTTTTCTGCCCTTTGGTATTCCGTCGCTCCACCCATACAGATTCCACATCATCCAAGCTAATGTCCTTCCTTACTATTGCATTAATTTCCTCTTTAACCAGCAACGCCAACCCACCTCCTTTTCCTTTCTGTCTATCCTTCCTGAATGTTGAATACCCCTGGATGTTGAGTTCCCAGCCTTGGTCACCCCAGAGCCATGTCTTCGTGATGCAAATTACATCATATCCGTTAACTGCTATCTGCGCAGTGAATTCGTCCACCTTATTGCGAATACTCCTCGCATTGAGGCACAGAGCCTTCAGGCTTGTATTTTTAACACCCTTTGCCGCTTTAGAATTTTGCTGTAATGTGGCCCTTTTTGCTTTGGGTTTCTCTGCCCTCCATTTTTACTTTTCTTCTTTCTATCTTTTGCTTCTGCCCCCATTCTACTTTCCTCTGTCTCCCTGCATAGGTTCCCATCCTCCTGCCATATTAGTTTAACTCCCCAACAGCACTAGCAAACACTCCCCCTCGAACATTGGTTCCGGTCTTGCCCAGGTGCAGACCGTCCGGTTTGTACTGGTCCCACCTCCCCCAGAACCGGTTCAAATGTCCCAGGAATTTGAATCCCTCCCTGCTGCACCACTCCTCAAGCCACGTATTCATCTGAACTATCCTGCGATTCCTACTCTGACTAGTGCGTGGCACTGGTAGCAATCCTGAGATTACTACTTTTGAGGTCCTACTTTTTAAATTTAGCTCCTTGCTCCCTAAATTCGTCTTGTAGGACCTCATCCCGTTTTTTACCTATAGCGTTGGTACCTATATGCACCACGACAACTGGCTGTTTACCCTCCCCCTTCAAAATGTCCTGCACCCGCTCCAAGACATCCTTGACCCTTGCACCAGGGAGGCAACATACCATCCTGGTATACCATACCATACACAATAGCTAACTTGCTGAATAAACAATTCCATATAGTTACCTGACAAATGTAGTCACTAATGCTCAAAAGGCAGGAGGGACAGTAGTTACAAGCAGTTAGTTTCAGCAGAACACACCTCTAGATAACTTCAGTCTGCCGATCTGGCAAGTGCCAGGAGTGGGTGTCTAAAGTTACAATCTTTATGTCTAAGTTGCCGTAGAGGATCTTACCTCGGGACTGATTGTGTATTTGAGGCTCCCTGCATTCCACTTCTATCAAACAAAAGGAGCAGCCAGGAGCATAGAAATTGGAAAGTTAGAATTGCAGAGTGAATAGAAAGCCTTTCCTAGCAACAGAATAGAATTATTTTTGCAATTTAGATTGCATACGTGCCGACACTCATCTATCTAAAAAAAAACCCCGCCACCCCGCCACCACTACTCCTCCAGCTCCATGTGTCATGACCTCTAGCTAGAGACTTGCCATTAGGGTAAGTATCTTAAATTAATGTTTAAAGTTAATTCTAAACTTAAAGAAAAACTTTGAGGGGGAGGAAAATAAAACCAGCCACAGCTCCCACTCCTAATCACAATCCAGTTACCCATATAGGAAAGAATGTGGCTGTGGATATCCAGCAAAGGCAGGACTGATCTCAACTGTAATGCCCCCCTTAAACCAATAACCAGCTGGCACATCCTATCCTCGAGGAATGGCCACATGAACAATGTACCAGCATCAATACAACTGTCCTGCAGCACAGGGTAAGTTTGCTAATCCCTCGCTCCCAGTGGAGAGCTAAACTGGAAGGGAGCACAGGATTGAGCTGGGTTCATAAACAGAATCTACAATTCCTAGAATCATAGAATGGTTACAGCACAGGAGGTGGCCATTTGACCCATTGAGCCCGTGCCAGCTCTCTGCAAAAGCACTTCAGCCCTTTCCTTCAGGTACTTTTCCAACTCCCTTTTGAAAACCATGACTGAGTCTGCCTCCACCACACTTCCAGATCCTAACCATTCGCTGCGTAAAAGAGTTTTTCCTCATGTCGCCTTTGGTTCTTCTGCCAATCACCTTAAATTTGTGTCCTCTGGTTCTCTACCCTTCCACCAATGGGAACAGTTTCTCTCTAGCTAGACCCCTCATGATTTCGAACACCTCTATCAAATCTCCTCTCACCCTTCTCTGCTCCAAGGAGAACAACCCCAGCTTCTCCAGTCTACCCACATAACTAAAGTCCTTCACTCCTCTCTAACCCACACCACCCCCACACCCACTACAGCTCTTTACTAAGAGCAAAGGTTCAGTAAATTTCTTTGGGAATGGAGGGGGAAAAAATATAAGCTCAGTGCATTGGAGGAGCAAAGCAAAGGAAACTTAAAAGTTAGGATTTTTCCAACAGCTTGCTGTTCTTAATATAGGTAGAGATTTACGATATCTATCTCTACCAGAGACAAGCACAGGTGATGTTAACATCTCTGTTGGTAAAGTCATAAAAAATAGGAGCAGGAGTCAGCCATTCGGCCCTTCAAGCCAGCTCCGCCATTTAATCAGATCATGGCTGATCTTCTATCTCCACTCCACCTTCCCGCACTATCACATTCACATAGCACTGCAAGTCAGATGGCGACCACATCATGCAACAGGTCCTCTGTACATCTCATACAAGTAAAGCTATTCACTTCCCTATACACACTGAATGCAGGTATTGGGACACCTGACCTCAATGCAATATCCATAACGCAGAGCGGCATGTACCGTGTAGCAAGAGAGTAGATGGCATTCGCTGATGCGGAGGGCTTCACTTTGGAGTTGTCGAACTCGGAAACATCGCTCACGGCCCCACTGAAAGCCTGCAATCATTAGAAGATATTATGTAAGGTTTGGTGTATTTCATTTTGAATTATTTATATCTTTTTTTAAATCAACATTCAGTCGGTGAGTTAGATAAATATTTGGGTGTGTATCAAAGTACATAAATTAAGCCAGGAGATAACTTTTCCAGTCCTACTTAAGGTGTAGAATCTACTAAAGCCCTGTCCATAATAAGGGGTCACAACAGCACACAGACATCACGATGACGTTTGCAAGTTCATCCGGTTTCCTTTCTCTCAAATCCCATCTGCATCCTCCATTTCCACGATGATCCCCAAGTGAAGAGGTTGAGTATGACTCTGTGGTTTGTGTTTTATGCTGGCAAGCTACTATCAAAATAACTTAGTCTGTCATTGTAAAGCTATGCATATGGGTGGGTTAACTCACATCTTTGTCCATGCAGTTTTTACAGTTCTTGTGAGTTGAACAACCGTTTAAAATCACATAGGAAGATAGAAATAGGAGTAGGCCACTTAGCCCCTTGAGCCTGTCACAAGGTAATTACTGAGGAAAGCCATTCAGCATATCTTAGCTCATCCATCCAGAGAGATCCTGAAATAGTCTTGCTGCAGCATCAATTGTTTCCAGGGTTTTGCCTCTACCGTTATATCTGGGAGTCCATTCCATACATTGATCACCCTTTGTGTGATGAGCTTCTTGATATTAGTCCAAATTTTACATTTTATTAGTTTGAGCCTATATTCCCTTGTCTGATTCTCAATTTAATTTGATATGTAATTTTCTAAATCACCTTTTCCATATTGTTTACTATCCTACAACTTTATGATCATCTCTCTGATGCTTATTTTCAAGGCTGTAACACCCAAACCTATCCAGTCTTTCCTCAGAACTGAAACCTGACATTAGGAATCAGCCTGTACTGACTCCAGCACTGAAATGCCTCCCTTGCGTTTTGGTGACCAGAACTAGACACAGTGCTCAAAATGCAGTCTGACCAGAGCATTGTACAGTTTGATCACAGCTCCCACGGACTTATATTCTACTGTGTTGGTTTTTTTGCTTGCTACTCTATACTGTTTGGACATATTGAACACTATGTCTGCAGAGATTCCTAGGTCTCTTAACACCATCCTTAGCTATTTCACCACGATTCATGAAGTATGCGTGTCCAAGTGCAGTATTTTACACACAGCTGCAATGAACTTCATTGCTTTGCCCACTTACATATTTTGCCCAACTCACTTGTAACTTCTGAGCTGCCTCCTCTGATTTCACTGCACCTCTTAATTTAATTTTATTTGACTAAATTTGAATTTCTGAATCCAAGTCACTGTTGTAAATTAGAACAGAACTAATTTATTACAAGTGCCTGTCAAAATGTTGGTTTAAGTTAAAACCCTGTACCCTACCATTATATAGAACGCTAATCAAACTTTCTGGATACACGGGTCAATTGAGATGTTGTCCTGAAGTTAACCCAAGAACTGGGCATAAAGTATCCAACACTAATAAAACAAAATGTAATGATGCTGTTGCATTTCTCACCGCTGTAATGTCAAGCCCGAGTGAGCTGCTATGTCTAACCGCCTCCGTCCTAGTGTCCATCTGGGATGACAGTGCTAAAGGCAACGAGTGTCTGTTGGATAACTCGCGGCCTGTCCATCTATCCCCAGGATTAAGAGTCGGGAGCGCTGCTTTAGCTGCCTGAGGTCGCGAATGCCAGGCTTCTCCAGATCGGTTTGGCGGTGCAAGAGGCGGCTTATCTCTTGGTAGGAGGTCGCTCGGCGTGCTTGGTAAAGGGCGCCTCTGCATCCGAGAATCCACGCTCGCAGATGGGTGTCGCTCAGGTGGGGGAGGCGGAAGGTCTCGATGAGTTGGAGGAACAGGTAAAGGCTTGTCCTGTTTATGCAGGCCACTAGAGGAAGCCTGTGTGGGAGGAGAAAAAGAGTACACTCAAAAAAACGATCCTTTGAATACTTAAAACATGTTATCTTTGTTTTGAAGCACGTAAAACTAGTGCTTTTATAGAGCAGCAGTTAGAGGCTGGAAAACTGTCATTAAACAAAGGTCCAGCAATGATCTGACTGAAAAGCACAGTGCTTCACCAACCAGAGGGGAAGGGAAGCAACATCGCTAATTTATTCATCTCAGCTTTTCAGCTATTTCCCAAGTGTGCTTTGCATACAATCTAATGCAGGATTACAGAAGTATTAAACTACACATTATAAACAGGACAGAAGTATGTGACTATTCCTCACTTATAGTCCGCAAGATAACCAGATAAAAATATCCTATTTTGAATTTCCATTTAGAGAATAAAAGTTCAGAAAAGGCCACTCAGAAATATCAGTCCTTTCAATTATTATCCCCTAACACTTATCAAAACATACCCTTGTTTTTGTCGAATAAAAACACAAATATTCTGTGAGCCAGTTGCCACAGTGGGTTAGAATGAGCTTCTTTCAGCTCTGGGACCTGGGTTCCAACCCGACAAAAGGTGATGGAATGAATGCTTGTGTCTGCAATGGTCCAATGTGAAATGGGTTCCGACAGTCAACCCCAGTTCCCAATGTGCACAGCAATTTGGAAATAAATGGTCATCCTTGTTCTGAGACCAAAGATGCAATAGCTCCTCCCTGAACTGGGCAAAGGTAAATCAAGCTGTTTGCTCTGCTTGATACAGATTTCGGGTAATTGAAACGGACATGTATTAATTACCAACATGATCACTGACCTTGATGAGCACAAAAAAGCTAAAGTAGTTCAGAATTAACCTATTCACAGTAATAGATCAAGAGCTGCCTGTTTGCTGAAGCTATCCTGAAAAGACAATTATATCAGTTTGGTAGATACTCTTGCAATTGAATTACGAGAAGAGTAGTCCAATTACACATTGCATCTCCAGATTTTAGCACAATCTACTTGTGTCCTTGGGCCCTTCTTGAATATTTACTAGAATGTGGTTCCAACCCCATTAGCTCCCCTGTTCTGAAGAGTCCATAGAAATGGCACCATGTAATTCCAACAACCATTTTGAAACTGCCGAGAGTGTTACCCTCACCGTACCAGTCTTTATCATCAAGGAACACAATCATTAGAAGAATGTGGATCAACTTACTACCTATTCTGATATTGATACAGAAATGTAGTGATTATGTTAGTGGACTAGTAATCCAGAGGACTGGACTGATAATGCAGAGAATGAGTGTTCAAAGACCACCATGGTAGTTTGAGAATTTGAATTTAGTTTAAAAATAAATCTGGAAATAATATGCCAGTAAAAATGCGTGAAGTTGTCAGATAGTAGTAAAAATCCAACTGGTTCAGTTATGTCCTGTGGGGAAAGAAACCTGCC
The DNA here is from genome assembly GCF_044704955.1 of Pristiophorus japonicus. Lineage (NCBI taxonomy): Eukaryota > Metazoa > Chordata > Chondrichthyes > Pristiophoridae > Pristiophorus > Pristiophorus japonicus. The sequence goes on along the minus strand of NC_091987.1, from coordinate 218,419,662 downwards.
ATTCTTACCCGCTCTGGACTACATGAGACTCCAGTCCTACATCAACTGCTCTCAGTTATATTAATAGCTTCTCAGCACAACTAGGGATGGGCAATAAATGTCACCTTGCCAGCAATGTCACATCCAGAGAAATAATTGTTTTATACTGAGGTGTTGCACTGATCTGCATCTTACATGCTTGGGAGTAGGAAATCAAGTTGCACTTTAATCTGTTACACTAGTGGAACAATAATTTTCTTTTATTTGTCATCGATCAAGGTATCAAGAGTTCCTAATTAATGTTCACAATTTTGCTTTGCTTTTTTTATTCATTCATGGGATGTGGGTGTCGCTAGCAAAGCCGGCATTTATTGCCCATCCCTAAATGCCCTCGAGAAGATGGTGGTGAGCTGCCTTTTTGAACTACTGCAGTCCTAGTGGTGAAGGTACTCCCACCCTCCATCACTTTGCTGATGATTGAGAGTAGACTGATGGGGCGGTAATTGGCCGGATTGGATTTGTCCTGCTTTTTGTGGACAGGACATACCTGGGCAGTTTTCCACATTGATGCCAGTGTTGTAGCTGTACTGGAGCAGCTTGGCTAGAAGCGCAGCTAGCTCTGGAGCACAAGTCTTCAGCATGATAGCTGGGATGTTTTCGGGGCCCATAGCCCTTGCTGTATGCAGTGCGCTCAGCCATTCTTGATATCACGTGGAGTGAATAGAATTGGCTGAAGACTGGCTTCTGTGATGGTGGGGACCTCAGGAGGAGGCCGATATAGATCATCCACTCGGCATTTCTGGCTGAAGAGGGTAGCAAATGCTTCAGCCTCATCTTTTGCACTCACATGCTGGGCTCCGTCATCATTGAGGAAGGGGATATTTATGGAGCACGAGTTGTTTAATGGTTCACCACCATTCACGACTGGATGTGGCAGGACTGCAGAGCTTTGATCTGATCTGTTGATTGTGGAATCACTTAGCCTTGTCTATAAGCATGCTGCCTCCACTTTTTAGCATGCATGTAGTCCTGTGTTGCAGCTTCCCCAGGTTGGCACCTCATTTTTAGATATACCTGGTGCTGCTCCTGGCATCCTCTTCTCCACTCCTCATTGAACCAGGTTGATCACCTGGCTTCATGGTAACGGTAGAATGAGGGATATGCCAGGCCATGAGGTTACAGATTGTGGTGGAATACAATTCTGCTGCTGCTGATGGCCCACAGCACATCATGGATGCCCAGTTTTGAGCTGCTAGATCTGTTCTGAATCTATCCCATTTAGCACGGTGGTAGTGCCACACAACACGATGGAGGGTGTCCTCAGTGTGAAGACAGGACTTCATCTCCACAATGACACTGCGGTGGTCACTGCTATCAATGTTGTCATGGACAGATGCATCTGCGACAGTTAGATTGGTGAGGACGAGGTCAAGTAGGTTTTTCCCTCGTGCTCTCTCACCACCTGCTGCAGGCCCGGTTTGGCAACTATGTCCTTTAGGACTTGGCCAGCTCAGTCAGTAGTGGTGCTACTGAGTCACTCTTGGTGATGGGACATTGAAATTCCCCCACCCAGAGTACATTCTGTGCCCTTGCTACTCTCAGTGCTTCCTCCAAGTGGTGTTCAACATGGAGGAGTACTGATTCATCAGCTGAAGGAGGGCGGTAGGTGGTAATCAGCAGGAGGTTTCCTTGCCCATTCTTGACCTGAAGCCATGAGACTTCATGGGATCCAGAGTCAATGTTGATGATTCCCAGGGCCACTCCCTCCCGACTGTATACTACTGTGCCACCACTCCTGATGGGTCTGTCCTGCCGACAGGACATATGCAGGGATGGTGATGGAGGGATCTGGGACATTGGCTGAAAGGTATGATTCTGGGAGTATAACTATGTCAGTCTGTTTCTTGTAGCAGTTTTGTTACAACTGAGTTGCTTGCTAGGCCATTTCAGAGGGCTGTGGGTCTGGAGTCACAGAGACCAGATCAGGTAAGGACGGCAGATTTCCTTCCCTAAAGGACATTCGTGAACCAGATGGGTTTTTACAACAAAACAATAGTTTCATGGTCACCATTACTGATACTAGTTTTTTTATTCCAGATTTAATGAATTAACTGAATTTTAGTTCCCCAGCTGTGGTGGTGGGATTTGAACTCACGTCTCTGGTGCATTAGTCCAGGCCTCTGGATTACTGGTCCAGTAACATTACCACTATACTATCTTTCCCTCTGTTACCCTAGTGTGTCTATACTTTCCAATTATAATTATCACAATTGAAGAGAAGGAAGGAGAATCTAGATAATAAAATTATCCATAATCACACATTGACAGTTCATTGATACTGTAGGTCCCAATGCTGAAAACATGCTGCAAACAGCAAGGAGTTTGGCCATCACAACTAAAGCGATATTAGCAAGAGAGACAAGTTGTGTTAATCATCATAGGCAGTCCCTTGAAATCGAGGAAGACTTGCTTCCACTCTAAAAATGAGTTCTTAGGTGGCTGAACAGTCCAATATGGGAATTACAGTCTCTGTCACAGGTGGGACAGACAGTTATTGAAGGAAAGGGTGGGTGGGACTGGTTTGCCGCACGCTCCTTCCGCTTGGTTTCTGCATGCTCTCAGTGATGAGACTTGAGGTGCTCAGCGCCTTCCCGGATGCACTTCCTCCACTTAGGGTGGTCTTTGGCCAAGACTCCCAGTGTCGGTGGGGATGTTGCATTTTATCAAGGAGGCTTTCAGGTTGTCCTTGAAATGTTTCCTCTGCCCACCTTGGGCTCGCTTGCCATGTAGGAGTTCTAAGTAAAGCGTTTGCTTTGGGAGTCTTGTGTCAGGCATGCGAACAATGTGGCCTGCCCAGCGGAGCTGGTCGAGTGTAGTCAGTGCCGCAATGCTGGGGTTGTTAGCCTAGTCGAGCCTAGTCTGTCCTCCCAGGAGATTTGCAGGATCTTGCGGAGACATCATTGGTGGTATTTCTCCAGCGATTTGAGGCGTCTACTGTATATGGCCCACGTCTCTGAGTCATACAGCCCTGTAGACCATGAGCTTGGTGGCAGATTTGAGGGACTGATCTTCAAACACTCTTTTCCTCAGGCGGCCGAAGACTGTGCTGGCACACTAGAGGCACTAAAGAGATGATATTAGCGAGAGAGACAAGTTGTGTTAGTGATATGACAGCTAATGGTTCATTTAGGATCGCAGAACGAGCTACAAGCCAGTCAAGCAATGGAAGTCTCCTGTACAACTACTGCACAAGCTGAAGTGACAACTATTATGCAGCAAACATAAGCAGCCTTCTGTTCCCTCTACTGTTTCCCCTGCTCCCCACACACATCACTCACTCAAGTGGTCAAGCTCACACATTTGCTCCAGCCTGTAATTTAATGCAAACATAATAGTTTTATACTTTTCATTGCCACAAACCAAATAGGCCACCAGACCTGGGCCTCTCGAGTCGATAGTTTTGACACACACATCCTAACCACAACTTCCCCAAGCAAGCCGGGTTGATATAAATCCTGCCACTTGACACCATTACTTCACTTAAACAGGAACAATGGTTGTAATTATCTTGCAGCTTCACAATCACAACGTGCTGCAATTCCGGTGTAGCGTTATCAATTTCCTTCACATCACAACTCGCCAGAATACACTTCTCTCAGTAATACACTACATCTACTCCATGCCCTTCAGTGGGGCAATGAAAACCTCATTTTGTTCAATTCTTCAATGGCAACTGATTCATATTTCTAAGTCCAACAGTTACCACCTCTCCCCTTTGATGGGTCTCCCTTGGTCTTTTTACTGCCGACTTTCTTGATCTCACTATCGCGTGACCTTAAATGGAACTCGCACAATCCCTTCATTGTCGAAGGTGTCTCCAAGCAGGCCAGTTTTCTTTATCACGCCAAACACTTTTACCCTTCAACAACTCAACCATTCGAGACTAGAATACTGGTCCCATGTCTCGGGAGGCTCTTCTAGTGTCTCTCTAACACTGCTGGACATGAGACAAGAAAAAGCTCACCATCTCATAGATAATCCCTCCAGCCGCTATCCATAACAGCTTTCCTTGCTTTTCTAAATTGTAATTGATACTATTATGGGGTCAGTGCTCTTCGGTAATATCCTCTTTTGTTCCGATGCACCAGATAGATTATTCCACAAATTTTTCCTCTCCCTTTCAAGCCCAAGGTATTGAAATCAAGTATCATTTCACAGTCTCCCAATTTAATTCATTCTTTCCCTGGACAGTCTTTAAAACTCAAACTCCTCACTTCCCACTGGCTTTCCTTCCTCCTGAAGCATCGAAGCTTTTGAAAACTTGAATTCTGAGGGACCCAATCGCTACTCGCTAATTTAATAAAGAAATGGCAGGCTGGTTAATTGAGCACGTATCCCTTTTCACAGTAGAGGAAGAGGACGAGGAGAAAATACTAGCGGTGCAAGGGAACCTAAAAATAAGTCAAGGGGAGGAACAGTGGTTTTAATATAAGTATACAAAAAATGGTCATGGAGGAGATAATGGGACTTAAGGTAGAAACATCGCCAGGACCTGATGATTTCCACCCTGGGGTATTAAAAGAAACAGGTGGGGTTATGGCAGATGTATCTGTCATCATTTGCCAAAGCTCTCTAGATTCAGTAACTGTGCCCTTGGATTGGAAAATTGCAAATGTTTATTTGAGACAGGAAAGAGGGAGAAACCAGGAAACTACAGACCTGCCAGTGTAATGTTAGTTGTGACCATCAAGGACAGATTGATTGAGCATTTAAACAAATCTGAGCTGATCATAGAGAGTCAGCATGGATTGCGAAGGATAGGTCACGTCTGACTAATCTCGCTGAATTGTGTGAGGTCATTAATAAGGTGTACAACAACAACTTGTATTTATATAGCGCCTTTAACGTAGTGAAACGTTCCAAGGTGCTTCACAGGAGTATTGTGAGATTAAAAAAATTGACACGGAGCCGCACAAGTAGAAATTAGTGCAGCTTGGTCAAAGAGGTATGTTTTATGGAGCACCTTGAAGGGGGAAAGAGAGGCGGAGAGATTTAGGCAGGGAGTTCCAGAGCTTGGGGCCTAGGCAACAGAAGGCACGGCCACCACTGGTTGAGCGATTATAATCAGGGATGCTCTAGAGGGCAGAATTAAAGGAGCGCAGACATCTCAGGGGGTTGTGGGGCTGGAGGAGATTACAGAGATAGGGAGGGGCATGGAGGGATTTGAAAATGAGTAGAATTTTGAAATGGAGGCGTTGCTTAATCAGAAGCCAATGTAGGTCAGCGAGCACAGTGGTGATGGGTGAGCGGGACTTGGTGCAAGTTAGGACATGGGCAGCCGAGTTTTGGATCACCTCTAGGGTAGGATGTGGGAGGCCAGCCAGGAGTGCATTGGAATAGTCAAGTCTAGAGGTAACAAAGCCATGGATGAGGGCTTCAACAGCGGATGAGCCGAGGCAAGGGCGAAGATGGGCGATGTTATGGAGTTGGAAATAGGAAATCTTAGTTATGCTGCGGATTTGTGGTCGAAAGCTCATTTCACGGTTAAATATGACACCAAGATTGCGAACAGTCTGGTTCAGCATCAGACAGAAGTTGGGGGAGAGATGGAGTTAGTGGCCAGGGAACGGAGTTTGCGGCGGGAACCGAAAACAATGGCTTTGGTCTTCCCAATATTCAACTGGAGAAAATTTCTGTTCATCCAGAACTGGATGTAGGACAAGCTGTCTAACAATTTAGAGGAGTGTTTATGGATATTATCTATAAGGACTTCCAGAAGGAATGTGATACAGTTCCACAAAAGAGATTAGCAAAAATTAGAGCGCATGGAATTGGAGATATTGGGATTATGGGCTGATAATTTGTTGAGAAGTAGGAGAGAGAGAGTGGGGATAAAGGGTATGTACTCTGATTGTCAGAATGTGATAAGTGGTGTTCCCAGGGTTCTATATTGGGGTCTCAGCTTTTCACTATATATGACTTGAATGAATGAAGAGAGAGTTGTATAAAGAAGTTTGTAGATAAGACTAAGTTAGGAGGAACAGCAAGTTGTGTAGATGGAAGCAAAGAGTTACAAAGGGACATAGACTGATTAAGTGATTGGGCTAAAATGTGGCAGATAGAGATCAATATGGGGAAGTGTGAGGTTACATAGAATTTACAGGACAGATTTCTACCAAATCTACACATTTTAGGCTGAATCACCTGGTCCATGCCGGTGTTTATGCTCCACCCTTCTTCATCTATCAGGGATAACCTTCTATTACTTTCTCCGTCATTTGTTTATCTAGCTTCCCTTTAAATGCATCTATGCTATTCGCCTCAACCATTCTATTTGGTAGCAGGTTCTGCATTCTCACCACTCTCTGGGTAATTGAGTTGAAGCTGCTCCTGAATTCCCTATTGGTGACTATCTTATATTTATAGGCATGAAGGATAGAAATGTTTTGCTTGCGAGGGAGCATCAGCTCCGGGGATCTATGCTGGTAGCTATTTCTCCCTCCAGGAAGAGGGTTTGGTAGGAATGGAGCAGATAACTATTTTTTCCCACTTTAGCCACACCTTTTTATTGTATTCCATGGAACGGGGACACATGGCAGCCATTGATCTTATATTGGAATATTTCTACCAAATCTACACATTTTAGGCTGGATATCTACCTATCTTTATCTGGTATTGGCTTGCATCCATACTTAGAGCCTACCACTGACAGTCAGATGAAGACCAAGAACTCATCACACCAGGAATTACAGATGTAAATCCCAGCTCGACCACTACGCTGCGACAATAAGCCAACCCACTGTGCCCCAGTGGTGTTCTCTATAAACGCACACAATATCATCCCAATAAAACAGTCCCTTACCTTGGGTGAAACACAAGGGCTAGGTGCACTGGACACAGTGGGTGATCGATGCTGCAGCAGGTCTAACCGAGGAGGAACTGGTGGAAGCGCAGAATTGGGAGCTGGGGTGACTGGAGACGGTGGACGCTCAATCTGTTCAGGAAACAAATTGTAAACTAATATAGTGAGCAATGCTCACAAGGAACATTGTGAAAAGGTCTCTAGCGCAGAACGTTTTTACACAATATCAGCAGTCTTGTTGTACATTTCTGCAATACAGTACACATGTTACTATTTCTCCATAAAAGCAAAATCAAGGAATTGTCAGAAGGACAGGGGGAAATTGAGTGCAAGAAAAGAGCACATCAGTGGTCATGGGGAGAGGACAGCACCAGGATCGACTGGGATTACCCCCACAGGCAGATGGCCTGCTGACTCTCGCCATCTAGGCTCACACATGGAGAGCAGCTGGCACCCAGTCAGTACCTTCAGGAGAGAAAAGAACATTGTGAAAAAAGGATAAAAATAAAAAGGGACACAGGTAGTCAAATATAGGGGCAAAGAATAAATTAACTACCCTAACAAAGAAAGGACGGAAAACTAAACACATCTATATCAGTCAAGAAAATCGAAGTGGAACGACTTTAGAACTTCCAGTAGAAGGGACTCTATAAATTATAAAGAAAGCAATAAAATTAAACTTTAAATATTTGAAGGACATAAGAATCAATTATACAATGTAAACAGTGGAACCAAGATAAAGAAGTATAAACAACAACCAGACACCAATGGTACAGCAGTGCAGATGCTAAAAATGTTGGGACACCATGGCCAGTGAGCTGATGGGGGAAAGCTGCAAAATGGCACCCAGGTACCATGGAAAACAGGAGAGAATCAACAAGTTCTCTCTGCCCCAAGTCATTAATGAACATTGTCAGTGCCCTTTACAGAGTGGCATTGATAGAGGTCTAGGAGCAGGCTTCCTGACGCCCTGGGAATAGTGCATGGAGACCAGAAACATGGAAAGAGGAAGAAAGGCACAAAATGATTTAATTAACTCTAAGAACACTATATAATTAGCAGGAGCAAGACAAGCCCTAGAACTTGATCACGTCAATTACCCATCTTTAACACTTGGTGATAAAATGCTGACATTGCATTAAAACACGAAGTAAAGGAAAAAAAATAGAGAGCCGACTGACATGCTGATTTTGTAAACAGCCGCAATGTAATGCTGACAATGCAGGGAAAGTCTACAGTCAGCAGTACACAGAATAACTGGGTTCACATTATTATAGGGGAACTCCACAACCAACTCAGTTTGCGCAAATGCTTCTCTGTTATTTAGCCCTTTAGTTACAGCATTTCATGCTTGTCATGACATTTTCCATCTATAAATTATAAAGAAAGCAAGCAATAAAAGAACATCTACTTCTCACAAAGCACTCTCCCCAAGACCCTCCCAGTTGAGGACACTACCATTACTTAAATGAGAATGAGCCCTGGGTGAAGTATGGCAGAATTTAAAAACAGGATGATTTTCTGGCTGAGTATCAGCTGAGGGTGGCAGTGAAAAAGTTTCCCTCAACAACCACAGACCACAGGGAGGGGGGCGGAGAATGAAGTGACATCAAGCGACGCTCGCCGTCCCAAGAATTTTCCAAAGGTGAATGCCAAGTGAGAACAGCATCAGGCTCAGCTGTGTTGAGCTGACAGCCCACCAACACTCACCGTGCTGCTCACATATAGTGAACAGCAACAGCGACAAGATGAGGTACTCTACCCCAGCACGAGTCGTCAGGGCAGATGTGTCAAGAGAAAACTGGAAGGCAAATCCATAAGAGAAAAATGCATCAGTGTGAAGCTGCCTAAACAGGTTACTACACTTCCAATTTCAAAAGGAGCAAAAGCTCTGGCTCAAATGCTGCCACATAACCAATTATCACAAATTTCTACAAGAAATAAATTCACTTTGTACAAATTAAGATGGGGATACTCTAGGAGTACATTTATACTTTACAAAGCAAACAGTAAATCACTCCCAAGTTCCCTGTGGGGCTGGAGAGCTGATTTACACTGGTTCTTCCAAACTTGATATCCTGCAAAGCTGTCTGCCATTCTAATGTTGCGGATGGACCCGACCATTCCGCACATGGAACCCGAACTGCACGATATGGAACAGCTTGGGATCTGTACTTTTGATGCCCCTCACAAATTGCTGAGCATTTTACTTCCACTGCTCCAATGCAAACCAGTCCCGAGATTGCGAGTGGATTCCTGCTTACGTACCATCTTCAGCATTGTAGTGAATTGGAAATGACTGTTCTACAACTCCAAGTACTCCAGTACCATAAATATAAAAGCCAATATCAATCTTGAAATCTAGTTCAGTCATCATTCTAGTGTAGAGGTTGTGCCCTATTTTATCTTTAACATTTACTGAAAAGGCTGCAATTCACACTGGTATACAAATCCAGATCCTGCATTTAAATGCAACCTAAAATGTAGATTTTACAGTGAACCAAATCTGGAAAAATCCCAAATATTTTGTAAATATTAAACTGAGTAGAGTGCTTTTTTAAATTAATGAATCATACACTTATTTTTATGCACACCATCTGCACCAGTTCAGGAGGAAGTGGTGGGCAGCTCTTACACAATACCGCACATGGCTAAGTCAGTTACACTGTCAGTAACCCATAAATACTTTGAATAATCACATGTGGAATGTGAAGTGTTAGTGATTGATCTTGGCTTTTATATTTATGGTACTGGACTACTTTAGGGGCTTGACAAAGCAAGATGTGAATAACCAGGACTACATTCAGCTTTTGTGAATATTATTGTTTGGAAAATTATCCATCAATGCTTAGCAGAAATAATGTTTGTCAACAGTGAGACCCGGCACTATAATCCAGACTGAACACCTGATTATGTACTGGAAGCTTTAGTGGAGTTGCTTGCTGAGGAGCCAAATAAAAAGCCCGAGTTCCATAAGGGAATGGGAGGAAACTACTTTAAAGGCTCATCCAATAAACATTGGTGGGTGAATTAGTATTTGAGCAGATGCGCTAATACGGAAACTTTGCATTAAATCGTGCCTTACCACATTCCTCAGAGTCGCTAGAATGAATTGTGAAATGCAGTGACTTATTAGGAAAAACTGGCAGCCAAACTGCAAACAGCAACATCCCACAGACAGAAATAAATGAATAACCATATGGATCTATTTTTGGTGCTGGTTAAGAAAGGAAAGTTGGAGAGGAGAATGCTCCCTGCTCTTCTTCAAATATAGACTGGAATTCAGCCCAGATGCTGTAGTCAAGTCCTGAAGTGTGTTTTGAACCACAAACCTACTGACTCAGAGGCGACCAACTGAGGCAAGCTGGCACAGTAATATCTTACTTCACAGTAAAATAAGGGGGTCACGTTGTGAAAATGTATTTTCTTCCGAAGGATCATCATCTGTGCTTGTAATGGTTTGGCTTTGAAAAGCTGCTTGATTCTGTTAACTGCATAGTTGCTGTGGGGCTTTTTTTTTTAAATAAAAGGGACTGAAGACCTTTCAATTTAATAACTTACAAGCACTTAACAGGTAGAATTAGGAGAGCAAGAGGGGTAATGGGCTCTGTGTGCTGAGGAATTATTCAATACTCCTCACATTCCAACAGTGATCCGTCAGTAACATTGTTCAGCTCCTACACCTCATTGTTTGGTTTTCTTGCTTCCAGGAAGCAGATATTCAAATGTTTGCTAAATGTTTCAAAGGTAGAAAATCATTCAACTTAGCTCCATTTTAAAAAGCCTTAGAAGTGAAAGGTGCGCAAGTTGCTTTAAATACATTTTTTGGTACAAATTGAGTCCTGTGCATACTTAAAATATTTTTAAAGTGTTGATTAGTAATTACACTAATTTCCCCAGATTTCCAGTCTGAAGTATGCTAATTAGCTTTAATTGGATTGGTTATCAAAAAAGAGCTGCTACTCTGGAGAACTTATCATGAAGTCAGCTGTTACTCTTCCTCCTCACCAGAAGACAGCAGTGAGCCACTACATAAATAAGCAAACTCCAAGCCGAGGACTATGAGGAAACTGAAGAAAAATTTTAGTTTCAGATCACAGGAGGCAACACAACAGGGACAGAGGCAGCTCATATCCAATTTAGACTTAAAATCTAGAATTTAAAGTATTTTGAGGGAAGAAAATCCAGATACTGAAAGAAAGTCAAAGTGGTGTATGTCATTTATACGCATGAAATGTTGAAATTTTAATTTTTCTTGTGAAAAATAATTCCCAATTTTCTCTCTTGGAAGACACACCAAGCCTTGTAGGGTTACGGCAGCCCTCCAGTACTCATGCAAGTGACAATCTTCATGTGAGCTAAGACGGTGAGTAACAGTAGACTTTTCAAGCATGACTGGGAGCAACTATTAGACCATTCCAATCCTGTCACTGCCCAATCTACATGCTATTTCTAGCCGGGGTCACTGGATAGCAATCAGGAGCAGGAACATTGGCTGATTTTTCTCCTCCCTAACCCAAGAGGTGCCGAGGTCAATCGTAGCATCCAGACTACCACCCTGGTTGAGATCAATATAGAGCATCAAACCTGGAAACGTTGAATCTGTGTGGCTAAGTATTAGAGAGAGAAGCATCTTTATCCACCAAACCATTAGAGCTAATCTTTCACATTTTGATTTTTCATGGAGATGTCACACATTATAATCTAATTACTGAAAATATTTTTGCTTTGAAAACTTGTTTGAAGACAAAATGTTCAAAGTATAAACCCACACCACATAATGGTAGCCGACATGGTGCGTATACTGCCTGCAGCGACACTGAAACTAACTAAAAAGGAGTACAATGCATCTAAATACTACTTTTCACCTCTTGGCGATACAGAATACATGACAAAAATTTATCAGATACAACTTGCATCCCAATCATGCAGCATAAATCATATCTGATGAATGTAAATAATGTAATCTTTTATAGGGTAGCCACTTTCCACTGAAAGACGTATATAACTCAGAGACCAACAACAACTCCTCACCATACCAGGACCACTGCAAAATACAATTTATCATTTATTTCAGATTTCCAGTACTTGCAGTTTTTGTTCTTTTTATGCCTATATTTGAAAGCCAATATTACGGTAAGTCAGGGTTCATTCATCCCTACTCAGGGGGAAGGGTATAAAATGCTATTTTTGCGGCATGCCTTTCTAGGCTACATAAGAAATAGGAGCAGGAATAGGCCATTTGGCCCCTCGAGCCTGCTCCGCCATTCAATATCATAGCTGCGATGTCACAGCCAGGCGGGTAAGTGATTGGCTGGTGGATTGGTGAGTATTTTATCCTTTTCTGTTCTTTCGGTAGGAAACATTTGGCATTGTTGTAAGTAAGAAAGAACTGGAAGTAAAGTATGTGATCCTTATTATCTAAGGAGAACCAGTTCATTAAATCAGCTGTTCACTGAGTAGTTGCTGGGTGTGTTTTGCTAAGGTTTAGAATTTAGTTCACTGGATAGTTACGAGTGTAACTAGAAGGATGGCAGGGCAGTTCAGTCCCGTGGATTGCACATCCTGTGGCATGTAGGAAATCCTGGATGCTTTGCGCAGCCGGGACGACCACGTGTGCAGGAGGTGTCTCCAGCTGCACCAACTCTAGCTCAGTGTTTTGAAGCTTGAGCGGCAGCTGGGGGCACTGCGGTGCATCCGCAAGACTGAGAGCTACGTGGATAGCACGTTTCTAGAGGTGGTCACCCCACAGTTTAAGAGTGTGTAGGCAGATAGGGTTTGGGTGACTCCTGGACAGAACAGGAGGACTAGGCAGGAAGTGCAGGAGTCCACTGAGTCCATCTTGCTCTCCAACCGGTACTCTGTTCTAAGTACCAGTGGGGGCGATGGTGGCTCTGGGGAGTATAGCCAGAGCCAAGTCCATGGCACCACGGGTGGCTCAGCTGCACGGGGGGGGGGGGGGGGGTGGAAGAGAGGAAAAAGAATGGAAGAGCAACAGTGGTAGGGGATTCCATAGTCAGGGGAGCAGACAGGCGTTTCTGCGGCCGCAGACGTGACTCCAGGATGGTATGTTGCCTTCCTGCTGCCAGGGTCAAGGATGTCACTGAGCGGCTGCAGGGCATTCGGGGGGTGGGGGGGGGGGGGGGGGGGAAAGAGGATGAACAGCCAGAGGATGTGGTCCACATTGGTAACAATGACATAGGTAGGAAGAGGGATGAGGTCCTGCAGGCAGATTTTAGAGAACTAGGGGAGAGATTAAAAAAGCAGGACCTCAAAAAGGTAGTTAATCTCCGGATTACCCCCCGTGCCACGAGCTAGTGAGTGCAGAAATAGGATAGAGCAGATGAATACGTGGCTGGAGATATGGTGCAGGCGGAAGGGCTTTCGATTCCTGAGGCATTGGGACTGCTTCTGGGGGAAGTGGGACCTGTACAAGCCTCAACAGAGCCGGGACCAATATCCTCGCAGGGTGTTTGCTAGTGCTGTTGGAGAGGGTTTCAACTAGCTTGGCAGGGGGATGGGAACCTGAAACTAGATTCAGTAGGGAAGGGAGAAAAGCTGGAATTAGAAAGCAAAAATAAAGAAAGTGAGTTTGAAGGAGAGAGGAAACAAGCAGGAAAAAAGGGTAAAAAAACAAACTTAAAGGCACTTTGTCGAAATGCACGTAACATTTGTAACAAAATAGATGAGTTGACGGCACAAATTGAGACAAATGGGTATGATCTGATAGTCATTACAGAGACGTGGTTGCAAGGTGACCAGGACTGGGAATTAAATATTCAGGGGCATTTGACAATCCAGATGACAGACAGAAAGGAAAAGGAGGTGGGGTAGCTCTATTGATGAATCACTGCAATAGTGAGAAACGATATATACTCAAAGGATCAGGATGTTGAAACAGTTTGGGTGGAGATAAGGATTAATAAGGGGAAAAAGTCACTGGTGGACGTAGTATACAACGTGGACCACTTCCCATACCTCGGGAGCCTCTTGTCAACAAAGGCAGACATTAATGCGGAGCTTCAACATCGCCTCCAGTGCGCCAGCGCAGCCTTCGGCCATGCCAGACGCGAGACTCCCTAAGCAACTGCTCTATGCGGAGCTCCTTCCTGGCAAATGAGTCAAAGGTGGGCAGCGGAAACGTTACAAGGACAGCCTCAAAGTCTCCCTGGTGAAGTGTGACGCCTGGGAGACCCTGACCGAAGACCGCCCTAGATGGAGAAAGTGCATCCGAGAGGGTGTTGAGCTCTTCAAATCTCCTTTTTGAGCGTGAAAAGGTCAGCGCAGCTACGGAAAGAGCGTGTGATAAATCAGTGCCACCCCACCCCCGTCCCCCGACAAATATCTGTCCCACATGTGACAAGGTCTGTGGCTCTCGTGTTGGACTGTTCAGCTCCCAAAGAACTCACTTTAGGAGTGGAAGCAAGTCTTCCTCGATTCTGAGGGACTGCCTATGATATAGGCCCCCCTAACAGTAGCAACTATGTTGGTTGGAGGATAAACCAGGAAATAGTGGGGACTTGTAATAATCATCATGGGTGATTTTAACCTCCATATTGATTGGACAAATCAAATTGATCAGGGTAGCCTTGAGCAGGAGTTCGTAGAGTAAGGGACGGGTTCCTTCAGCAGTATGTAACAGAACCAACCAGAGGGCAGGCTCTTTTAGATCTGGTCCTGTGTAATGAGACAGGATTAATAAACCAGCTCCTAGTAAAAGGATCCTCTTGGAATGAGTGATCACAGCATGGTTGAATTTCAAATCCGAATGGAGGGAGCGAAAGTTGGATCTCTAACCAGCGTACTAAGCTTAAATAAAGGAGACTATGAAGGTATGAGGGCGGAGTAAGAAACATAGAAAATAGGTGCAGGAGTAGGCCATTAGGCCCTTCGAGCCTGCACCGCCATTCAATGAGTTCATGGCTGAACATGCAACTTCAGTACCCCATTCCTGCTTTCTCACCATACCCCTTGATCCCCCTAGTAGTAAGGACGACATCTAACTCCTTTTTGAATATATTTAGTGAATTGGCCTCAACAACTTTCTGCGGTAGAGAATTCCACAGGTTCACCACTCTCTGGGTGAAGAGGTTTCTCCTCATCTCGGTCCTAAATGGCTTACCCCTTATCCTTAGACTGTGACCCCTGGTTCTGGACTTCCCCAACATCGGGAAGATTCTTCCTGCATCTAACCTGTCTAAACCCGTCAGAATTTTAAACGTTGCTATGAGATCCCCTCTCATTCTTCTGAACTCCAGTGAATACAAGCCCAGTTGATCCAGTCTTTCTTGATATGTCAGTCCTGCCATCCCGGGAATCGGTCTGGTGAACCTTCGCTGCACTCCCTCAATTGCAAGAATGTCCTTCCTCAAGTTAGGAGACCAAAACTGTACACAATACTCCAGGTGTGGCCTCACCAAGGCCCTGTACAACTGTAGCAACACCTCCCTGCCCCTGTACTCAAATCGCCTCGCTATGAAGGCCAACATGCCATTTGCTTTCTTAACCGCCTGCTGTACCTGCATGCCAACCTTCAATGACTGATGTACCATGACACCCAGGTCTCGTTGCACCTCTCCTTTTCCGAATCTGTCACCATTCAGATAATAGTCTGTCTCTCTGTTTTTACCACCAAAGTGGATAACCTCACATTTATCCACATTATACTTCATCTGCCATGCATTTGCCCACTCACCTAACCAAGTCACTCTGCAGCCTCATAGCATCATAGAAACATAGAAACATAGAAACATAGAAAATAGGTGCAGGAGTAGGCCATTCGGCCCTTCTAGCCTGCACCGCCATTCAATGAGTTCATGGCTGAACATGCAACTTCAGTACCCCATTCCTGCTTTCTCACCATACCCCTTGATTCCCCTAGTAGTAAGGACTTCATCTAACTCCTTTTTGAATATATTTAGTGAATTGGCCTCAACAACTTTCTGTGGTAGAGAATTCCACAGGTTCACCACTCTCTGGGTGAAGAAATTCCTCCTCATCTCGGTCCTAAATGGCTTCCCCCTTATCCTTAGACTGTGTCCCCTGGTTCTGGACTTCCCCAACATTGGGAACATTCTTCCTGCATCTAACCTGTCTAACCCCGTCAGAATTTTAAACGTTTCTATGAGGTCCCCTCTCATTCTTCTGAACTCCAGTGAATACAAGCCCAGTTGATCCAGTCTTTCTTGATAGGTCAGTCCCGCCATCCCGGGAATCAGTCTGGTGAACCTTCGCTGCACTCCCTCAATAGCAAGAATGTCCTTCCTCAGGTTAGGAGACCAAAACTGTACACAATACTCCAGGTGTGGCCTCACCAAGGCCCTGTACAATTGTAGCAACACCTCCCTGCCCTTGTACTCAAATCCCCTCGCTATGAAGGCCAACATGCCATTTGCTTTCTTAACCGCCTGCTGTACCTGCATGCCAACCTTCAATGACTGATGTACCATGACACCCAGGTCTCTTTGCACCTTCCCTTTTCCTAATTTGTCACCATTCAGATAATAGTCTGTCTCTCTGTTTTTACCACCAAAGTGGATAACCTCACATTTATCCACATTATACTTCATCTGCCATGTATTTGCCCACTCACCTAACCTATCCAAGTCGCTCTGCAGCCTCATAGAATCCTCCTTGCAGCTCACACTGCCACCCAACTTAGTGTCATCCGCAAATTTGGAGATACTACATTTAATCCCCTCGTCTAAATCATTAATGTACAGTGTAAACAGCTGGGGCCCCAGCACAGAACCTTGCGGTACCCCACTAGTCACTGCCTGCCATTCTGAAAAGTCCCCATTTACTCCTACTCTTTGCTTCCTGTCTGACAACCAGTTCTCAATCCATGTCAGCACACTACCCCCAATCCCATGTGCTTTAACTTTGCACATTAATCTCTTGTGTGGGACCTTGTCGAAAGCCTTCTGAAAGTCCAAATATACCACATCAACTGGTTCTCCCTTGTCCACTCTACTGGAAACATCCTCAAAAAATTCCAGAAGATTTGTCAAGCATGATTTCCCTTTCACAAATCCATGCTGACTTGGACCTATCATATTACCTCTTTCCAAATGCACTGCGATGACATCCTTAATAATTGATTCCATCATTTTACCCACTACCGATGTCAGGCTGACCGGTCTGTAATTCCCTGTTTTCTCTCTCCCTCCTTTTTTAAAAAGTGGGGTTACATTGGCTACCCTCCACTCCATAGGAACTGATCCAGAGTCAATGGAATGTTGGAAAATGACTGTCAATGCATCCACTATTTCCAAGGCCACCTCCTTAAGTACTCTGGGATGCAGTCCATCAGGCCCTGGGGATTTATCGGCCTTCAATCCCATCAATTTCCCCAACACAATTTCCCGACTAATAAGGATTTCCCTCAGTTCCTCCTCCTTACTAGACCCTCTGACCCCTTTTATATCCGGAAGGTTGTTTGTGTCCTCCTCAGTGAATACCGAACCAAAGTACTTGTTCAATTGGTCCGCCATTTCTTTGTTCCCCGTTATGACTTCCCCTGATTCTGACTGCAGGGGACCTACGTTTGTTTTTACTAACCTTTTTCTCTTTACATATCTATAGAAACTTTTGCAATCCGTCTTAATGTTACCTGCAAGCTTCTTCTCGTACTCCATTTTCCCTGCCCTAATCAAACCCTTTGTCCTCCTCTGCTGAGTTCTAAATTTCTCCCAGTCCCCGGGTTCTCTGCTATTTCTGGCCAATTTGTATGCCACTTCCTTGGCTTTAATGCTATCCCTGATTTCCCTTGATAGCCACGGTTGAGCCACCTTCCCTTTTTTATTTTTACGACAGACAGGAATGTACAATTGTTGTAGTTCATCCATGCGGTCTCTAAATGTCTGCCATTGCCCATCCACAGTCAACCCCTTCAGTATCATTCGCCAATCTATCCTAGCCAATTCACGCCTCATACCTTCAAAGTTACCCTTCTTTAAGTTCTGGACCATGGTCTCTGAATTAACTGTTTCATTCTCCATCCTAATGCAGAATTCCACCATATTATGGTCACTCTTCCCCAAGGGGCCTCGCACAACGAGATTGCTAATTAATCCTCTCTCATTACACAACACCCAGTCTAAGATGGCCTCCCCCCTAGTTGGTTCCTCGACATATTGGTCTAAAAAACCATCCCTTATGCACTCCAGGAAGTCCTCCTCTACCGTATTGCTTCCAGTTTGGTTAACCCAATCTATGTGCATATTAAAGTCACCCATTATAACTGCTGCACCTTTATTGCACGCACCCCTAATTTCATGTTTGATGCCCTCCCCAACATCACTACTACTGTTTGGAGGTCTGTACACAACTCCCACTAACGTTTTTTGTCCTTTGGTATTCTGCAGCTCTACCCATATAGATTCCACATCATCCAAGCTAATGTCCTTCCGAACTATTGCCTTAATTTGCTCCTTAACCAGCAATGCTACCCCACCTCCTTTTCCTTTTATTCTATCTTTCCTGAATGTTGAATACCCCTGGATGTTGAGTTCCCAGCCCTGATCATCCTGGAGCCACGTCTCCGTAATCCCAATCACATCATATTTGTTAACATCTATTTGCACAGTTAATTCATCCACTTTATTGCGGATACTCCTTGCATTAAGACACAAAGCTTTCAGGCTTGTTCTTTTAACACCCTTTGTCCTTTTAGAATTTTGCTGTACAGTGGCCCTTTTTGTTCTTTGCCTTGGGTTTCTCTGCCCTCCACTTTTCCTCATCTCCTTTCTGTCTTTTGTTTTTGCCTCCTTTTTGTTTCCCTCTGTCTCCCTGCATTGGTTCCCATCCCCCTCGCACCTTCACGCCTCATACCTTCAAAGTTACCCTTCTTTAAGTTCTGGACCATGGTCTCTGAATTAACTGTTTCATTCTCCATCCTAATGTCGAATATTATGGTCACTCTTCCCCAAGGGGCCTCGCACAACGAGATTGCTAATTAATCCTCTCTCATTACACAACACCCAGTAGAAGATGGCCTCCCCCCTCGTTGGTTCCTCGACATATTGGTCTAGAAAACCATCCCTTATGCACTCCAGGAAATCCTCCTCCACCGTATTGCTTCTAGTTTGGTTCGCCCAATCTATATGCATATTAAAGTAACCCATGATAACTGCTGCACCTTTATTGCATGCACCCCTAATTTCCTGTTTGGTGCCCTCCCCAACATCTACTGTTTGGAGGTCTGTACACAACTCCCACTAATGTTTTTTGCCCTTTGGTGTTCTGCAACTCTACCGATATAGATTCCACATCATCCAAGCTAATGTCCTTCCTAACTATTGCATTAATCTCCTCTTTAACCAGCAATGCTACCCCACCTCCTTTTCCTTTTATTCTATCCTTCCTGAATGTTGAATACCCATGGATGTTGAGTTCCCAGCCCTGATCATCCTGGAGCCTGGTGAACCTTCGCTGCACTCCCTCAATAGCAAAAATGTCCTTCCTCAAGTTAGGAGACCAAAACTGTACAAACTGGCTAAACTGGACTGGGAAAACAGATTGAAGTGTAGGTTGGTTGATGAACAGTGGTGTACATTTAAAGAGATATTTCACAACTCAAGAAAAATATATTCCAGTAAGGAGGAAAGGGTGCAAGGGAAAAGAAAGCCAAACGTGGCCAACTAAAGAAATAAAGGACGCTATCTGATTAAAAACAAGGGCATACAAAGTGGCCAAAACTAGTGGGAGGACAGAAGATTGGGAAGCTTTTAAAAGCCAGCAAAGAATGACTAAAAAAATGATTAAGAAAGGGAAGATAGACTATGAAAGTAAACGATCACAAAATATAAAAACAGATAGTAAGAGTTTCTATAGATAAAAAGGAAAAGAGCGGCTAAAGTAAATGTTGGTCCCTTAGAGGACGAGACCGGGGAATTGGTAATGGGGAACATGGAGATGGCAGAAACTCTAAACAAGTATTTTCTATCAGTTTTTACAGTAGAGAACACCAACAATATTCCAACAGTGGATAGTCTAGGGGCTATGGGGGGGGGGGGGCGCGAAGGAACATAACACAATCACAATCACTAAGGAAGTGGTACTTAGTAAGATAATGGGACTAAAGGCAGATAAATCCCCTGGACCTGATGGCTTGCATCCTAGGGACTTGAGAAGTAGCGGCAGGGATTGGGGATGCATTGGTTGTAATTTACCAAAATTCCTGGATTCTGGGGAGGTCCCAGCAAATTGGAAAACTGCAACTGTAACACCCCTATTCAAAAAAGGAGGCAGACAAAAAGCAGGAAACTATAGACCAGTTAGCCTAACATCAGTGGTTGGGAAAATGTTGGAGTTCATTATTAAAGAAGCAGTAACAGGACATTTGGAAAAGCAAAATTTGGTCAGGCAGAGTCAGCTTGGATTTATGAAGGGGAAGTCATGTTTGACAAGTTTGCTGGAATTCTTTGAGGATGTAACGAACAGGGTGGATAAAGGGAAACCAGTGGATGTGGTGTACTTGGACTTCCAGAAGGAATTTGACAAGGTGCCACACAAAAGGTTACTGCACAAGATAAAAGTTCACAGGGTTGGGGGTAATATATTAGCATGGATAGAAGATTGGCTAACTAACAGAAAACAGAGTTGGGATAAATGGTTCATTCTCTGGTTGGCAATCAGTAATGAGTGGGGTGCCAAAGGGATCAGTGCTGGGACCCCAACTATTTACAATCTATATTAATGACTTGGAAGAAGGGACTGAGTGTAATGTAGCCAAGTTTGCTGATAATACAAAGCTGGGAGGAAAAGCAGATGTGAGGAGGACATAAAAAACCTGCAAAAGGACAGAGACAGACTAAGTGAGTGGGCAAAAATTTGGCAGATGGAGTATAATGTTGGAAAGTGTGAGGTCAGGAAGGTCAATGGAATCTTGGACTTTATTGCAAAGGGGATGGAGTATAAAAGCAGGGAAGTCTTGTTACAGCTGTACAAGGTATGGGTGAGGCCACACCTGGAATACTGGGTGCAGTTTTGGTTTCCATATTTACGAAAGGATATATTTGCTTGGGAGGCAGTTCAGAGAAGGCTAATTAGGTTGATTCTGGGGATGAGGGGGTTGACTTATGAGGAAAGGTTGAATAGGATGGGCCTATACTCATTGGAGTTCAGAAGAATGAGAGGTGATCTTATCGAAATGTATAAGGTTATGACGGGGCTTGACAAGGTGGATGCAGAGAGGATGTTTCCACTGGTGGGGGAGACTAGAACTAGAGGGCATGATCTTAGAATAAGGGGCTGTCCATTTAGAACTGAGATGATGAGAAATTTCTTCTCTGAGGGTTGTGAATCTGTGGAATTTGCTGCCTCAGAGAGCTGTGGAAGCTGAGACATTAAATACATTTAAGACAGAAATAGACAGTTTCTTAAACGATAAGGGGATAAGGGGTTATGGGGAGCGGGCAGGGAAGTGGAGCGGAGTCCATGATCAGATCAGCCATGACTTTATTGAATGGCGGAGCAGGCTCGAGGGGCCGTATGGCTTACTCCTGTTCCTATTTCTTATGTTCTACCTCAACTCCACCTTCCCGCACTATTCTCATATCCCTTAATTCTCTTCATTCCCAAAAAATTATGGACCTCTGTCTTGAATATACTCAACAATTGAGCATCCACAGCACCTCTGGTAGAGAATTCCAAAGATTCACAACCTTTTGAGTAAAGAAATTTCTCATCTCAGTCGTAAATGGCCAACCGTTTATTTTGAGACTGTGACCCCGTATTCTAGATTCCCTAGCACGGGGAAACATCTCAGCATTAACCTGGTCAAGCCCCTTAAGAAATGTATATGTTTCAATTAGATCACCTCTCGTTCTTCTAAACTCTATGGAATATAGGCCTAGACTACTTTCCTAATTGCTTGCTGTACCTTATGTTAACTTTCGGTGATTCATGTACAAGGACACCTCGGTCCCGCTGAATGCAAACATTTCCCAGTCTCTCACCATTCAAAAAATATTCTGCTTTTTTGTTTTTCCTACCAAAGTGGATAACTTCACACTTCCCCACATTGTATTCCATTTGCCATGTTCATGCCCACTCAGACAACCTGTCTATATCTCTCTGCAGTCTCTTTGCATTCTCCTCACAGCTTACTTTTACACGTTTGTATCATGAGCAAACTTGAATAAGTTATACGCAGTCTCTTCATTCAAGTCATTAATATACATTGTAAATAGCTGAGGCCGCAGCACCGATCCTTGCGGTACCCCGCTAGTTACAGCCCGCCAACCCGAATAAGTCCTGTTTATTCCTATTCTCTTTTTTCTGTCCATTAACCAATCCTCAATCCATGCTAATATATTACCCGCAATCCAATGAGTCCTAATTTTGTGTAATAACCTCTTGTGTGGCGCCTTATCGAATGCTTTTTGAAAATCCAAATACACTACACCTACTGTTTCCCCATATCCATCCTACTAGCTTACATATTAACAGATTTGTCAAACACTATTTTCCTTTCATAAAACCATGTTGACTCATATGCCTAATCATATGAGTTTCTAAGTGCCCTTTTACCAGGTCCCTAATAAGAGATTCTAGAATTTTACCTACTACTGATGTCAGGCTAACTGGCCTATAGTTCCCGGTTTTATCCCTTCCTCCTTTCTTAAATAGCGGGTTTATGTTTGTTACCTTCCATTCTTGGGGACTATTCTCGAATGTAAGGAACACAGCATCTACATACACAGCATCATTGGGATGAGGATCAGGACCAAAATGGAATGTCCCACTGCTCAATTAAAATAAAACAAAAGAAGTTGCAATTATATAGCAGCTTTCACAACCGCAGGGCAAGCGCTTTAAAGCCAATTAAGTACTTCAGTGTACTCGTTTTGAAATGTAAGAAACACGACAGCCAATTTGAGAACAGCAAGATCCCACAAACAACAGTGCGATAATGACCGGATCATCCTTTTGTGATGCTAAATGCTAAGGGATACGTATTGGCCAGGACACCAGGGAGACTCCCCTGATCTACTGTAAAGGTAGCTTAACTTCAACAGCAAAGTAATAGGATGAATCCCGAAACAAGAAAAAAAATTTCTAGCATCAATAAGAAGACTTCAACAATTATTTGAGGAAGCAGATTTGCACAACAATGTGCAATGCTATGTGTCGAAACCACAGTATCATTTTAACTATGACTTTGAAATTTGCTCGCTGCATAATTACAACTTCCCCCTCGATATCACAAGATTTCACATGGTGCAAGGAGGGCATTTAGAACTTTAAAAAAAAAGCACACAGTATAAAGCAAAGAAAATCACAAACTAACTTTAGATAAATACTTAATAAAATTGCCTCTTTTGTCACCCTTCCAGAGGACAAAGCAGCAAAAGTGGCATCATCCCAATTATCAGAGTCCAACTATTTTAGCACACATCGAGCCAAATTAAACTATATACAGGGTATATCACAACAGGGAACAAGTTGAATAGGACATTGAAGATTACTGATGCAGCACCAATGTGTATTAAAATTACGAGTCCCAACTTCAGAAAGAGCATGATCAGACAGTAGTGGTTTTCTAATAGAATTACTGATTTTTTGGGGGTGGAGAGAAAAGAGGAAGAGATACCCTTAACTTTTCTTTCTTTCGTGCTTTTTATTATCCTTCACTTGTTTGAAGAACAATTATCCAAGTCATATAGCTTCCAATCTGTGTCACGGGGTGGCACTGTATCAATCTTTGACACTGAAATACGCTGTGGAGATTTTCTTATTCAGCGTTCCTGGCACAATTCAGGAGCACATATTGGCAAACCATGTATCCGACATTTATCAACTATCAATTTTACTAACTACACTACCCTTGTAAAGCAGAATATCTCTCCTTATATTGCTGCTGCTGTATAATTCTAGTTATGTTTCTGCATACCACCAGTTGGCATTACAAAATGACATTTCAATCTAGAAGCTCATTATAGCATCTCTATCTAACAGAAAATCAATGCCAGTGTCTGGACCATGCTCTTTCTGAAGTTGGGACTAGTAATTTAAGTGCACATTGGTTCTTGGTCAATAATCTTCAATCTGCTGTTAGCCCAACATTCCAAATTATAATCATGTGTCAAATACTCGATCTTTCTGGTCTGGACTAAAAACATGCCCAAGACCCCAGACAAGAAGGATTTTCCCCTTTTAATATTAAAGTGTGAAGGGTACAAGCAGCAAGTAAAATTTCCAAACATTCCTACAATCATTATTCTTTGAAATTTGATTACAATTATTTTATTTGAAAAAAAATATGATTGATTGATGCAAGCTGATCCAATAGCTCCCATCATTATAGCCACTGCTACACAAACAATGGCAGTTCAGCAGTGATCCCTGGCAAGTTTCACGGACAGGATTTAAAAAAATGCACACACGAAAGGTTGTCGTTACCTTAGCACTTGACAGCTTGTTCATCATAAACAATTCATCAGTACGGTCATCATCTTCATCCTCATAATTTAGAGATAACATCGCCTCCATTCCTAAGCGGGCTTGACCTGGTCCATCTTTGGGGTCAAAGGGGTCTACGACAATTGGTTCAGTGCCCTTTATTTCACAGCGACAAAATGGGCAACCTTGACCTTCGGATTCCTAGACGGAGCATATGGAATTTAGTCAGCTGTATCTCCTACAAGCAAGTCTCTTTGCAAAGGCCCGGAGGCTGTGTCGCAGTGCTTTACACATTCCTACTGTAGCTTTACGGTCATTGCTGTGAAAATAATTTTCAAGGCAGTGCAGTGGAACTGGAACATACTTCACAGCAGTGTTGTCACCAGGCCATATACAAAAACACCATTGGGCAGATCACACCCAAACCAATGTTAATGTTGTGCAATGCTCTTAATTCTTGACATTGCTTCCATGAGTGACAGACTTGTAACCACGAGCACTTCACCACTGGTGTATGTTCTCTCCAGATACAACCCAAGTTTCTAAGGACATCTATAATTTATGTAGAATTTTGCATACCTAGCATGAAGCTATACTGAAATCCTAGTGACAGCACCTCATGGAATTAAACATCTGGGGTCCTGGTAACAGTTCTTCTTCACACACTAAGTTCTTGATCTCAACCATTTTATATGGGAAAACATGCCATAATTAACTGTACAGAACATATCGGGCTCAATTTTCCCCAGGGATTTGCGCCATTTTTTTTTGGCCTAAGTTTAAAAACCTACAGTTTCCCCAATCAATTTGCACCAGCATAACTCAGTTAGTTACGATTTTTTTAGGTACTTTTTTTTTCAGCCAAAGGGGACGTAACCTGCCACCTGCGGCAATTCTGGCCGTTTAGGCAAGTTTGGCCAACTGAGAGTTACTCCAGTTCTGCTTAGGCCAGCGTATGTGGCCTCGGCAGAAAAACCTTCTGGAGAGCGCGAGAGAACGCGCGAGAGGGGGGGGGGGGGGGGGTTGGGGGGTTGGGAGAAGCCTTTCGGGTGTAGTTAGGTGTGGGGACTGGGAGGGAGGAGGCCATTCGGCCTGGGATAGGGGCAGAGGAGCGCACGGGCAAGCCCTTCGACCTGCGCTAGGGGCAGAAGTATGCATTGTCAAGCCCTTCTAGGGCTCGGGGCGGGAGCAGACCAGGAGACCACTCGGCCAGGGCTAGGGGAACACACCGACAAGCCCTTCGGCCTGGGCCATGGGCAGGAAGCGGGACCAGCTTTAATAATTGGAGGTAAGTTGCTGCAATATAGTTTAATATGTTTTTAAGTTGATGCAATGTATTTAATGTTTTTACATTGATGCAATGTATTTTAATATGTTGGGAGCTGGCTGTATGTTTCACTTTGCAGCCTCAGCTCGCATTGTGTCCCTGGTTACCGTGGCAACCTGATCTTTTTGGCGCAGATCAAGGCTCCACCCCTAAAACTAAAGGACAGGTTAGGCCACGCCAAAATGAAGAAATCCAACGGAGAAACTTAGAACATTTTTTTTTGGGGTACTTGGGCCCCAAAAAAAAGAAGCGCAACTCTTCAAGTACGGCAAAAAAAAGCTTTGGGGAAAATTGAGCCCATAGTACCAGAGTTTTTTTTTTAAAACATTCAATGAATACGAAATAAGCTTCAATTTGTTTTCTTTTGGGCGTTTATTTCTGTAGTCCCTGACACATTTGAGAATGCGACACTGGTCATTTTAATTGGACTGAACCATTCTAAATGTCATTCATTATCCCCAGATCTGGTTAAAAGTCTGCGAAACCAGTGGAAGAATTTACTGTTGCAGCACCAAATTAGAGGCCTATAATTGCAGCAGTAAAGAGTTGCAGCAGTATATTATTTAATCCTCTGTGAAACCATGTGGGCAAAAGAAAACTGGGTATTCTTGATAAAGGGAACAAAACCATAACGGTATAGAAACCGCTGAAATCCATAGTCCTTACTGAGCAGTCTCAATGAAAAGGTGAGTTCACTTTGCTTCTGTCTCTGATTCTTCCTCCTCTTTACATTAGTAGACGACTAGAGGTTGGGGAGCTCCAGCACACACTGAGGCACGGCATCCAGGTTATCATTTCTCTTCCACTCCCCCTTCCCTCACTACCTCAATCCAAAACCACAAGATTGGAAGGACTCTACCACTGATATCATTAGACTAAAACACATTCCAAGATGACTGAAGTATCAAGAATTAAAGTAAACCGTATGATAACAAAAAATGAAATATCCTCACTTAGTTCAGTAATTACTAACTGTAGTACTGTAGAAGAATGTATCTTTTTAATTGAAACACTACTTTCATACTTTTTTATGATGTGATTTTCTGATTATTTATAAATTGTGATTTAGATAAACAATCTGAAAATCACTTTATAAATAATTACAAAAGTAGTGTTTCAATTAAAAAGATACATTCTTCGACAGCATCTTTTCCTGTAAATATAGTGAGGTAATGTAAGAAACAAGTCAGTTAAAAAATAATTGATGAAAACTACACTGCAAAGAATCTGCTAAACTATCAGTACAGTTAGTAATCACTGAACCACCAAGTGAGGATATTTCATTTTTAATTTATTATACCAAGTAAGCAGAGACAGACTATGACTGACATTTACAGTACCCCTCCTATCTGTATTCAGCATTACTGTGACCTGCTACACACAACAGGAAGAAAGTGAAAGTGACAACAAAACATCTTCAATGAGAAATTGCATGAACACATGTATAAATTACTCATGGTAATGGCCTTTCCAGCTCATTGACTCCTACCTGCCAGGCTGTAAGACAGGAAGTACACATTAGGTGACCACAGGGTTCAATTTTCACATCCTTGTCATTTTCTGCACAGATCTTGCAGAGCTGGAAGGTGGAGCCCATCTCACAGTACAGTTCATATTGTTCCTTGGAGAGGAGAAACCAAGAAATGAGAATTATATCTTCGTGTTGGTGAAATTGAATACTGCAACAGTTTAATTATTTACTTTTCTCCCTTCAAGACAGTGCCATCTGCTTTTGATGCAGTTCCACAGGTGCCAACCGCCAACCATTCTTTATGTGCGAGCCTGAAAAGTGAGTGGGGGAAGGAGGAAATCTTACCAAAGTCCAGTGACCACATACAATTTCCAGGGGTCAGTGAACAAGGAGTAGATATGAACCCTGGTTCATTTCCCCCTTCCTAGTCTGAGACATTGAGGCCAACGATAATGGAGACCACAGACTGAATCTGGATCTCAATAGTTTAGTTACACGCTGTCTTTACCAACTGAGCTAGCTTGATAGTTCAGTCACATCACATATCTCCATCAATTACCTTTCCACAAGTATGATGCGTTGTGAATATAACATTCTAATAAAAACATTTAATTCCCCTCTTTTTAAAAAAAATTGGGATAGAGCTGTGAAAGAGAAGCACCACAAAAGTAAGCACAGATACAAATAAGAAAGGTGCAGATGGAACTGCCTTTTGTTGACAGAGTGCATGCTCTGAGTGTCACAGATGTGCGTGCTGGACTCTCATTTCCATAACGATGGGAGGTTGGCAAGGACCATTTTCCCATTTTCTCCACGCTCACTGCAATCTCTGCACAAATCAAAACTGCAAGCTGCATTTTGAATAATGGATACGTGGGAGTACAGGTAATTGTAAATGGTTACATGATAGCAACCTAATTAAGGGTTTCATCCAAGTTGTTTATAATCATCTAAACCTCAAGATTAGGTCACAATTGCATTCACTAATTAAAAATCATTTGAGCATGTTACAGCCACATTTCAGAGAGGCAACGTACAATGACATTATTTCAGAGTGGGTGGAAGCAGGTAGCGGTTTCCCACAGGGTTAGTTCTGGGGCCACTTCTGCTCAATGTGTACATCAAAGATTTGGATACAGGCCTAGGGGGAGCAGTGTTGATATTTGCAGATATCAAAACAGGAAGGATAGTTAATGCTTTAGAAGATCAAGGAAACTGCAAAGGGACACTGATGAGATTGAGAAATGGACTAAAAAGTGACAGATGGAATTTAATGTCAGTAAGTGTGCGTTTGGTTAAAAAAAACAGTAATTATACACTAAATAGAAGTAGGCTAAGTGCTGTGGAAGAGCAGAGGGCTTTAGGGGGACAGGTTCACTGGACAGTAAAGGTGGCAAAGCTGTAAAAAAAAAAGCTAACAGAATTCTAGGTTTGGTCACAACAGGTATAGAATATACAAGCTGAAGTAATGATGAGCTTATATAAAAGCTAAAAGACCTCAGCTAGAATACTGTGTTCAGTGTTGCACTCCACACTATAGGAAGGATATCGAGGGTAGAGAGAGGGTACAATACAGATGTACTGTGATGCTGCCTGCTATGAGGAAATGCATAGAAGACAGACTTGAAAACCTTGCTCTTTTTTCATTAAAAATGTAGATCACAGGGCAATATAATAGCAGTGTCTAAAATTATAAAAGGATGGCAGTCAGTCAGAAAAGAAGAAGAATTTCAGAAACAAATGGGCTTGAAACAGTGAGTGAGCACAAGATAGTTAATATTATGATTATATTCAAGTATCAACAAGGGAAGACATGAGCAACATGCCCTCCTCAAGCAGAGATAACTGAAGCAGCTGCCAATCAGTCAACCTGGCAAGCAGAAGTGGGCTCACATGCTCAGGATGCTAAATTACGCTTTGAGCACTGAAATGGTAGTGAACTAGAAAATGAAGCACGGAAGGCTAAGAATACCCTGGCAAAGCACTGTAGAGGACCTCTAGAAGCAGACATCACCCTTCAATCAGGCGCAGCAACTAGCCAATACAGGTGAAAACTTGCTGACTATGTACCTAAGGCACTACAGAACTCTCAGACAGTATTATAAAAGCTTTTCAACTCAATGAGGTTACAGATGAACTAAAGATTGGGTAACATGATGCATCAAGAATCAATGTCACTTTGTTAAAAGCAGCACTGAGCTCCCCAGAGAGCAGAAGCAGACAACTCACATACCCTACCTGTGTCACTTTGATATGGTCATGTGGTGTTGGCTCACACAAACCAGTCAGATCTGGATTCTGACTGCGTCCATCAGGAAACAGGTAACTAGGAAAGAATAAAACCAAGTAGAAGGTCAAACATTTCTCTCAATACTGCACACACAGTTTCACTTCATCTGACATTTGCGTTAGTTATTTTGAATCACTACCATGGATTCCCCCATCCTGGAGAATCTCCACTGCACCTTCTCCATTCTTGTTATATCCTTCCTTTAATGGGGCATGCCAAACTGGAAGATTGGATGAGCAGAATTGGTGTTGAAATTTCCTTTTAACTTTATATTTTAAGTGTTTATTTTAGCCACATATAGCTAATGTCATGTGGAGGGTACTGGACTACACAACAGAGCAAGATAGACTGGCATTGTACAAATCAATAGTGAGGCCAATTCAGAACTATGGTCACCTTATTTAAAAAAGGATACTGAGACATCAGAAAGGGTTCAGTTCAGAGAAGAGTGACTAGGATGGTTCCAGGCTTTAGAAGACTCATTTATGAAAGGAGGCACAAGCAGCAACTTACTTTCTCTGGATGTACAAGTAAACAATTACAAAATTCCCAAGTCTTTAGTCCGGTTAAAAGTTAGGGAAAAAAAACCTCTCCCTCTCCACAGACGAGTTGAAATGTGGCAAAGAATGGAATTAATGTGGGGTCAATTGGCACCTTAAACAAACAAACGGGATTTATAATTGTGGAGAAGTGAGATTGAGACACGGTTCACACTACTGCTATCATTAAATTTCCTCCCTCCCCAGAGGCAATCAGGGAAGGAAATTAGTGTCCCTTAAAATGGGGGCTCAACAGGTGGAGTGGAAGGAAAGTCAGTGACAGAATAAACATACCTCGATTCCGGGTGGAACGGGGTTGACGAGTCAAATATCCTTTTATTTCTCAGGTTTTCTCATGTGTATATGGGAACAGGATTAGATTCAGCTGTGAGCACCCCCCCACCACCCCCCACCCCACCCCAATTCAAAAGTCTCCTGACATTCATTGATTGACAAGATTTTACATGGTGACTGATGACCTCAGACATGAGATATTTCAAGCATCAAAATTAGACTTAAATTCATTATTGGCATAAGTAGTCATGAGTTCAAATAATGGGAGCAGCATGACAGAGAATTCAAACCATGGTAGATTCAGTGGAGCAACAGAAGGAAGAGACTCCAATCTAGGAACAACATTGAATTATGAATGCCTTCAGTATTTTAATCCTTTGAACAGTAATTGCAACAATAAATTGCTAGATTTTGAACTTGCTTTTTGAAAGGCTCATGTTATTTTACTGAGATTTCAGATTGGACAAACAGTTGAATCTTACAGGCCACACCTTATAGCATAAGTTTTCACAGTGGGATCGTGTCTATCAGAGGATCCCCAGTGTCGCCGATTTTAGATTTCTGTCCATCTGGGGCTAGGCATACCACTCTTCACAAAAGAGTTTCTCAAGAATTCTATATTCTGCAGTTTTTTTGTACTTGTTAACTTATTAGTACATTACTTCTGTTGCTATATACTAAAACATTTTTTTTTATAACAATAGCAGGGTTTTCCATTGGGTAGCTGACTATCTTTTGAAGTTAGGATGAGAAGAGGAAGAGATAGGGTCCCCCGAATTATATCAGTATTTGTAGGGGATTCTCCACACAGAAAAGTTTGAAAACCACTACTTTGAAAGCTGAAGAAATTATACAACATCCCAGTTTGCATATCTAGGTTGAACCTTCCTTACCCGGCACCCTTGGGACCTGGCCGGTGGGGGCAGGGGGGGAAGAGGAGGTCAGACCCCGAAGTGTCGGCAGGCCCCGAAGAGTCTGTGCGGCTCAAGCGGGCCTCGAAGAATCGGCAGAGCTAAGCAGGCCCGACCCCCCCTGGAGGGAGCGCTGAGTGGAGGAACAGCCGGTCCGAGGACTGTGGCTGCAGGAG
Source organism: Pristiophorus japonicus (assembly GCF_044704955.1). Lineage (NCBI taxonomy): Eukaryota > Metazoa > Chordata > Chondrichthyes > Pristiophoridae > Pristiophorus > Pristiophorus japonicus. The sequence continues at coordinate 218,388,407 of NC_091987.1, read as the reverse complement.
TTCCAGCAGAGCGAGGAGGATAAAAGGGGTTCAACCTGTAATTGCAATTGAAGCCAATACCATCTGTAAATTCAACTATATGGAAAGGGAGATAAATCATTCAAAGTGTTGGACTGCAATGAACATTTAAATAGAAGACTAAAAAAAGTGAAACATACAGGTGGTATTTCTTCTTGCAAGGTCAGGAATCTAGACTGTACATGTTAACAATTGTTCATGTAACATATTTGCTTAAACTGTGTCCTTTGAATGCTTGCACACTGCAATATTACAGGGCTCATTGTGGTCACAAACTAATCCAAGATTTCCACTCTTGCAGAAGAAAAAGTAAACCAAGAATATACAAATCTCATGGGATATAAAATCTAATCACTAACAGTGTTCATCACTGAAGCTTCAAATTGTTTCAAACTTTTGTCTTCAATGGGCTTTAAAAAAAAATGTAGTCTGTGCAAACCATGAAATAGATGTAGCATCTTTGAAGCTCATAGTCGTAATATTTAAATCTCATTAACTGTACACGCATCATTAAATAAAGCTGGCCATATTCCATTGCTCTTCTCAATATTATCAATCAAAATTATTAGTTGAACATGAAAACAGTAATTCACATATGAATTGAGAGATATCTGAAGTGATTTAATATTTTAAAGGTGATTTTTAAGCACAATCTAAAGTGAAGCCAACAGTTTTGTTTAGATGAGAGAATTGTTTTCACAACATTATAGCATTAAGGAAAGTTTGTGAACCTACAATCCTTCACGGAATCCATCGATGAGAGCCTGGAAGAGGGGCTTGTTGTGAGGGATTGTTTGGAGAATGTTGCCATCTGCAGTGACATAGCCAATTGCCCACTGGCCAAGCCTGGTACAGCTCAGCCGGAATATGTAGCTGAAAGAAATAATGCAGAGTGGAGGTCACATTGGATTAATCCCAGCACCACTACCCAAACAGATGGTTTCATAGGTCAGGTTTGGTAGTACATCTATCTCCATCATGTAACAGTAGACTTTTGATCATTTTTGTGGCAGGGTCATGCTTTAGGATAAAGACAGGATCGGACTCAGCTATAATATCTAAAGATCAGAATGGACCATTGCAGTTCACGGACTGGTCCTGAAGTGTGAAACATACCAGCCACAACTCTCTCATATCATTACAATTTTTGGACAGTAAGTGCTGCAACACTGGCCTGTGAGGACCTTAAAACAAACAGGTCATTAAGCGTGCTGTTCCCCAACCTCATGAATAGATTCTATCAATATCTTCAAATGCCTTTTGATGAAACAATTCATGGTGAAAACAAACATTTTAACTCGGCAAAGTTTCCTACAATATCAACTCGTTCTCTACAATATCCACTGCAAAACCAGTCACTGCTGGTTTCTCACTATTTGGAAGACTCTAATTTGGTTACAGGAAGCATAAATGAACTAATGAAATGATGGCAGATATCCTACTGTGGAGGTCACTCTTTCTCTTGTTCCCTTCTCTCCCACCCTCCCCACAACATGGTACTGCAGCTTTTCATTTCCTTACCTCCCAGGTTTGTGGATGAATTTCTGGAGTCTTGCTTTTACCTCATCATAGGTTAAGAAGGCCATGTATCCTGGGTGAGTGACAGCTAATGAGTTCCAATTCCTGAGCAATGACGACCATGGCTATGGAACAGAAACACACAGCGAGATAAGTATAGCGTATTTGTGACAATTGATAACTACGCTCCCTTCTACATCACCACCAGCCACAAAATATAACTTTTTATATCCACAAGATGTGCGTTGATTGAAGAAATCAGCCAGACACGGTGTAAAGCAATGTTGATGTCTTACGTAATCATCAACGGCAGCATTGACAAACCTCAACCACAGTGCACGTGAATCACGCCCTGGGATTCAATCCCACAACCATCTAATTATGACTATCTTCTTTAAAAACTTTAAGATAAATACTTTGTAAGAATAAAAACTAAATTGTAGGGGAGGAGGAATAAAATTGGATAGCCACTTAATTTTTAAAGCACAATTGACATTATAGGAACCAAATTTTCTAATGTTCTGGATGATTTTTAAGATACAGATTTTACCTCAGAAATGGCACCAACTATAACTTTCTCTTACTCATCAGTCAGCCCACTCGCGTGATCTGACCCTTATCCACAGTCAACATTTTGTATCCTCCATTTCCCACGCATTCTGCTCTTAATTAAAGATTGCCAAATTTATGCCAAGCTGTGAGAATTATTCTGCTGTGTCTTTCACCCATTGAGGAACCAAGTTGTGATTGTCAAAACTAATTCCATGCAGAACCTTTCCTGCCAGCTGAGACAGGAAAGCTTTCATTCCTAATGTTATCAACATTTGTGGTTTCATTAACTATTTATTAATTTTGCATTATTGTTTCAAAACACAATTTACAGGATGGGAGAGAAAAAACTCTCATACTCTCGGTCCAAAATGTGCCCATTAAAGCAATAATGGGGCTGGATTCAAACTCATGTCTTAGGGTGAAAGTCAATGTTCCAACTTGCCTCACACTACCTAACTGCGGCCATACTTCTGTTTGACAGTCTGTAAATAAGGTAGTGTTCAATTTCTGAATATGGACCAGTGATATTGTTTCAGCAGTTTTGCTTCAGACTTTAAGCCGCACCCACCTATCCACTGCAACAGCCAGTTATGCTGCAAATCAGTGGCAGTTAAAGGCTTCTACATAGTTATGTTACAAGCTTCACAAGTTCTTCCTTTATCTGTTGAAATATGTGGGTAGGAAATGCATGATTAATACTGCCCAGCCTCACCCAACTAAGTCCTTAAAAGGACAGGTGGAACTAGTTTTTCTAAGAAATTAAGTGAAATGTTTGAGGTCAATGGTCAAGCTGTAAAGCATACATTCCCATATTTACCAGACCTTGTGCTAAAATTAGTCAACATTTCCGTTTCCTGTTGTTAACCCTTTCTTTCCTTTCATTTTGCCAACAGAAATGCGCCAGTAAATTTCACAGGAGCACTGATTAAAAAAAAGTGAAGAAAAAAATCTTAAATCTAATGACAGCTGGAACTGCATTAATAGACAAGGTCCTGTTGTTGAAATTGCTAATTGGAATGAGCATATGACCGTGTTAGCACTCCATCCTGACTGATTTGGATCAGTTTCAAGTTCTTTATGACCTCGGCTGACTGATATTCACGGTGTTTTTACCACCCCATTCAGGGCAGCATATTGCCATCGAGAGCTGCATCAACTCCGAGTGCCATAGATTAGGAAGATGCAGGTTCAATTCACACCACTCAGCTCTCCATGTAAGTAACATTGAAGGGAAAACAACAAGCAGAGGCTTGAGCATCTCCTGCAAGGGGTGTGTATGTGGGGGGGGGGCGGTTCATTGGGTGAATGGGGAAAAAGTCAAATTGGACTGGAATTTCAGCCCCCCGAGGGATGCCCCCAAGTGACTATCCAATAGTCATACAGCATGGGGGCTGTCAGCCCGCAGCAACAATGATGCAAGATCAAGGGGGGGGGGGGGGGGGGAGAAGAGAAATCAAGAATGAATTACACAAAGGAAAAGATCAATTAAATTGAATTATATTTGTCATATATTTCTTGTACATGACACACACCATAGCCAAGTATTGCAAGACTGACAAACGAGACTACAATTCTAAAATCAGCAATTTGCGAATCGGAAAAGGTCATATTATTTCAATTGTTTAATCACTCGGTAATGTTCACCATTAGTAAATCCTTCAATGGGAACATCATGCACCAACTACACAATCCTTCACCAATGTCAGTAACAAGTGTTGACCAAGGAAAGAAAAATGGATGTAACCAGAATGCAATCACTTAACTCCATAGTTTGGTTTATAAAATGCATACAGGACATTGCCCAAGCTGAATTAAATTAAAGCCCATGACTTGCTCACTCATACTCAGGATATTGTCTTCCAACTGAAGTTGTTTTTTGCTTTAAAGATTCAAATTATCCAGTAGTTTTTTAATTGAGCAAATTCAAATTAAGAATAGATAGTATATATTTTTTTTAATTATTTCCAACAGAGTAGTCAGGGCTTTCATTAGAACACTGGTGGGCCGAGCAAATTGTAACTGCATATTGTTACCCAGCAAAGTCTGGCCCGATTTCATAAGCTGGCCACAGGACATCAGCAGTTGCAAAGTGCTGATTATTGCTTCTACACTTTCAGTTGATTTGGACACATGCAGGCTCAAATAGGCTAGATTTTTACAGGAGCAATCATTTATATTTAAAGCATTTTTAAAGTTTCCATCACAATTGATTCCAACTGTTCAGAAATTAGATTTTCCAAGCCTCACTATTGAGGCTGTTCCAAGCATTGATGCAGACTGGCATAAAAAACTGGAGAGAAATGGATGCTGCCCAGTCTGGAATACATCTTTGATCCCCCCTAGTGCCAGATATCAGGTTCTGTGCCATCAAAGAACCCAAAATCAAGATTACAATGACATTTTCCAATTTTTGGAATCGCCGATTCTGAATATTAGCGTTTTCCACAAACTCAGTTCTTCAACTACAGTTTCCAGATTCTTGAGCTGCGACATAGACACGGAAACATTTACTGCATCTATAATACCTGTCTGGTACTGTGCCAGTTCACACAACCCAGTCTACACCAATCCAACTGATCAAACTGAAAAACGTCCTTACAAATACAAACTTCTCAGTCCCCTAGCACCTCAGTAAGTTTACTCAGCTGCACAGACATGCAAGTCCCAGGTTCAACACTTGGTGTATAGTAAGTTCATACAGCTCAGCCCGAGCGGCAGAAGGGACACTAGAAATTACAAAACAGAACAGGCCATACAGCTCAACCAGTCCAGGCTAGTGTTTATCTTCCACATGAGCAGGAGTTCTAATCACATGCCCACCCTGCAACATTATGGGCCACCCCAACCTGCGAGAGGACACCACCGCAGGTCAGGGGTATAAGCACTGGAGCATGCCACTGCAGCTTCCAGCGCGAGCCGACACAAATGTGCGACAGCTTTGAGGTGGGCGGCTGGGTGACATCATCAGGACCCAGGTCGACGTTTGGAGCGTGGGCAGAAGCAATGGCGGAGGAGCGGCGAGGGATCGCGGCGAAGGATCGCGGCGAATGAGGATACAGGGCCCAGAAGAGCTGAGGGCCCAGGGGCAGCATGGGCCAGTCTGTGCACTCAGTCCTGAGCAGGTCACCAGGCGTCCTGGTTAACCCTTGCACACTGGATAAAGGCCTAGCTCGGTCAAGCCCGTGTGGTGCTAAAAATCGTTTAAAAAAATCCACGCACAGGCATCTTCCACCCTTCAATTGGAGTTCAGGACTGGAACATCGGTCCTTCATTGAAACATCTGTGAACTCATGTGGAAGCAAGTCATCCTAGTTCGAGGGACTGCCTATGATGATGACCCTGTTCCCATATCAGAGTCCAGTTGTAGGTTGCTTAATTATTGGAGAGTTGTGAATAGAATTAAACACTGGAATCGCCAACAAACGGCTCCTCTCTTGGCGTTACGATGCAGGAAGCAGCTGAAGATTGCTGGGTTAAGGAGTTTCCCTGAGGAACTCCTGCAGTGATACCCTGGGCTATGGCCCAAGTGGTTCGGACAGAACCTGAATGGTGTGTCAGTGAGCAGGTTATTTGGTGAGTAGACATTGCCTGATGGCACTATAGATGACTCCTTCCATCACTACTAATTTTTAGGAGGAAGTCGATAGGACGATGATTGGTTGGGTCAAATTCATCCTTTTTTTGTGAATAGGATAAATGTGGGCAATATTTCACATTGTTAGGTTGATGCCAACGTTGTAGCTGTACTAGAACAACTTGGCTAGAGCAGCAGCTGCTTTGGTGCACAGACCTTCAGCATTATAACCAGGATGTTGTCATCGCTCCTAGCCTAGTGCAATCAGCCGCTTCTTAATGCCACCTCGAGTGAGCCAAATTGTCAGGATACTTGCATCTATGACCGGGGGGGGGGGGGGGGGAGGGGGCCACTTTGGTCTGAGGATACTTGTAAACACATTCTGCCTTGTCGCTTTGCACTCGTGTTGGGCTCCACCATCCTTCAGGGTGGGAATGTTCATGACGCTTTCTCCGCCTCTTCACTGCCTGGTTTTCCACCACCATTCTGAACGGGTTGTGGTAGGGCTACAGACCTTTGCTATGATCGGTTGTTGTGGGACCGTTTAGCTCGGTCTAAAGCCTGCTGCTTTTAGGATTTAGCATTCGGGTAGTCCTGTGCAGTAGTTTCATTAGATTGACACTTCATTCTAAGGTATGCCTAGTGATGCCCTTCGACAATCTGCATTGAACCAGATTTGGTCTCTTGGCTTAATGAGCAAGGAGTGAGGGATGTGCCAGGCCAAGAGGTTATAGATTGTAGTGGTATGCAATTCTGTCACTGCTGCTAATGGACCTCATGGACATCCAATTTTTGACTCTTGGGTCTGTCCTTGGACTGCCCCACTTAGCACGGTGGTAGTGTCACGTCACACGATGGAAAATGTCTCAGTGGAAACAAGACGAGGCCTTCTTTAGTCTTTCCTTTGTTCTGTAAATGTACAGGCTGTTAAAAAGCCACGATTGCAATCACCTAATCACTACTATTTGGCTTACCTCACCACCTTACTCTTTTCAGTCTTCAGGTTATCCTGGATCATCAGTCTTAGCCCATCATCAAGGTTTATAAATAAAAATCAATTGACAGGAATGGATGAGAGAAATGACTTATCGGGTTGTTTACAAAAATTACAGCCATTTTTCCCTGTTTATTCTGACCCTAATGCATTATAAATCTAGTCTGTCCAGTGTATGCATATTCCCTCGGGAAGTGCAGCTATCACTGCATTGATACATTTCCTGTAATGGTTGTGTCAATTTTAGTTACTGCCCTCCAGACACAGAAACAGTGTTGGAACCCCTTTTTAATCTCTTTGCCACACTATCATTCAGCACCATAAGAACATAATTCATAGGAGCAGGAGTCAGCCATTTGGCCCGCTCTGTCATTCAATAAGATCATGGCTGATCTGATCTTGTTCTCAACTCCACTTTCCTGTCTGTTCCCCATAACCCTCGATTCCCTTATCATTCAAAAATCTGTCTATCTCCACCTTAAATATAATCAATGACCTAGCCTCCACAGCTCTCTGGGGCAGAGAATTCCAAAGATTCACTATGTTAGCCAACAACAAATTAGGTTAATTTTTTTTATATAATGCTTATTTTGTGATACTCAACAAATCAGCTTCCTGCACAATGTGGCGTCACGAGAGTCCCAAATAAGGAATGATCTCTTTGATCAGTTCAGAGATTATATATTCCAAAACTAAGTTTCTAAGCAACTAGGTCTTCAGTTGCCAAAACGCAGTCCGAAAGTAAACAAGATAATTTTATAGGAGGATTCCTGCTTTCACAATCTTCTGCAATTAATTTTCTATGGATGCATTTAAAGCTTTCAACATTTTTTTTTTTAATTTCAATTTTTCACAACAGAACTGATTAAATATTATCAGATCCAAAGCTCCAGGTACAACACTCTGCACATTCTGCATCAAACAGAAAGATCCTGGTCAGTTCAGTAACTTACTGTTGTAATACTTCACCACTAGATGGTGTGACTGTGCTCATGTATGAACATTTGCTCGTGGCTGAAGTACGAGATGATAACGATTGTTTCTACTGATAACGGAAGATACCTTGTCCAAAGAAAATTTATGTTCCCTCAACTTTATAGATTTCAAGTTATACAACCCGAGCAAACAACCAATAGTCTCGTCTTGCTAACAACATACTGAAATCAGCTAGTTCCATTAACTCCTAAACTTGACCTTACTCAAACCGACATCCAGCAAAATAACCCAACCAAATCTTTGCCTCAATTCCTTTTGCAATTCCTTTATTGCCCCCAAACGTGGCCTCTCGCAATGCAATAATACATGGTTCCCTCTGTAGGCTCAGAGGAGCAGTGAGGCCGGGCCGATTAGGGAGGGAGAAGGCATAGCTGAGGTACTAAATGAGTATTCTGCATCAGTGTTTACCAAGGGAGAGGACTTTGTCAAAGCTATGGTAAATGAGGTTGTTGCCGGGATACTGGATGAGATAAAAATAGAAGAAGAGGTACATGAAAGGCTGGCAGTAATTAAAGTAGATAAGTCACCCAGTCCAGTTGGGATGCATCCTAGGTTGCTGAGGGAAGTGGGGGTAGAAATTGCAGAGGTGCTGGCCACAATCTCTTACAATTACATTTATCAATTCAAAACTGTTGAACCTTTGGCCTTCTGTTAACAAGGACATTTCTGCAGCCGCTGACCTGCTCAACCACACCCTCACCACCACCTTTGATGCCCTAGTCCCTATGAAAACGATTACTCTCGCCCATGCTGGCCATTCCCCCTGGTACAGCCCTCATCTTTGCTCCCTCAAGTCAAAAGGGCACAGACTTGAACAGATGTGGCGGACAACTGGTTTAGCCATTCATCGCCAGATCTGGCTCGAACACATAAAACATTATCGATTCCTACTCTTGTCTACAAAAACTACTCACTATTCCAGGATCATTCTGGATTGCAAAACTAACCCCCAGCTACTAATCCCTACTGCTAACTGTCTCCTTAAGCCTCTCTACCCTGTCTCCACCACACTCACCTCCAGCAAGAAGTGTGAGGAGCTCATGGACTTTTGTCTCAAAGATGGAGACCATCCGTTCAGCAGCCTCTGCGAGTTCCCTTCCTTCACCTAGCCCAGGGCCGAACTTCCTCTGAGGCTCCCACCTGCCCTAGCCCTAAACTTACATCTTTCTCTGGTTTCTCTTTGATCTCCCCTCTTGATCTCTCCAAACTCATCTTGTCCATGAGACCCACTTCCTGCTCCCTTGACCCTATTCCCCTAAACTGCTGACCACCCAACTTTCTTTTTTGGCTCCCATGTTAGTCGACATTGTTAATGGTTCTCTCTCCTCCGGTACTATTCCCCTCTCCTTGAAATCTGCTGTCATCACCCACTCCTCAAAAAAAACAACCCTTGACCCCACTGCACTTGCTAGCTATAGCCCCATCTCCAACCTCCCTTTCCTGTCCAAAGTACTTGAACGTGTTGTTGCCGCCCAAATGAATTTAATGTTTGAATCACTTCAATCTGGTTTCCGCCCCTGCCACAGTACCGAAACTGCTCTCAAAGTCACAAATGACATCCTTTGAGAGTGTGACAAAGGTAAACTATCCCTTCTTGTCCTTCTGGACCTGTCTGCAGCTATTGACACGGCTGACCACTCCATCCTCCCCCAACGCCTCTCCACCAACGTCCAGCTAGGTGGGACTGCACTTGCCTAGTTCCATTCTTATCTATCTAATCATTGCCAGAAAATCTCCTGCAACGCTTCTCTTCCCACTCCCGCATCGTTACCTCTGGTGTCCCCCTCTTAATTTCTCATCTATATGCTGCCCCTTGGAGATATCATCCGAAAACACGGAGTCAGTTTCCACATGTACGCTGATGACGCCCAGCTCTACCTCTCCAGCACTTCTCTCGATCCCGGCTTGGTATCTAAACTGTCAGATTGCTTGTCCGACATTCAGTACTGGATGAGCAGAAATTCTCTCGAATTAAATATTGGGAAGACCAAAGCCATTATCTTTGGTCCCTGCCACAACTGACTCCATCTCTCTCCCTAGCATCAATCTGAGGGTGAACAAGACTGTTTGCAGCCTAGGTGTCATATTTGACCCTGAAATGAGTTTCCAGCGACAGATCCAAGGCATAACAAAAAAACGCCTTTTTCCACCTCCGTAACATTGCCTGCCTCCACCCCTGCGCCTCAGCTCTTCTGCTGCTGAAACCCTCATTCATGCCTTTTTTACCTCTAGACATGACTACTCCAACTCACTCTTGACCGGCCTCCCACATTCTACCCTACGTAAACTTGAGGTCATCCAAAGCTCAGCAGCCCGTGTACTAACTCGCACCAAGTCACGATCACCCATCACCCGTGCTTTCTGACCTACATTGGCTCCCGGTTAAACAACGCCTCAATTTCAAAATTCTCATCCTTGTTTACAAATCACTCCATGTCCTCGCCCCTCCCTATTTCTGTAATCTTTCTCAGCCTCACAACCCCACAAGATGTCTGCGCTCCTCAAATTCTGGCCTTTTGAACATCCCTCATTATAACTGCTCAACCATCCTGCCTTCAGTTGTTTGGGCCTTAAACTCTGGAACTCCCTCCCTAAAGCTCTCCATCTCTCTACCTCTTTTCTCCTTAAAACCTACCTCTTTAAACAAGCTTTTGGTCATCTGCCTTAATTTCTTCTTTTGTGGCTCGGTGTCAAATTTATCTGTTTTGTCCTGTAACACTGTTTTGAAGCAACTTGGGATATTTTACTATGTTAAAGGCATTATATAAATAAAAGTTATTATTTATTGTCTTCCTTAGATACAGCAGTGGTACTAAAGAACTGGAAGATTGCAAATGTTACACCCTTGGTCAAAGAAGGGGAGAAGGATAAACCTGCCAATTACAGGACGGTCAGTTTAACGTCTGTGGTGGAGAAGCTTTTAGAAACAATAATCTGGGAGAAAATTAACAGCCACTTGGACAAGCATGGACCAATAAAAAAAGACAAAAGCCTGTGCGGATTTGTTATGGGCAAACCATGTTTGACCAACTTGATTGAGTTTTTTGATGAGGTAACAGAGGGTAGATAAGGACAGTGCAGTTGATGCTGTGTATATAGACTTTCAAAAGGCGTTTGATAAAGGACCACATATTAGGCTTGTTAGTAAAATTGAAGCCCATGGGATAAAAGGCACATCAGCAGCATGGATACTAAATTGGCTAAGGGATAGAAAACAGAGTTGTGATAAATGGCTGTTTTTCAGACTGATGGGGAATATACAATGGAGCTCCCCAACGGTTCAGCACTAGGACCACGGCTGTTTTTGATACACATTAATGACTTGGACTTGGGAGTACATGGCATAATTTTGAAACTTGCAGATGACACAAAACATGGAAGTGTAGTAAACAGTGAGGAAGATATTAAGACGTCAAGACAGACAGACAGGCTGGTGGAATGGACGGACACATGTCAGTTGAAATTCCAATGCAGGAAAGAGAGAGGTGATGCATTTTGGTAGGAAGAATGAGGAGGGATAATACATGCTAAATAGTACAATTTTAAAGAGGGTGCAAGAAGAGGGAGACCTGGGGGTACTTGTGCTCAAATCTTTAAAGGTTGCAGGACTGGTTAACAGAGCAGTTAATAAAGCAAATGGGCTACTGGGCTTTCTAAGTAAAGGCACAGAATACAAAAACCAGGAAGTTATGCTAAATCTATGTAAAACACTTGTTCGGCCCCAGCTGGAGTAGTGTGTCCAATTCTGGGCACCACACTTTAGGAAGGACGTGAAGGCTTTGGAGAGGGTATAAAAGAGATTTACGAGAATGGTTCCAGGGATGAGGGAACACAGTTATGTGGATAGACTGGAGAAGCTGGGGTTGTTCTTCTTAGAGCAGAGAAGAATGAGGGAATTTCATAGAGGTTTTAAAAATTATGAAGGGTTTAGATAGAGTAAATAAAGGGAAACTGTTTCCAATGGTTGAAGGGTCGTTAACTAGATGGCACAGATTTAAGGTGATTGGCAAAAGAATCAGAGGCAACGAGTGGTTAGGATTTGGAATGTACTGCCTGGATACAGATTCAATAGCAGCCTTCGAAAGGAAATTAGATACATACTTGGAGAAAAAATTGCAGGGATATGGGGACAGAGCGGTGGAGTGGAGTGGGACTAACTGGATTACTCTTCGAAAGAACTGGTGCAGACTCAATGGGCCGAATGGCCTCCATGCATGCTGTCCTATTCTATGATTCCACAGTTCAGAGATTGTGTACAGGAAGGTTACACAGAAACAGGGATATAGCAGTTCTAATTGAGGATCCTATCTGAAGCATTCATCCAACTTTCTCAGATCAGAATATTATTCCACAATTGGGCCTAATGATTGCACTGTGTCTGCCTCCAAACACTTTGCTCCTGAGTTTTGTTAGAAAATGATGCAGGAGAAACAATGAGGGGGAGAAAAATATGATTTTTTTTCCAAAAGCAGATAAATAAAAAGGGGAAATACAGGAGTCGACTGAATTAAGATCTGTGAAACTGAGAAACAGGAAGTCTGAATGGGAGGGGTTTGGGGGGGGGGGCAGTGGGAGAACAGCAGCTTTAAATTCTGTAGATGGCAAGAGAATGGCAAAATCCTGCAACATTTGACTCATATCTTATCAACGCTGCCTTTTGTTGGCCTACACATGATGGATTAAAAAATACATACTCAAGCTGTCTGTAAACAAATTATTCTTAAACATTTGGCAAGTTACCAATATGCAAAACTTGCATTGTCAAGTATTTCAATCCAATTTCTTCCTTGTGCAAAGTAGAAGAAAAATACATGCATTTATACAGCCTCAGCCTCCCAAAGCACATTACAGACAATGAAGTACTTTTGAAGTACCTGTATAGTCACTGTTACAATGTAGGAAATGCCGCACCCAATTTGCACACAGCAAGCTCCCATAAACAAAAATCTGATAAAGACCCGATCATCTGTTTCAGTGATGTAGGTTGAGGGATAAATATCGGCCAGGACATGGGGTAGAACTCTCCTGTTCTTCTTCAAAATAGTGCCATGGGTTCTTTTACATCCACCTGAGAGGGCAGTTCAACATCTCGGAGATGGGTTCAGGAAGATTACAGAGAAACAGGAATTTATCAGTTTGAATTGAGGGTTCTTTTTTCAGCATTAATTCTTACACATGCAATAGGTGGTGCTGAAATACAGAGTAGACATGTCAACATATAAAAAGGTAGGTTTCTAAATCTACTCTTTTTCTTTCAGATATTGACCAATCTTGATTATGTATTTTCAAACATTTCCTGTCATCATTTCATATTCTCCTACACTGCTGCAGGGATTTTCCACCAGTACTTCTGCAGACTGAGGAGTGCATGATCATTGTCCTAGATAAAACATCAAAAGTCAAATCTCACATGCATATCACAGATGGAAAAAGTTTCTCCTTGGTGATTCAGGCATCTAGAAATGATGGTGCAGGTTCTCAACAAATTATTTAGCTTTTAGTCTCCATACATTGGATCCCACCAGTCAATCTCCCATGACAGTGCAGACAGAGAGACAAGACCATGTGTGGTATTCAGGGAGGAGTGCACCATTTATATTGTTACCAGCAGCACAGACCAGTAAGATCACATTTGTGGAGCTCCACGTGCTCAGACTGGATATGGTGCACATAAGCAGTGCAACTCTCAGAATCTGATGCCTGAAGTGTGATGCACTCAAACCCTTTTGATAGACAGACATATATATAGTTAACTATACAGGGTGCCTTCATGACATTTTGGTTGGGTTTTGTACCAATACTGGTTGTCAGATTGAATGACAACTGAAAACAATCAATACCTGTACTTGAAAATAGTCAGTGAAGGATTAAATGACCCACATCATTACAATTTCAGTTTTATGGACCAGTAGATATCATGTACATTTAGTCTTATTAAAATCATGTGCACTAGTTTGCAGGCAAATTCTCAACCACAAAGTATTTACATTATATTATGAAATGTATTGTCCCTCTGACTAGATTAATTTGTGGTCAATTTCCTCCGGTTTGTTCTAGATTTAAATGAATCCTCTTACTATATCCAATCTTGCTCTACAGCTTGCTGTGTTCTAAACTGTATTATCAGTCAGTGCACTGATGTTCAGAGGAAGTTAGGAACATTCAGCCCCTCGAGCCTGTTCCACCATTCAATGAGATCATGGCTGATCTGCGACCTAGCTCCTTATACCCACCTTTGGCCCCTATCCCTTAATGCCTTTGGTTAACAGAAAGGCATCAATCTCAGATTTAAAATTAATTGATCCAGCATCAATTGACGTTTGTGGAAGAGTGTTCCAAACTTCTACCATCCTGTGTGTAGAGGTGTTTCCTAATTTCACTCCCGAAAGGTCCGGCTATAATTTTCAGACTATGCCCCCTCGTCCTAGAATCCCCAACCAGCAGAAATAGTTTCTCTCCATCTCTGTTCCCCTTAATATCTTGAAAACTTCAATCAGATCACCCCTTAACCTTCTAAATTCTAGAGAATACAACACTAATTTGTGTAATCTCCCTTCGTAACCTAACCCTTGAAGTCCAAGTAACTTTCAGGTAAAACTACGCTGCACTACCTCCATGGCCAATATATTGTTCCTAAACTGTGGTGCCCAGAACTGCTCACAGTACTCAAGGTGTGGTCTTTTTTTATATCAGTCAGTAACTTTTAACATTGTTGTTGCCAATTTAAGTGTATCTAAGGGTTAAGTCATGGCAAGGGAGCTCGGTCACGTGATATGCTCCTCCTGTACCATGTGGGAACTCAGGGACACTTCCGGTGTCCCTGACGACTACATCTGCAGGAAGTGTATCCGCCTCCAGCTCCTGACGGACCGCGTTGCAGAATTGGAGCTGAAGGTGGATTCACTCTGGAGCATCCACGATGCTGCGAATGACGTGAGTAGCACGTGTAGCGAGTTGGTCTTCCCACAGGACAAGGGTCCACAGCCAGCTAGGGAATGGAAGACCAGCAGGAAGAGTAGTGCAAGGAAGGTAGTGCAGGGGTCCCCTGTGGTCATCCCCCTGCAAAACAGATACACTGCTTTGAGTACTGTTGAGGGGGGATGACTCATCAGGGGAAGGCAGCAGCAGCCAAGTTCATGGCACCGTGGCTGGCTCTGTTGCACAGGAGGGCAGGAAAAAGAGTGGGAGAGCGATAGTGATAGGGGATTCAATTGTAAGGGGAATAGATAGGCGTTTCTGCGGCCGCAACCGAGACTCCAGGATGGTATGTTGCCTCCCTGGTGCAAGGGTCAAGGATGTCTCGGAGCGGGTGCAGGATATTCTAAAAAGGTAGGGAGAACAGCCAGTTGTCGTGGTGCACATTGGTACCAACGACATAGGTTAAAAAAAAGGGACGAGGTCCTACGAAACGAATTTAAGGAGCTAGGAGCCAAATTAAAAAGTAGGATCTCAAAAGTAGTAATCTCGGGATTGCTACCAGTGCCACGTGCTAGTCAGAGTAGGAATCGCAGGATAGCGCAGATGAATACGTGGCTTGAGCACTGGTGCAGCAGGGAGGAATTCAAATTCCTGGGACATTGGAACCGGTTCTGGGGGAGGTGGGACCAGTACAAACCGGACGGTGTGCACCTGGGCAGGACCGGAACCAATGTCCTAGGGGGAGTGTTTGCGAGTGCTGTTGGGGAGGAGTTAAACTAATATGGCAGGGGGATGGGAACCAATGCAGGGAGACAGACGGAAGCAAAAAGGAGACAAAAGCAAAAGACAGAAAGGAGATGAGGGAAAGTGGAGGGCAGAGAAACCCAAAGCAAAGAACAAAAAGGGCCACTGTACAGCAAAATTCTAAAAGGACAAAGGGTATTAAAAAAACAAGCCTGAAGGCTTTGTGTCTTAATGCCAGGAGTATCCGTAATAAGGTGGATGAATTAACTGTGCAAATAGATGTTAACAAATATGATGTGATTGGGATTACAGAGACGTGGCTCCATGATGATCAGGGCTGGGAACTCAACATCCAGGGGTATTCAACATTCAGGAAGGATAGAATAAAAGGAAAAGGAGGTGGGGTAGCATTGCTGGTTAAGGAGGAGATTAATGCAATAGTTAGGAAGGACATTAGCTTGGATGATGTGGAATCTATATGGGTAGAGCTGCAGAACACCAAAGGGCAAAAAACATTAGTGGGAGTTGTGTACAGACCTCCAAACAGTAGTAGTGATGTTGGGGAGGACATCAAACAGGAAATTAGGGGTGCATGCAATAAAGGTGCAGCAGTTATAATGGGTGACTTTAATATGCACATTGATTGGGCTAGCCAAACTGGAAGCAATACGGTGGAGGAGGATTGCCTGGAGTGCATAAGGGATGGTTTTCTAGACCAATATGTCGAGGAACCAACTAGGGGGGAGGCCATCTTAGACTGGGTGTTGTGTAATGAGAGAGGATTAATTAGCAATCTCGTTGTGCGAGGCCCCTTGGGGAAGAGTGACCATAATATGGTGGAATTCTGCGTTAGAATGGAGAATGAAACAGTTAATTCAGAGACCATGGTCCAGAACTTAAAGAAGGGTAACTTTGAAGGTATGAGGCGTGAATTGGCTTGGATAGATTGGCGAATGATACTTAAGGGCTTGACTGTGGATGGGCAATGGCAGACATTTAGAAACCGCATGGATGAACTACAACAATTGTACATTCCTGTCTGGCATAAAAATAAAAAAGGGAAGGTAGCTCAACTGTGGCTATCAAGGGAAATCAGGGATAGTATTAAAGCCAAGGAAGTGGCATACAAATTGGCCAGAAATAGCAGCGAACCCGGGGACTGGGAGAAATTGAGAACTCAGCAGAGGAGGACAAAGGGTTTGATTAGGGCAGGGAAAATGGAATACGAGAAGAAGCTTGCAGGGAACATTAAGATGGATTGCAAAAGTTTCTATAGATATGTAAAGAGAAAAAGGTTAGTAAAGACAAATGTAGGTCCCCTGCAGTCAGAATCACAGGAAGTCATAACGGGGAACAAAGAAATAGCAGACCAATTGAACAAGTACTTTGGTTTGGTATTCACTAAGGAGGACACAAACAACCTTCCGGATATAAAAGGGGTCAGAGGGTCTAGTAAGGAGGAGGAACGGAGGGAAATCCTTATTAGTCGGGAAATTGTGTTGGGGAAATTGATGGGATTGAAGGCCGATAAATCCCCAGGGCCTGATGGACTGCATCCCAGAGTACTTAAGGAGGTGGCCTTGGAAATAGCGGATGCACTGACAGTCATTTTCCAACATTCCATTGACTCTGGATCAGTTCCTATCAAGTGGAGGGTAGCCAATGTAACCCCACTTTTTAAAAAAGGAGGGAGAGAGAAAACAGGGAATTATAGACCGGTCAGCCTGACCTCAGTAGTGGGTAAAATGATGGAATCAATTATCAAGGATGTCATAGCAGCGCATTTGGAAAATGGTGACATGATAGGTCCAAGTCAGCATGGATTTGTGAAAGGGAAATCATGCTTGACAAAACTTCTTGAATTTTTTGAGGATGTTTCCAGTAGAGTGGACAAGGGAGAACCAGTTGATGTGGTGTATTTGGACTTTCAGACAAGGTCCCACACAAGAGATTAACGTGCAAAGTTAAAGCACATGGGATTGGGGGTAGCGTGCTGACATGGATTGAGAACTGGTTGTCAGACAGGAAGCAAAGAGTAGGAGTAAATGGGTACTTTTCAGAATGGCAGGCAGTGACTAGTGGGGTACCGCAAGATTCTGTGCTGGGGCCCCAGCTGTTTACACTGTACATTAATGATTTAGACGAGGGGATTAAATGTAGTATCTCCAAATTTGCAGATGACACTAAGTTGGGTGGCAGTGTGAGCTGCGAGGTGGATGCTATGAGGCTGCAGAGTGACTTGGATAGGTTAGGTGAGTGGGCAAATGCATGGCAGATGCAGTATAATGTGGATAAATGTGAGGTTATCCACTTTGGTGGTAAAAACAGAGAGACAGACTATTATCTGAATGGTGACAGATTAGGAAAAGGGGATGTGCAACGAGACCTGGGTGTCATGGTACATCAGTCATTGAAGGTTGGCATGCAGGTACAGCAGGCGGTTAAGAAAGCAAATGACATGTTGGCCTTCATAGCGAGGGGATTTGAGTACAGGGGCAGGGAGGTGTTGCTACAGTTGTACAGGGCCTTGGTGAGGCCACACCTGGAGTATTGTGTACAGTTTTGGTCTCCTAACTTGAGGAAGGACATTCTTGCAATTGAGGGAGTGCAGCGAAGGTTCACCAGACTGATTCCCGGGATAGCGGGACTGACATATCAAGACTGAATCAACTGGGCTTGTATTCACTGGAGTTCAGAAGAATGAGAGGGGACCTCATAGAAACATTTAAAATTCTGACGGGTTTAGACAGGTTAGATACAGGAAGAATGTTCCCAATGTTGGGGATGTCTAGAACCAGGGGTCACAGTCTAAGGATAAGGGGTAAGCCATTTAGGACCGAGATGAGGAGAAACGTCTTCACCCAGAGAGTGGTGAACCTGTGGAATTCTCTACCACAGAAAGTTGTTGAGGCCAATTCATTAAATATATTCAAAAAGGAGTTAGATGAAGTCCTTACTACTCGGGGGATCAAGGGGTATGGCGAGAAAGCAGGAATGGGGTACTGAAGTTGCATGTTCAGCCATGAACTCATTGAATGGCGGTGCAGGCTAGAAGGGCCAAATGGCCTGCT
The DNA here is from genome assembly GCF_044704955.1 of Pristiophorus japonicus. Taxonomy (NCBI): domain Eukaryota; kingdom Metazoa; phylum Chordata; class Chondrichthyes; family Pristiophoridae; genus Pristiophorus; species Pristiophorus japonicus. The sequence goes on along the minus strand of NC_091987.1, from coordinate 218,370,022 downwards.
CCTGCACCTATTTTCTATGTTTCTAACTGGGGCTTTGTACAGCTGCAGTATCAATTCTACCCCTTGTACTCTAGTCTTCGCGATATAAAGGCCAGCATTCCATTAGCCTCTTTGATTATTTTCTGTAACTGTTCACTTTAATGACCTATGTACCTGAACCCCGAAGTCACCTAAATTTCGGCCTTTGCGGCTCAGTAAAGTCGGCATTACACACGGATGCGCGATGCAAACCGCAAGTTTCGACAACTTTAGTCCAAGGCCAGCAGCCCTGCAAGAGGCGCCTTGGGAGGGGGGGAAAAATAAATAAATAAATAAACAAACACTCAAAACCTTACCAACTAAATCTGAAAAAGAATTTAAAAATAAATATTTTAACTTACCATTTTTGAAGGTCTTATACTGGCTGCTGGCGGGGCTGCACCGACAGGTTTGACCTGTGGGTATGCTGAGCGGGCGGAGAGTGCCGAAAGTACGACAGAAATGCAATCCGCGGCGTTGCACTTCGTTTCACGTTGCCGCACCTCTCCCCGGAGGGCCGTGGCAGTGCCGTCGCAAAAAGGTGCCCGAAGATCCCGCCAGCTGGGTTTTCGCCGCGGAGGGTCAAATCACGGTGAAAATCCAGTCGCAAAGTCGGCAAAATTCTAGCCCGTAGAATTTAAAGAATTTACAAACTTATTATTTTTTTATTGAATTCCCTAAAACTCAAACTATGTACATTGACCTCCGAGAGAGTTACAGCAGCAGCTCAACAGTACGTCAAACATCTGGACTTCACAGTATATTTTTAGCAATGAACTTCCTCCTGCACTCTCCCTAGGATTTTCATGCAAGTGTGCTCTGCAGCATATACACAGACACAGGCACAGCAGAGAAGGGGTTCACACAAAGTTTGAAACTTTACATTTGGATATCCTCACAAAACATGTCCCTTTGGAAGTCACTGGCTGTGTGCAGTCAAATCCAATCAAAGGAAAATGCTGAGCAGTCGCAGATATCAGTAAATGTCCAACACAATCCTTTTGATTTTATGTCTTGCACAAAGGCCAGACAACCAGTAGACCCCAGGGCAACAGCTGACAGAATAAACTGCTATGTAAGCTGCCTTACTCACCCTAAATCATGAAATGGGAAGGGAAGATATGAGCAAAGAAGGGCAAGAGCGAGTGAGGAGGGGAGAGCGCGAGTGAGCAAGTAAAATGGGGTGGGGAGTGAAGACGGTGTGGGGGGGGGGGGGGCAGGCGGGCGAGGAAGGAAAGACGCAAACATACATACACAGAGTGAAGGAAGAGAGAAAAGCGGGCTGTGGAGGAGAGAGGTTTTGGGATTGGAAGAAATAGGAAAAAGGGCTACATTATAACTCCGATTTACTGTCAGCAAAATCCACCATAATGGTCAAAATGGGTTATGTGCAGTTCTTCATTTCAAAATGGTTGGCAGGTTTCTTCTCCTCTGCAAGGCCTAAGCTTTGATTTTGGGAATAATTAAAAACATGCATTTGATACGGTAAAAGTGTGCGCCAAAAATTCATAGTATCGATATGCTTCCAAACAGTGCTTCACAGTTCCTGTGTGAAAAATGACTAACCATTGCGAGAGCACGATCGGGCGTTCATTATCGCATTAATTCTATCTTTTGCTCTCTACACCTCTTAAAGGTAATTCATTTCAGTATTTGACTTGATTGAACATAGGGTGAACAATCAAATTTAAAGGAAAAATACAGAATTTCTTAACTTTTTTAGTTCAAACAGAATACTTTTGTCTAATTACTGTGTAATCATTGGATAAGAGTACATTAACCTATAACACTTAATTATGAAGCTACAAATAGATACAAATTGGTATGATCTGATAGCCATTACAGAAACGTGGTTGCAAGGTGACCAAGGCTGGGAACTAAATATTCAGGGGTATTTGACAATTCGGAAGGACAGACAGAAAGGAGAAGGAGGTGGGGTAGCACTGTTAATAAATGATGAGATCAGGGCGTTAGTGAAAAACATTATTGGCTCAGAAGATCAAGATGTTGAATCAGTTTGGGTGGAGATAAGGAATAATGAGAAAAAGTCACTGGTGGATGTAGTCTACAGGCCCCCTAACGGTAGCTACACTGTTCGACGGAGTATAAATCAAGAAATAATAGAGGCTTGTAAAAAAGGAACGGCAATAATCATGGACGATTTTAACCTTCATATTGATTGGACAAAGCAAATTGGCCAGGGAAGCCTTGAAGAGTTCATAGAGTGTATTCGGGATAGTTTCCTTGAACAGTACACGTTGTGGAACCAACCAGGGAGCAGGCTATCTTAGATCTGGTACTGCGTAATGAGACAGGATCAATAAATGATCTCCTAGTAAAGGATCCTCTCGGAATGAGTGACCATAAAATGGTTGAATTTCAAATTCAGTTGGAGGGTGAGAAAGTTGGATCTCTAACCAGGGTCCTAAGCTTAAATAAAGGAGTCCACAAAGGCATGAAGGCACAGTTGGCTAAAATGGGCTGGGAAAATAGACTAAAATATGAGACGGTTGAAGAGCAGTGGCAGACATTTAAGGAGCTATTTCATAACTCACAACAAAAATATATCCCAATGAGAAGGAAAGACTAAGACAAGGGATAACCATCCATGGCTAACTAAGGAAATAAGGGATGGTATCAAATTGAAAACAAGGGTATACAATGTGGCCAAGACTAATGGGAGGCCAGAGGATTGGGAAACTTTTAAAAGTCAGCAGAGAGTAACTAAAAAAATAATGAAGAGAAGATAGATTATGAAAGTAAACTAGCACGAAATATAAAAACAGATAGTAAGAGGTACACAAAAGGGAAAAGAGTAGCTAAAGTAAATGTTGGTCCCCTATAGGATGAGACTGGGGAATTAATAAATGGGGAACAGGGAAATGGCAGAGACGTTAAACAAATATTTAGTATCGGTCTTCACAGCAGAAGATACTAAAACATCCCAATAGTGGATAATCAAGAGGCTATAGGGAGGGAGGAACTTAATACAATGACTATCATTAAGGAAGTAGCATTCAGTAAAATAATGGGACTAAAGGCGGACAAGTCCCCTGGACCTGATGGCTTACATCCTAGGGTCTTAAAAGAAGTGGCTGCAGAGATAGTGGATGCATTGGTTGTAATCGACCAAAATTCCCTGGATTCGGGGGAGGTCGCATCGGATTGGAAAACCGCAAATGTAACGCCCCTATTTAAAAAAGGAGGCAGACAGAAAGCAGGAAACTATAGACCAGTTTGACCAACATCTGTCGTTGGGAAATGCTGGAGTCCATTATTAAGGAAGCAGTAGCAGGACATTTGGAAAAGCATAATTCAATCTATGAAAGGGAAATCATGTTTGACAAATTTGCTGGAGTTCTTTGAGGATATCACAACAGGGTGGATAAGGGATGTGGTGAATTTGAGTTCCAGAAGGCATTTGATAAGGTGCCACATAAAAGGTTACTGCACAAGATAAAAGTTCACAGGGTTGGGGGTAATATATTAGAATGGATAGAGGAATGGCGAACGAACAGAAAACAGTGGGTCGGAATAAATGGGTCATTTTCCGGTTGGCAAACAGTGACTAGTGTGGTGCTGCAGGGATTGGCCATAATCTTACTAAATGGCGGAGCAAGCTCGAGGGGCCAGGTGGCTTACTCCTGTTCCTTTTTCTTATGTTTCTTTCTTATGTAATGTAGCCAAGTTTGCTGATGATACACAGATGGATGGGAAAGCAAATTATGAGGACACAAAAAATCTGCAAAATGATATAGACAGGATAAGTGAGTTGGCAAAAATTTGTCAGATGGAGAATAATGTGGGAAAATGTGAGGTTATCCACTTTGGCAGAAAAAAATAGAAAAACAAATTATAATTTAAATGGAGAAAAATTGCAAAGTGCTGCAGTACAGAGGGACATGGGGTTCCTTGTGCATGAAACACAAAAGGTTAGTATGTAGGTACAGCAAGTGATCAGGAAGGCAAATGGAATGTTACCCTTTATTGCAAGGGAGATAGAGTATAAAAGCAGAGAAGTCCTGCTACAACTGTACAGGGTATTGGTGAGGCCACACCTGGAGTACTGCGTACAATTTTGGTCTCCGTATTTAAGGAAGGACATACTTGCATTGGAGGCTGTTCAGAGAAAGTTCACTCGGGGGTTGACTTATGAAGATAGGTTGAGTAGGTTGAGCCTATACACATTGGAGTTCAGAAGAAAGAGTGGTGATCTTATCGAAACATAAGATAATGAGAGGGCTCGACAAGGTGGATGCAGAGAGGATATTTCCACTCAGGGGAAACTAAAACTAGGGGACATAGTCTCAGAATAAGTGGCTGCCCATTTAAAACTGAGATGAGGAGGAATTTCTTCTCAGAGGGTTGTAAATCTGTGTAATTCTCTGCCCCAGAGAGTTGTGGAGGCTGGGTCATTGAATATATTTAAGGCAGAGATAGACAGATTTTTGAGCGATATGCGAATACACGGTTATGGGGAGCGGGTAGGAAGTGGAGCCGAGTCCATGACCAGATCAGTGATGATCTTATTAAATGGCAGAGCAGGCTCGAGGAGCCTAATAGAAACATAGAAAGTAGATGTAGGAATAGGCCATTCAGCCCTTTGAGCCTGCACCGCCATTCAATATGATCATGGCTGATCATGCAACTTCAGTACCCCATTCCTGCTTTCTCTCCATACCCTTGATCACTTTAGCCGCAAGGGCCACATCTAACTCCCTTTTGAATCTATCTAACGAACTGGCCTCAACAGCTTTCTGTGGTAGAGAATTCCACAGGTTCACAATTCTCTGAGTGAAGAAGTTTCTCCTCATCTCGGTCCTAAATGGCTTACCCCTTATCCTTAGATTGTGACCCCTGGTTCTGGACTTCCCCATCATCGGGAACATTCTTCCTGCATCTAACCTGTCCAATCCCGTCAAAATTTTATATGTTTCTATGAGATCCCCTCTCATTCTTCTAAATTACAGAGAATATAAGCCAATCGATCCAGTCTTTCTTCATATGTCAGTCCTGCCATCCTGGGAATCAGTCTGGTGGTGAACCTTCGCTGCACTCCCTCAATAGCAAGAATGTCCTTCCTCACATTAGGAGACCAAAACTGCACACAATGCTCAAGGTGTGGTCTCACCAAGGCCCTGTACAACTGCAGTAAGACCTCCCTGCTCCTATACTCAAATCCCCTTGCTATGAAGGCCAGCATGCCATTTGCTTTCTTTACTGCCTGCTGTACCTGCATGCCTACCTTCAATGGCTGATATACCATGACACCCAGGTCTCGTTGCACCTCCCCTTTTACTAATCTGTCACCATTCAGATAATAATCTGCCTTCCTGTTTTTGCCACCAAAGTGGATCATCATAGGCATCCCCTCGGAATCGAGGAAGGCTTGCTTCCACTCTTAGCATAAGTTCTTAGGTGGCTGTACAGTCCAATACAAGAACCACAGTCTCTGTCACAGGTCGGACAGTTGGTCGTTGAGGGAAAGGGTGGGCAGGGAGCCTGGTTTGCCGCTCGCTCCTTCTGCCTCCTGCGCTTGATTTCTGCATGCTCTCGCCGACGATACTCGAGGAGTTCAGCGCCCTCCCGAATGCACTTCCTCCACTTAGGGCAGTCTATGGCCAAGGACTCCCAGGTGTCAGTAGGGATGTCGCACTTTATCAGGGAGGCTTTGAGGATGTCCTTGTAACGTTTCCTCTGCCCACCTTTGGCTCGTTTGCCGTGGACGAGTTCAGAGTAGAGCGTTTGCTTTAGGAATCTCGTGTCTGGCATGTGGACGATGTGGCCTGTCCAGTGGAGCTGATCAAGTGTGGTCAGTGCTTCAATCCTCTTGCTATGAAGGCCAACATGCCATTTGCTTTCTTTACTGCCTGCTGTACCTGCATGCCTACCTTCAATGGCTGATGCACCATGACACCTAGGTCTCGTTGCACCTCCCCTTTTACTAATCTGTCACCATTCAGATAATAATCTGCCTTCCTTTGTGTGTGTGTGTGGTGAAGGTAGCAGCTCCCTAGGGAGCTCCCCTGCTAAACAAAGTGGATAGCCTCACACTTATCCACATTATACTGCTTTTGCCATGCATTTGCCCATTCACCTAACCTGTCCAAGTCCCCCCGAAGCCTCCTAGCATTCTCCTCGCAGCTCACACTACCACCCAGCTTAGTGTCATCTGCAAACTTGGAGATATTACATTCAATTCCTTCGTCTAAATCATTAATGTATATTGTAAATAGCTGGAGTCCCAGCACTGAACCCTGAGGCACCCCACTAGTCACTACCTGCCATTCTGAAAAGGACCCGTTTATTCCCACTCTGCTAACCAGTTCTCTATCCACGTCAATACATTACCCCCAATACCAAGTGCCTTAATTTTGCACACTAATCTCTTGTGTGGGTCCTTGTCAAAAGCCTTCTGAAAGTCCAAATACACAACTGGTTCTCCCTTATCCACTCTATTAGTTACATCCTCAAAAAATTCTAGAAGTTTTGTCATGCATGATTTCCCTTTCATAAATCCATGCTGACTTGGACTGATCCTGTCACTGCTTTCCAAATGCGCTGCTATTACATCTTTAATAATTGATTCCAGCATTTTCCCCACCACCGATGTCAGGCTAACCCGGTCTATAATTCCCTGTTTTCTCTCTCCCTCCTTTTTTGAAAAAGTGGGGTTACATTAGCTACCCTCCAATCCATAGGGACTGAATCAGAGTCCATGGAATGTTGGAAAATTACCACCAATGCATCTACTATTTCTAGGGCCACTTCCTTAAGTACTCTTGGATGCAGACTATCAGACCCTGGGGATTTATCGTCCTTCAGTCCCTTCAATTTTCCTAACACCATTTCCTGACTAATAAGGATTTCCCTCAGTTCCCATTTCTTACTAGACCCTCGGTCCCCGAGTATTTTCGGGAGGTTATTCGTGTCTTCCTTAGTGAAGACAGAACCAAAGTATTTGTTCATTTGGTCTGCCATTTCCTTGTTCCCCATTATGGCCGACTCCTGCTCCTATTTCTTATGTTCTTATGTAAGGCTTTTGATTTGTACTGTAATTACTGCCTTTGTTTAATGTTTTATTATTCTGTTTAATTGCAGTTATTTGATCTGCATGCCTCTGGTCGTGCTTGCTATTTCCAAGCCTTTGTAAACCTCAGTACACAATTTACAGCATTCGGATAAAGTCACATGCCTTTCTGTAACGAGTGAATCGCGTAAGTTACACACTTCCTGATTGTGGGGAACAAAGTCCGTTCATGGGAAACACTCTACAATCGTACAACTGTAGAGCAAGAGAGAGAGAGAGAAGATTATTTTAAAGGGGGCAAGGCGTAACAGGACAGTTTCACATACCATCATTTGAGTTGTTTTCTTACAGGTAGTCAGGGGGCACAGGACGAAGGAGAGGAGAAAATTCTCCTCGGAAACAAACGAAAATCGAAGGGGATTAGTAAATACAGTGAAATGACTTCAATCTTTCAAAGGGAAGTAAAATCAAAATGAATAAACCCTCTTGTTGACCAGAATATATTCTTCATATTTGAGACCCCATCAAACTAATATTAAATTACCATTATTGGCTGCTTTAGCCGCACTGAGTTGAGTGTCTGAAATGTGAGGAAGTATAACTAGTACAATTGCATTTACATAATACTTTTAAATATAGAAAAATGTTCCAAGGCAGCTCGGGGGAAAATAAAAAGGAACAAACCCAAACTATGGTGAGAGAATGAGAAGTGGTCAAAAGGATTTGGTTATGCAGGTTTTTAATGGTGGAGGAGAGGTGAAGTTTCCAGAGTCGGGCTGAGGCAACCACGAATGGTGGGCCAAAGGGACGGAATGGGGCGGGGGGGGGCGGGGAATGCACGACAGGCCAAAGTTGGAGGACCAAAGGGATGCAAGGGTGGAGGAGGCTGCAATGGTAAGACAATTCAAAGCTGAAGATGAGGATTTTAAATCTAATGCTTGGGGGAAAGGGAGCCAGTGCAGTGCAGAGAGGACTGAAGCAATGGGACAGGATATGGGTGGCTGAGTTTTGAATGAGTTAGTGTTCCTGAGGTAGTGAGATGAGGATGGCAAGGATGATATTGGGGAGGGAAAAAAAACATTGAGTATTGGTGACAATAGCAAGGATAAGGGTTTCGACGGCAGCAGGGTGATGTCGTGGTGGAAGACAGAGGACACTGCAAAGAGAGAAGCAAGCTGTCTTCACAATGGATAATGGTACCGCTTTAACTCAACTTTGGGTCAAATGAGACATCAAGGTTTCAAACAGTCGGCGTGAGCAGCCAGAAAGGAGGGTGGAATCAGTGGGAACTGGATTTTAAGATGTGGACTGAAAACAAATCACTTCGGTCTTTCCAATGTTCATTAGGAGCAATTTTTCATTCATCTACTTAGTCGAGTTGTCTGATATCGCAGAGATAGCTGTGCAATCAAGGGAAGTGGCCAACGGGTAAAGTTGGCAATTAGCATACAGATAGAACATGATCTCATTCCTGTGAATGTAGTAAGGAAGTCGGGGACCAGTGGCAACTCCAGATGCTGAAGTAGAGTAAAAGATGATTGAGTTCAGCACTTGAGTTCTCCTGAAGATTTCAAAAAGTAGTGAATTTTTTTTTACCTTTAACTAAATCACAAGCAAACTATTTTACCAGAACAGCATATCTCTGCATCTTCAACATAACCATAGTCAGATACTACAGATAGAATAAGTTGGAGAAACCATCCAACATTTTATTAGCTTTCACTGTGGGCTCAGTGCAAATGTATTATGTGGTGTGATACTCAGTCATACAGACTAACAAGGTTCCAGCTTCAGTTCTTTGTCTCAATCAGTCCAACATGACATCTGCGTTCATGTGAGGAATAGTCACTTGGGTAAGATACTTGAGAGCTGCAAAAAACCTACAAGAAACCTTACCCACCATGAGTCAGCACCTTCAGAAGGAGGAAAGGGGGAGATCATTTTAAAACAAAGGGATTGGCACTGTAATGTATGATGTCACATGGGTTTATTCAGGCATCTTTTGGCAAGGCAAATGTTCAAATTTCAACGGTTTTACGGTAACTGCAGTCTCAAAGGATGTAATGACCATAAAGAACCAAGAGAAAACGAAAGCAAACAAAAGTTTTTTTCTGCTGGTTGAGACAGAATGAACAAGATATCTGGTGTAAAGTTATCAGTCACATTTACAACCACGAGAATCGTCATTTCCGCCCAGCAATGCAATAATGATTTCAAGTATTGGTAACTAGTGGAGTACCACAGGGATCTGTGCTGGGGCCTCAACTATTTACAATCTATATTAATGACTTGGATGAAGGGACTGAGTGTAATGTAGCCAAGTTTGCTGATGATACAAAGATGGGTGGGAAAGCAAGTTGTGAGGAGGACACAATAAATCGTCAAAGGGATATAGACAGGCAAAGTGAGAAGGCAAACATTCGGCAGATGGAGTATATAATGTTGGAAAGTGTGAGGTTATCCATTTTGGCAGGAAAAATAGAAAAGCAAATTATTATTTAAATGGAGAAAAATTGCAAAGTACTGCAGTAGAGAGAGACCTGGGGGTCCTTGTTTATGAAACACAAAAAGTTAATATGCAGGTACAGCAAGTAATCAGGAAGGCCAATGGAATGTTGGCCTTTACTGCAAGGGGGATGGAGTTTAAAAACAGAGCAGTTCTGTTACAACTGTACAGGGTATTGGAGAGGCCACACCTGGAGTACTACATACAGTTTTGGTCTCTTTATTTAAGGAGGGCTATACTTGCATTAGAGGCAGTTCAGAGAAGGTTCATTAGGTTGATTCCGGAGATGAAGGGGTTGACTTATGAAGAAAGGTTGAGTAGGTTGGGCCTATACTCATTGGAGGTTTGAAGAATGAGAGGTGATCTTATTGAAACATACAAGATATTGAGGGGGCTCGACAAGGTACATGCAGAAAGGATGTTTCTCCTCGTGGGGAAATCTAGTGGGGCATAGTTTCAGAATAAAGGGGCATCCATTTAAAACTGAGATGAGGAGGAATTTCTTCTCTCAGAGGGTTGTAAATTGGTGGAATTCTCTGCCCCAGAGAACTGTGGAGGCTGGATCATTGAATATATTTAAGGTGGAGATAGACAGATTTTTGAACGATAAGGGAGTGAAGGGTTATGGGGAGCCCAAGATCACATCAGCCATGATCTTATTGAATGGCGGAGCAGGCTCAAGGGGCCAAATGGCCTACTCCTGTTCCTATTTCTTATGTTCTTATGTAAGGATGGTTTAATAACTGACTCAATCCCCCAACATTGCACACATTATTAAAATAGATTATAGATGTGCCCTTTCAGATGTTTTTTGTCATTGTTATGTTCAGGAAAGGGCCAGTTTGGGTGTCGCTGTAATGTATATTGATCATAGATCAGCACTCAAAGCCACGATAATGTTAATGACCTTGATAATGTTAAAAACCTGCTAAAACCGCAGGTAAACACTGGATTATGTAAGCGGGTCATACCTCACTCATTAGGGACGTGCCAACCAACATCAGGATGGGATACTGTGGATTTGTGCCACAGCTGCACACTGGTAATCTCACCCCATTTTTCCAGTTAGTACATGGATCAGAAAATAAACGAGAGAGTAAAACAGTGCAAAACAATAACTTGCATTTGCATAACATCTCTTACCTTGCAAAACACTCCAAGGCAGTTTATAAAGTTGAGTTGGGAGGAAACTTTTGAAAGTCTACAAATATGGCAAAGTAGAGGAATTTAGGAAGGGAATTTTAGAGTGCTGGGGCTGTGATGGCTGAAGGCTCTGGTATCAATAGCAGAGAGTTCAGAGACAGAAATGTGGTGGAAGCAAGCTGGGACATAGGGAAGAAGAAAGTTGCAGATATACAATGGAAAAGGCCATTGGGAAGGACCTATAAATAAAGATGAGGATTTTCAAAACAATGCTAGAGAGTAAGTGGAGACCTGCAATCACTGACAGGACAGACTTGAAGGTCAAGCAAGACACCAGTGTTGTGTACCATACAGCTGAGCATGACTAGTCATGAAAATGAATGCAGAGGGGGCTTGAGGTGCAAAGCTTCTGGCGGAGGCTGAAAAGGATTGCTTCAATCTTGCCAATGTTGAAGTGAAGAAAGTTCCATGTTACCCACAGCTTGATGCAAGTCAAGCAATTGGATAGCACAACAATGGTGATGGAGACTAGGGTGGTGGCAGAGATATAAAATTGAAAGGGGGGGGGGGGGAGGAAAAGAGAGAGACAGAGAGAGGGGGGGGGCGGAGGTGTGAGGGGGGGGGTCGGAGGAGTGAGGGGGGGCGGGCGCGGGAGTGAGGGGGGGGGAGGAGGAGGAAGAGAGAGAGAGGAAGAGAGAGAGAGCGAGAGAGCGAGAGAGCGAGAGAGTTGATGTCCATATTTCTCCAGTTAAGAGTCAGTATCGAGCAACTCCCTCTGCTCTGTCTCAGCAATGTGCCTGACCTCAAAAGAAGTGGCATTTCTACTTTCCATGCCAACTATCTTCAAAAGGGAGCAGGGCAAGTTTCTGAAGGAAGCCAATTTAATAGCATATAGAAGGTAGGTGGGTAGTGGTGGATACAGCTTACAGACACTGGTCTCCTGGAGCTTGTTTGATCGCCTTCAAGGGTCAGTAAGGAATCTTGGGAGTTTTTCTCCTTAAATTGTCCCAAATTTCTTTTGCCTCTCCCAGGAGATTGTGTGGCTGGTTGTGGGTGGGGGGAGTGGGGGTGGTGATGTGCACAAGTTACAAAAAAAGACCAGCTGAACAATTGATTTATGTTCATACGAGACTGTCCAAACTCATTCCTCCTAGCAACTCAGAGGTTGGGAGTTTAAATCCCACCATGGCAACTTGTAAAAGTGAATTCAATAAATTTGGGGGCTAGTACCAAGAAAAAATAACCATGAAAGCTGCCAGATTGCCATAAATCTCTAACGAACAATTTATTCCTCTCGGGTCTTACCTATGTGTGACTCAGGTCTACACCATTTAGTAGACTTGTAATGCTACAAAGCATCAGAGCAACTAGAGATGTACAATAAATGTGGTCTCGCTAGCGTTGCCCACATTGGAAAACAAATTTAAAAATACAGGAAGGAAGGCAGTGAGCTAGTGAGATTACAGGAAAAGTACCAGGACAAGGATATAGTTGCTGAGCGAACAGCTGCCAGTGGTGGATCAAAAGGATTCAAGAACGAGAAGTAGGTTTTAACTTCTCATTACACAGCATGCCTTCTCATGGAGGAAAGACTGACACTAGCTTGATGGATTAATGATCTGTATCTGTACTGTAAAATTCTATTACTCTATTGTTAGCCGCTTGAAAGAGAGGAGCAAACAAGAGAGTGCCAAATTCAACTTGGTGGCTATTGTGGAGAAAGGCATGAGTGCAGACCTCATGGACCAAATGACCTGTTCCTGAATTGTAATATTCCATGATTCAATAATTCCTTAGGTGAGCGCCGACCATGGGCAGCGTGGCGGGCATACCACTGCAAGGTACAGCGCGAGCTGGTGCAGGAGGGCGACGGCAGTGAAGAGGGACATCATCAAGGTCCTTGTTGGTGATTGGAGCGTGGGCAGACACAGCAGAGTGGCTAGATCGGAGCGAAGGAGCGGCAAGAGATTGTAGAGGGACGTGATCGGGGCCTAGGAGAGGCGTGAGTTCGGGGCCAGGAGAGGCGAGGGACCAGGGGCAGCACGAGCTGGCCCACACTGCGATGTATGCGCGCACTGGGTCCATGCAGCAGAGCAGGTCTCCAGTCGTCTTCGATAACCCTTGCCACTGGAACAAGACCTAGCTCTGTTAAGCCCTGTGGTGGCTGGTGTCAACAGCCACCCCACGTTAAAAAAATCCATCTCCACCCTTCAGGATGTAGTTCAGGACCTGGAATATTAGGTCCTTCTTTGAAACACCCGTGAACTCATCCTTTTTTTGGCGTGGAAGCAAGTCATCCTCGTTTCGAGGGACAGCTTATGATGAGAAGCAGGTTTACATTCCCAGACCCCAAGACTTTCTTAACCCATCTAATAATGAGTTTGGTGCAGAATGTAGACACGTTGCAATATTTCAATAAGGGGTTAAGCGAGATTAGTGACAAACACATTTGTTAAATACCAGATAATGACATTTCATACAAATACATTATTAATTATTCCCAATGTATTTTGTAGTCTCTTGAATGAACACTTTTAGTTCAACTTAACTATTCATTTGGAAGATCTGACAGCCATGTGGAGTTTAAGATGGCGTTCCTTCACAGACCCTCTCTCTCAATACAGCTCCCTATACCTCCTAGCTAGAGGGTGTCAAACATTATATCAATACCTCCTAGCTAGAGGGCGCTATACATTATCTCATTAGTTACCACAGCATGATTTCAAACCCGAAGAATCAAATACTATCAATTAGTATTAGAATTAAATGAGGAGTGTAGACAGTCATGACAATATGTGGCTCAACACCCCTTGCCACTCTCCTCTATCCCACCCTAAATATACAAGAGGTATAACTAAAGGTCTTTAGTATATGATTATTGGGATATCAGATGGCCTCAGGTTCGACTGCAGCCTACCTAAAACAAGGGCTTCTATTTGAAAGACCTTTTTTTTAAGTCTTATAATAAGTGAATACCACTTCAACTGTAATCATACAAAGACCTTTCCCCTTCAGCTGCATAAATTCTAATCCTGAAGCTATTTTTATTCCCAAGTTATTTAAAACAATTTTAAATGAAGTCACTACATTTCTGATTTGTTTACAGATATTTCCCCCTCCTCAATCACTATGGGATGGAGAAGAAACACAGAGGCCATGGCTTTATGTTATGTGCTCACAAAGCCACAATCTTCCACTTTAATTGGGGGGGGGGGGGGGGGGCGGAGAAACATGACAGGTTCACATGCAGAAGCAGAACATTTGGCCAGATCAATTGAGCCCCCTTGTTCCCATCTACCATCAGAAAATAGGAAGGACAGGAAAGTGAGCCCATTGCAGCCACTGCTGCCTGAGAAACCTGGCCCATCTGGATGTGGGTGGATCACAGCTGCAGTGTCTTTGGCCCCGCCACATTCAAAAATGCAACTCTGACAGGTAACGGGGAGAACCATTCTTCACGTTTGTCCTAATAAGTTGCTTAAATAAACACAAGATTGCCCTTAAAATCTTTGCAATACTAAATTAAGTTACTTTCTCCATTTTCCCATCTATCCTGCTAGGTTTTTGCCAGGCACATGGATGAGACCCCTTAATTCACTACAGATATTGCCTGCATGGTCCCAGATCAGCAGATAGCTTGTATTTGTTTCCTCCCATCCTAAAAAAAACAAACACAAACACAAAGAATGTGGGTGGTTCCAGGCCACAGCAGGACCAAAAATAAAACCGGAACAAACACAATCAAAACTGCGGGGATTTAACCTTGGGTCTTAAAACCATGACTTAACTCTTATAAAGATAGTGTGGGCTTCCGCTATACTGCTGTGAATTACAGTAAATGCAACAGAAGAGCACATCATTGGGAAATGGATAATGGAAGCTGTCGTAGGATCGAGTCCATTGAGTAACATGAAAAACAAAACTGGTCCAGTGGCAGTTTGCAACTTTTGCAGCAATTGGCACCGGCCCAGTTATCAAAGAGACAGATGTGGACAGTGTACTCGAGGAACTGACAATCCTTGCCTGCCAAACAGGATTGCATGGCTAGTCTTAATGTAACTATTCACTCACATGGTGATGATTAAATAACCCATGCAAAGTCCAGATGTCCCCATAGCAGCCAAGAGTCTCTGTCTAAACTCAACAATCTTTTAATTCTTTGGGGTGGGGGGGCGGTTGGAGAGGAGTGGGCCAGTAATGGTTTAGAAATTATGAGAAAGTTTTACTCCTTGAATGTTTTTGTAAACTTCCAAGTGTCATTTTGGACACAGAAGCGCTGGACACAATGAAAGAACATGAAAACATAAAGGTGACGTGAGCAATCGAGCCTAAGAAGACTTGCATATTGATAAATAAAACAGGATCAAAGGGTTTGGTTAGTTTACATGTAAAATAATGAATGTCTTGGCGTGAGGTACAGATTGGCACAATGCACAAAGGTTCAGAGGATAAACTTGCATGGAATTTTACAACATAGAAACGGGCCATTTGGCCCAACAGGTCCATGTCGGTGTTTATGCTCCACACGAGCCTCCTTCCATCTCACCCTATCAGCATATCTGTCTATTCCTTTCCCCCTCATGTGTTTATCCAGCTTCCCCTTAAATCCATCTCTGTTATTCGCCTCAACCACACCCTGTGGGAGCAAGTGCCACATTCTCACCACTCTCTGGGTAAAGAACTTCCTCCTGAATTCCTCCTTGGATTTATTAGTGATTGCCTTATATTTATGGCCCCTAGTTTTGGACTTCCCACAAATGGAAACATCTTTTCTACTTCTACCCTATTGAATCTTTTCATAATTTTAAAGACCCCCTCTATCAGGTCACCCCTCAGCCTTCTCTTTGCTAGAGAGAAGAGCCCCAGCATATTCAGTCTTTCCGAATTGTTGCACCCTCTCAGTTCTGGTATCATCCTTGTAAATATCTTTTACACTTCAACAACATTGCACAAAAAGTTTGCGAATCTCTATTATCTGTTACTTTTCACAACATTAAATGTTGGGTCTATTTTTTTTGATGGCAGTTGGTGTGAACAATTATCTGAGAACCCCATGGTACTAGTGAATGATGACACTCTGCAAGATTACCAACTCTCGTACTAATCCTGCAAGATGATAAGAGAAAAACAGTTTACAATTTACATAGATCACTATGGCCTGTATATGCACAAAACCTAATCATTATTGGAAGCACACACTGGCTAACAGTTTATTTGCATTAGACATATACAGCAGCCTGCTAGGGAAATGATCTGCATCTATCTGAACTCCGAGACAACTAGAAACAAACAGCCTTACGGAAAAACATTTCACATTTCATAATAAACCACTTTTAGAAGTATGAAGGAATGGAATTGCCACCCAAGGAAGTAACCAACTGCTAGGATGTTTCTGCTCAATCAACGCCCTTATTTCAATATTGAAGAGATCTTTAATTTGACCCAATTAAAGCTACCAGCTCTTATATTCATATTGCACCTCCCTCCACCTGCCTCCCCCCCCCCCGAACCCCCAAAGGTATTAACTCTACAGGTATCTTCCCTAGTGCCTATTCTTCACGTTTGAACACAAAGTGAGTGGCAGCAGCCCAGTCTACCGTGAAGACATCAAAATCAGATGCTGTCCTCATCAGATACAAACACATTTTTCACAGGGGTGACCAGATAACATTCAGATGCAGGAACTCTGGCTGATTTTCCCCTTGCTAACCCAAGGGTGCTGGGGCTAATTGCAGCCTTCCAATTGTTGTCTCGATAATTAAACCTGGGACTTTCTGGTTGGAATGATTTTGTGCTACATTGTCCAGTGCAGAGTCCACCCACTAGGCCATCAGATGAACAGCCCTCGCATACTTCTAGTCACATACTGATGTACTTACCTGAAAAAGTCGAGTGAAAATGTCAAATTCAAAGACAGAGATGAAGTCATTACATGTCAGATCGATAGTGGATTTCAAGGCCATAGCCTCCAGACCAGAGGTGATTGGATGAACATCATGTAAGGCTTGTCGAAAAACCTTCCAGTGAACGATCGTCCTGACAGAGAGAAGACACAGATCGGTCACCATACTAATTACAAAATGCAATAGCATGGAATGCAGCAAGTTCGACACCAGCATAATGCCATTCTGATCTACCACAAATGTCTTCAATTACAAGATACAACAGTGCCAGTAGGCCTGATTGGCTGCCTTCTAGTAGCACCAGTCAATCCATGTTACTGTTATTGTTGAGGGAATGAGAGTGAGGCCTATTCATTTTGGGACTGACCTGAAGAGCTGCATAATCTTTTTCTGCTCTTGTACATTTCCATGTTCCTATGTGTCATGGAGCAATGTTGGGTTCAGATTGACCCGTCATGACATGTGGTTAAATCAATTCTAGGTAGTAAATTCAGGTCACAATTTAGCGATAAAGGAAATTAATAGGACTTATGGAGAGATTTTACTCATTTGCCTTTTTACTGAGCTATGAATTGGAGCTGATGTGTTAAAAATTTATTCCAACTTAAAACTATATAGAAATTAAAAAGTGCTGATCACGATATGTAGGAATTCCCAAATTACCAATCAACAATGTTCCAGGCTCCAAATACAGGATTACAGGCCAGATGTTAATGATTTGGATATTTGTCATGAATAAAAGAAAAGTAATGAAAATTATAAAAAGACCATGTAAGTAAATGAGCAGCCCCTTTTCGATAATTGTTAACCTCCCATGCCTCCTTTCTCAGCATATCGCTCAATCGCTTTTCTCTTCAGAAATATATCTCGGGCTAAAATTCTTGCTTTCTAAAAACAAAAATGGGATAAATGAATGAATTTTGCATCCCACCCAATTATCTCCTCCCCCCAGACTCATCTTCAGCCTTCGGTCAGAAACCTAACCGGCCCACTTTGCTGGCTCCCCATGACCAGCGATCTGCCTCTGGGGATTGCGAATGTTGCTTGCAATTCGCCAGTATTACACTAAAGAGGCCGGTTCAGGAGGGTAACGGCTATGAACTGGGCGACTGAATTGGACGTCACCAAGGTCCAGGTTGGTAATTGGAGCATGGGCAAGTACAGCAGGAGCGGCAAGGTCGGGGTGAAGAAGCGGCGAGTGATCATGGAGCAACGTAATCGGGGCCCAGGAGAAGCGTGAGTTCAGGGCTCAGGAGAGGCGAGGGCCCAGGGGCAGCACAGGCCAGCCCACACTGCAATATATATGCACACTAGGTCCATGCAGCAGAACAGGTCTCCAGTCGTCTTGGTTAATCCTTGCCACTGGACCAAGACCAAACCTTGTCAAGCCCATGTGGTGGCTGGTGTGCAACGGCCACCACACGTTAAAAAAAGTCCACGCACAGGCATCCTCCACCCTTCAACACGTAGTTCAGGATCCGGAATATTAGGTCCTTCATTGAAACACTTGTGAACTCATCCCTTTTTGGCATGGAAACAAGTCATCCTCAATACGAGGGACCATCTATGATGATGATTTGCCAAGCTATAAAATGGGGTTTATATTATTTGGAGCGTGGCTGACAGTGGACACGCGGTTCTCCTACTGTGGACTGCACAGTATAAATGACCCAATCCTCGGGGAACCACTGGCATTGTAGACACACAACGTTGTGCCTCAGTGGTGTACTCATTTGTGCTAACAACTGTGCTATAAATCTATGAGGAAACGGAAAGGGAAGAAACTTGTGGCCAGTAAATGTTCTCCCCATCAACTTGTCCCACAATGTAAAAACAGTCTTCAGCTCCGAGGTCGCTACATAAACCACACTTTTGTAACACTTCTGAATTTTCCTTCCCCTCCTTCCTATGAGGAAATGCCTGATCTGCACAATGTGATTCTCCACAACTACATGACTGAAATTTATAATTTGCTGTGCAAGGAAATTACTGATCACCGAAATGACCCCACACCCTGCTAACTTGCTGCAGAGTGTGCTGGAGCTCCAACACAGAATAAATGCAGCTTGTAGGATAGGTCACATCCAACTTTGTGGTCCCCTATCCAGATCAAGTGCCAATATAAATACAGAGGTCCCATGTCTAGCTCCCATTCACCACTGATTCAGCTTATCTCCAATGGGACAGCAATTGCAGCATTACTAATTGATCTCCACAGCCCCCACATTATGGAGGGGAAATTGGTGCTGGTTTCCAGTCCTGCAATGCATGGACCTCAGGTGTAACAGGACCTGGATCGACTCTGATGCACTCCATAGCCACACATCCTCCTGCCATTTGTGTGGGCTGATGCAAAGAATGACCACTTAGGCAAAGTACCAGGGGGCAACCAACACTTGTGGAACCAATGATTTAGCAGTGGAGGAAAGAAGAGGGGAGAGAAAAGTGGGAAAAAAAAATTTCAATAAAAATGCGGGGGAATAATCTATGCCAAATTAGGAAGATGGAATTGACATTGTATTATGGGTCAGCACTGACATGCACAGCTTTGTAGATGGGAGCTTTACAATTAGCTGTATGTTGCAACTTAGATACCAGGGCAGCAACAGCAGTCTAGACTGCGAAAATAAAACTAGATGGCACAGATCAATAACAGTCCCTGTAGCTGAGAAAAGAGCACAACAATTCAAGTTTTCAATGGTTCAAATAAGTGTCTGCATCAGATATCATTTCAGTTGCATTTGAGAGACAGAATTTAACTTCTCAGCTAATTTTTATTTTTCAAACATCACAGGGACAGGTGTGCTTTCTAAATTTTGGCTACCCATGCCCAATCAACATGTATATTTCACATCCGTACAGTATTTGCCACTGTTCACTGATCTTATCATGGAACGCTCGTGAGCTCAGTCAGTCTGCAGCAACTAGCAACGCTGCAGCAAGCAACAGAGCAGCACTGAAAGTCAAAGCACTATCTTGATGATCGCTTTCTACAGTGCATAACAAGTCCTCCAAGGAAAGATGCAACACTGAATTTGGCTCTGGGTAATGAAGCAAAGTAGGTTAGCAACATGAAGGTCAGAAAAAAAGTTAGGGGTGAGTAATCGTTGCAAAATTAGTCTTTAGGATAAAATAAAAAATCAAAACCAAAGTTGATTGATTAGAGAAGGGTGAACTATAAATGGACTCATCACGGAGGCCTGAAATTCTGCACACTCGGTTCCTGATTAACCTGCAAGCCAATGAAGATAGTGGCCTAGCTCACGGTGCTATGGTATGCCCATTCTGTTGCCAAGCTATATTGATGGAGTGGATACTCCATTTTAGACAAACAGAAACTCTATCTAGAGGGAAGATGAAAAGAAATGTTTTCACTCAGTTGTCGGGATCTGGAACGCTCTACTTGAAAAGGTGGTGGAAGCCGATTTCATTATTAATTTTAAAAGGGGAGTTGAACAGGTACTTGAGGATGAGGAAATTACTGGGTTATTGATGAAAAGCAGGGATGTGGGACTAAGCACCACTGCTCTTTCAAAGATCCAGCACAGACACGACAGGCCAAATGGCCTCCTTCTGTGCTGTACGTTTCTCTGATTCTATCAGATTACATTTCTCAATAACTTGGTTTGGAGACCCTTATGGCTTTTGGGACCAGAGTCAATAATCGGATCAGCCATGATCGTATTAAATGGCGGAGCAGGCTCAAGGGGCCGTATGACCTACTCCTGTTCCTATTTCTTATGTTCTTATCACCATGTTGACCCAACATACTTGCCACTTTGCAGCTGGTGCTTTGTCATTTTGCCCCTTAAATATAAAGAAAGACTTGCATTTATAGAACACCTTTCTAGACGCAGGACATCCCAAAATGCTACAGAGTCAATAAAATACTTTTGAAATGTAGTCTCTGTAAGCTCCCACAAACAGCAATGTGATAATGACCAGAAAAGCTGTTTTACTGATATAGGTTGAGGGATAAATGTCATAAATCCAACATCCTCTGTATTTCTTCGATGGTTTCAAATAAGTAGTGATTATTTTAGATAATGACAATCTGTAGAGTACAGAGTAAATTTAAAGTACGTAAACTTGAGAACATCCAAAACTCGGCTGCCCGCGTCCTAATTCGTGCCAAGTCCCGGTCACCCATCACCTCTGCTTGCTGCCCTACACTGGCTCTCGGTTACACAATGTATAGATTTCAAAACTCTCATCCTAAATCCCTCCATGGCCTCACCGCCCCCCCACCCCCCAAAAATATATGCACTCCTCTAATTCTGCCCTCGAGCATCCCCGATTATAATCGCTCAACCGTTGGTGGCCGTGCCTTCTGCTGCCTAGGCCCCAAAGCTCGAATTCCCTCCCTAATCCTCTCTACCTTGCTCCTCCTTTAAGGCGCTCCTTAAAATCTACCTCTTTGACCAAGCTTTTGATCTCCATGTGTGTCTCGGTGTCAAATTTTATATCGTATAAAACTCCTGTAAAACGCCTTGGCACGTTTTACTACGTTAAAGGCTCTATTTAAATACAAGTTGTTGTTACTGCCAGTCGCTAAATTAAACATTGAAAGCACATTCTACACAAGACTAACTCAGTGCTCTACTTTTAGATGATGACCAGATAACGAATGTGGTTATAAAGTTTATAATCTTGATAACTACTGTTAAACACGTAGCTAAAATAACTATTTGACATGACCACTCCACCCAATACACTGGATTAGCTACCATTTGTATGAGTATAGTTATAGTTGTGGTATATGTAAGCACTCTAATAATGATTCCACGAGGTAAGGGTATTGTACTTGAACTGTAGTGACCTCAGTCCGTTTATTGTAGCTCCTTGAGTGAGGACACAATGAGGTGAGCTCCCTTTTATACTTGGTTACCTGCAGTGTGCAGGTGACCCTTAGGTCTCCACCAGTAACACCCTCTGGTGGTACAGGTATGGTGTCTACATTGTGAAGATAGATTCAGTGGTCTGGTGTTACAGTACATACATTATACATACACAACAACACTCACCCCTAAGACTTGTGTCACAGACTTTTGCACTGTGTGCCCTTGCCCTCAACTTGAGTGCCCAAAGCCCTTGCACTTTGTCTTTGCTTGGGAATGGCTCTCTCCCTGTGGAGCCCCAAGTCCTTATTGCAACGACATTGGGAAGTGGTCGGCAGTGGACGGTTGGAGGTTGTAGTGAGGGTTGTGGGGGTTCTGGGTATGATCCATGTGTCCATGGCTACATACATCTATTTCCTCCCCCCATACATAGACCATGTGTATGGCTCAACACCTGCATTGACATACGTGTAGAGAGGAGAAAGAATTGGATTGGTTATGTCACTGTTTTAGAGTTCAGCAGTGGTGGAGCAAGTACATATTACCGGTAGGGTACATACGTGGTATTGCGGTCTGGCCCCTGAGGTGTGGGTACAGGTGGGTGAGGACGTTTAGTGGTGGGCAGAGCCACAGGAGTGTATGGCCTCCCTGTCCTCCTTTGAGGGTTGCAGGGTCTCCCTGCTGCCCTTCAGCGGTGGTTGAAGTCAGGTCATCCCAGGTCCCGCCGGGAGGGCTGGAGGGTGCTGGCCTCTTGCTCCCGGTGCTGGCCCTGGTGGCCAGGGGGGTAGGGCCGGTCTGGGGCAGGGTGCCAGTGGTGGCCCTACAGTGGGTATGCTCCCACTGTGTGTGTGGCCACCCTCCCTGGGGCATCACATTGGTCCCGGAGGCGCAGGCTACATGATCGGGTAAGCCCGCTGGACCTGGGTGCTTCCCATGGAAGGTTACCTTTGGCTTTGTCGGCGTGCATTTAGAACCCGGCATCTTACCTCCTTTCATCATTAGCATTCATGATACATTGGCTCCAACTGCAATCAGCCGACTCGACATTGTTATTTGTCTTTACACTTTCGCATTTGTCAATTACATCAGCATCTCTGTGCAAGGTTACATTTAGATACCTGCATTTATTAGTGACATTTTTTTCATTAGTATTACCAGCATCACTGTTCAACAGTATATTTATATACTTGCATCCGTTAATTATATCTTTATCATTGTACAGCGATGCCGCTGACACTAAAGAGTGGAACTGTCCCTTTAATTGTTCTGGGTTGCCGGTCTCCTTTAAAGGAGCCTTGCAAGCTTTACCCCAATCCGGTTCGCTGCTCGGTAACACATGTTGCTCCCTCAACGCTGTCCCTCGTGGTCTGGTCGCGGCCATCTTGATTTCAGGTGCTTCTTCTCATGGTACGTCGTCAACTTTCTCTCCACGAGGTAGGCTGCGGTGATCCTCTTCTCCCCAGGTTCTGCCACGGAAGCTGGGAATCTACCTTCTGCGCCGATCATCTTCCTTCGGAATCCTGCCACTGGAGCCCGGAAGGTAGGTCTGGTTTTTCAGGTTGGATCATCTCGCCGTTGAGTTGTACAGTCTCTGTCGTCGCCACTCAGTCTAGTTGGACGGTAGGATTTCCAGGTGCTGTGATGGATCCAAGTTTGGGGCCGCGTAGCACGTCGATCACCGGGGCGTGGAGACTTTCTCAGCTCCAACAGATTTGGATTTGCTTCATCCATCTTCTTCCCAGCAGCGTTGAGCCATCACCAGCAACGATCCACAAAAATAGCTTGTGCATCGCGCTGCCATGGGACACCTGGACATCCACGCTGCCAACAACTGGGATGGTGTCTTTTGTATGAGAGAGCAGCTGCGCCTGGATTGGGAGCATTTTAGGTGGTTTAGCGGGATTGTCCCAGAGTTTCTCATCAGCGATTGGCTCGTCCCTATGTCGACCTCCATCGAGACTGGAACACCATTGATTTCTACTTCCATTTTCCACGGGAAACTCTGGAGCAGGTATACACTCCGTACAGCTCTTCCAGGGGCTGAGCCGCTTCATCGACTCTCTCTTCGTCTTCATCAGCGCTGGAGCCTAGGTGAGCGGCCAACTCTTCAGTGACGCGATGAGAAATTTCTTCTACACATTCGCTGGAGTTGACCTTTAATGTTGCAGCTTTTGCAAGTATAGTTTTTGTATCGGCACTGGTGGGCCCTGTGATTTCCTCCACAGCGCCAGCACGGGGCTAGTTGACCCCATGTGGCGGACTCAGGGTTGCCGGACTCGGGGCAGCAGCCTTGCCTCTGAAAGGCGCCATTCAGTTCACTGTACTCGTCGGGTTAGAGTCCTGGGGGTAATTCGTCATCCTCTTGGAATCGCAGGTCGAAATCATGAATGCCTGGCTCACTTTAATTGCCTTCTGCATAGAAGGATAGAAAATTAGTGCAGGAGTAGGCCATTCAGCCCTTCGAGCCTGCACCGCCATTCAATAAGATCATGGCTGATCATTCCTTCAGTACCCCTTTCCCACCTTCTCTCCATACCCCTTGATCCCCTTAACCGAAAGGGCCATATCTAACTCCCTCTTGAATAAATCCAACAAACTGGCATCAACAACTCTCTGCGGTAGGGAATTCCACAGGTTAACAACTCTCTTGAGTGAAGAAGTTTCTCCTCAGCTCAGTCCTAAATGGCCTACCCCTTATCCTAAGACTGTCTCCCCTGGTTCTGGACTTCCCAACTTCAGGAACATTCTTCCCGCATCTAATTTGTCCAGTCCCGTCAGAATCTTATATGTTTCTATGAGATCCCCTCTCATCCTTCTAAACTCCAGTGAATAAAGGCCCAGTTGATCGAGTCTCTCCTCATATGACAGCCCAGCCATCCCTGGAATCAGTCTGGTGAACCTTCGCTGCACTCCCTCAATAGCAAGAACGTCCTTCCTCAGACTAGGAGACCAAAACTGAACACAATATTCCAGGTGAGGCCTCATTAAGGCCCTGTACAACTGCAGTAAGACCTCCCTGCTCCTATACTCAAGTTCCCTAGCTATGAAGGCCAACATACTATTTGCCTTCTTTACCGCCTGCTGTACCTGCGTGCCCACTTTCAGTGACTGATAAGAACATAAGAATTAGGAACAGGAGTAGGCCATCTAGCCCCTCGAGCCTGCTCCACCATTCAACAAGATCACGGCTGATCTGACCGTGGACTCAGCTCCACTTACCCGCCCGCTCCCCGTAACCCTTAATTCCCTTATTGATTAAAAATCTATCTATCTGTGATTTGAATACATTCAATGAGCTAGCCTCAACTGCTTCCTTGGGCAGAGAATTCCACAGATTCACAACCCTCTGGGAGAAGAAATTCCTTCTCAACTCGGTTTTAAATTGGCTCCCCCGTATTTTGAGGCTGTGCCCCCTAGTTCTAGTCTCCCCGACCAGTGGAAACAACCTCTCTGCCTCTATCTTGTCTATCCCTTTCATGATTTTAAATGCTTCTATAAGATCACCCCTCATCCTTCTGAACTCCAACGAGTAAAGACCCAGTCTGTTCAATCGATCATCATAAGGTAACCCTCTCATCTCCGGAATCAGCCTAGTGAATCGTCTCTGTACCCCCTCCAAAGCTAGTATATCCTTCCCAAAGCAAGGTGACCAAAACTGCACGCAGTACTCCAGGTGCGGCCTCACTAAAGCCCGATACAGTTGCAGCAGGACCTCCCTGCTTTTGTACTACATCCCTCTCGCAATGAAGGCCAACATGAACCATGACATCCAGGTCTCGTTGCACCTCTCCTTTTCCTAATCTGCCACCATTCAGATAATATTCTGCCTTCGTGTTTTTGCCCCCAAAATGGATAACCTCACATTTATCCACATTATACTGCATCTGGCATGCATTTGCCCACTCACCTAACCTAACCGTCGGAGCGGCCTATAAAAGGCCCAGCAGGAGCTCGAGTACCAGCGGCAGTTGGGGAGAGGCGGGAGCAGCGTCGGAGCGGCCTATAAAAGGCGTACCGGCGCAGCTACAGCTGGAGAGAAAGCAAAATAGAAATAGAAAGGAATCAAAAGGTGACGTCACAGCCAATGGGGTAAGTGATTGGCTGGTGATTGGCGAGTAGCTTTTCTTTTTATTTTTTATATCAGTAGGTGAACTGTAACATTGTTATTACCAACTTAAGGGTATCTAAGGGTTAAGGCATGGCAGGAGAGCTCGGTCACGTGATATGCTCCTCCTGTACCATGTGGGAACTCAGGGACACTTCCGGTGTCCCTGACGACTACGTGTGTGAGAAGTGTATCCGCCTCGAGCTCCTGACGGTCCGCGTTGCGGAGTTGGAGCTGAAGGTGGATTCACTCTGGAGCATCCACGATGCTGAGAATGACGTGAGTATCACGTGTAGTGAGTTGGTCTTACCGCAGGTGAAGGGTCCACAGCCAGATAGGGAATGGAAGACCAGCAGGAAGAGCAGTGCAAGGAAGGTAGTGCAGGGGTCTCCTGTGGTCATCCCCCTGCAAAACAGATACACCGTTTTGAGTATTGTTGAGGGGGATGACTCATCAGGGGAGGGCAGCAGCAGCCAAGTTCATGGCACCGTGGCTGGCGCTGCTGCACAGGAGGGCAAGAAAAAGAGTGGGAGCGCGATAGTGATAGGGGATTCAATGGTGAGGGGAATAGATAGGCGTTTCTGCGGCCGCAACCGAGACTCCAGGATGGTATGTTGCCTCCCTGGTGCAAGGGTCAAGGATGTCTCGGAGCGGGTGCAGGACATTCTGAAATGGGAGGGAGAACAGCCAGTTGTCGTGGTGCACATTGGTACCAATGACATAGGTAAAAAAAGGGATGAGGTCCTACGAAACGAATTTAAGGAGCTAGGAGCTAAATTAAAAAGTAGGACCTCAAAAGTAGTAATCTCGGGATTGCTACCAATGCCACGTGCTAGTCAGAGTAGGAATCGCAGGATAGCGCAGATGAATACGTGGCTCGAGCAGTGGTGCAGCAGGGAGGGATTCAAATTCCTGGGGCATTGGAACCGGTTCTGGGGGAGGTGGGACCAATACAAACCGGACGGTCTGCACCTACGCAGAACCGGAACCAATATCCTAGAAAACGTATTTGCTAATGCTGTTGGGGAGGAGTTAAACTAATATGGCAGGGGGATGGGAACCAATGCAGGAAGACAGAGGGAGACAATAGGGAGGCAGAGGCAGGAGACGGAGGGGGGATGGGAGGGGGGAGTGGGAAAGCGGAGAAACCCGAGGTAAAAAACAAAAAAAACCACTATGCGGCAGAATTCTAAAAGGACAAAAGATGTTAAAAAAACAAGCCTGAAGGCGTTGTGTCTTAATGCAAGGAGTATCCGCAATAAGGTGGATGAATTAACTGTGCAAATAGATGTAAACAAATATGATGTGATTGGGATTACGGAGACGTGGCTCCAGGATGATCAGGGCTGGGAACTCAACATCCAGGGGTATTCAACATTCAGGAAGGATAGAATAAAAGAAAAAGGAGGTGGGGTAGCATTGCTGGTTAAATAGGAGATTAATGCAATAGATAGGCAGGACATTAGCTTGGATGATGTGGAATCTATATGGGTAGAGCTGCAGAACACCAAAGGGCAAAAAACGTTAGTGGGAGTTGTGTACAGACCTCCAAACAGTAGTAGTGATGTTGGGGAGAGCATCAAACAGGAAATTAGGGGTGCATGCAATAAAGGTGCAGCAGTTATAATGGGTGACTTTAATATGCACATAGATTGGGCTAGCCAAACTGGAAGCAATGCGGTGGAGGAGAATTTCCTGGAGTGCAAAAGGGATAGTTTTCTAGACCAATATGTCGAGGAACCAACTAGGGGGGAGGCCATCTTAGACTGGGTGTTGTGTAATGAGAGAGGACTAATTAGCAATCTCATTGTGCGAGGCCCCTTGGGGAAGAGTGACCATAATATGATGGAATTCTGCATTAGGATGGAGAATGATACAGTTAATTCAGAGACCATGGTCCAGAACTTAAAGAAGAGTAACTTTGAAGGTATGAAGCGTGAATTGGCTAGGATAGATTGGCGAATGATACTTAAGGGGTTGACTGTGGATGGGCGATGGCAGACATTTAGAGACCGCATGGATGAACTACAACAATTGTACATTCTTGTCTGGCGTAAAAATAAAAAAGGGAAGGTGGCTCAACCGTGGCTATCAAGGGAAATCAGGGATAGTATTAAAGCCAAGGAAGAGGCATACAAATTGGCCAGAAATAGCAGTGAACCCGGGGACTGGGAGAAATTTAGAACTCAGCAGAGGAGGACAAAGGGTTTGATTAGGGCAGTGAAAATGGAGTACGAGTAGAAGCTTGCAGGGAACATTAAGGCGAATTGCAAAAGTTTCGATAGGTATGTAAAGAGAAAAAGGTTAGTAAAGACAAACGTAGGTCCCCTGCAGTCAGAATCAGGGGAAGTCATAACGGGGAACAAAGAAATGGCAGACCAATTGAACAAGTACTTTGGTTCGGTATTCACTAAGGAGGACACAAACAACCTTCCGGATGTAAAAGGGGTCAGAGGGTCAAGTAGGGAGGAGTAACTGAGGGAAATCTTTATTAGTCGGGAAATTGTGTTGGGGAAATTGATGGGATTGAAGGCCAATAAATCCCCAGGGCCTGATGGACTGCATCCCAGAGTACTTAAGGAGGTGGCCTTGGAAATAGCGGATGCATTGACAGTCATTTTCCAACATTCCATTGACTCTGGATCAGTTCCTATCGAGTGGAGGGTAGCCAATGTAACCCCACTTTTTAAAAAAGGAGGGAGAGAAAACAGGGAGTTATAGACCGGTCAGCCTGACCTCAGTAGTGGGTAAAATGATGGAATCAATTATTAAGGATGTCATAGCAGCGTATTTGGAAAATGGTGACATGATAGGTCCAAGTCAGCATGGATTTGTGAAGGGGAAATCATGCTTGACAAATCTTCTGGAATTTTTTGAGGATGTTTCCAGTAAATTGGACAAGGGAGAACCAGTTGATGTGGTATATTTGGACTTTCAGAAGGCGTTCGACAAGGTCCCACACAAGAGATTAATGTGCAAAGTTAAAGCACATGGGATTGGGAGTAGTGTGCTGACGTGGATTGAGAACTGGTTGCCAGACAGGAAGCAAAGAGTAGGAGTAAATGGGGACTTTTCAGAATGGCAGGCAGTGACTAGTGGGGTACCGCAAGGTTCTGTGCTGGGGCCCCAGCTGTTTACATTGTACATTAATGATTTAGACGAGGGGATTAAATGTAGTATCTCCAAATCTGCGGATGACACTAAGTTGGGTGGCAGTGTGAGCTGCGAGGAGGATGCTATGAGGCTGCAGAGTGACTTGGATAGGTTAGGTGAGTGGGCAAATGCATGGCAGATGAAGTATAATGTGGATAAATGTGAGGTTATCCACTTTGGTGGTAAAAACAGAGAGACAGACTATTATCTGAATGGTGACAGATTAGGAAAAGGGAAGGTGCAACGAGACCTGGGTGTCATGGTACATCAGTCATTGAAAGTTGGCATGCAGGTACAGCAGGCGGTTAAGAAAGCAAATGGCATGTTGGCCTTCATAGCGAGGGGATTTGAGTACAGGGGCAGGGAGGTGTTGCTACAGTTGTACAGGGCCTTGGTGAGGCCACACCTGGAGTATTGTGTACAATTTTGGTCTCCTAACTTGAGGAAGGACATTCTTGCTATTGAGGGAGTGCAGCGAAGATTCACCAGACTGATTCCCAGGATGGTGGGACTGACCTATCAAGAAAGACTGGATCAACTGGGCTTGTATTCACTGGAGTTCAGAAGAATGAGAGGGGACCTCATAGAAACGTTTAAAATTCTGATGGGTTTAGACAGATTAGATGCAGGAAGAATGTTCCCAATGTTGGGGAAGTCCAGAATCAGGGGTCACAGTCTAAGGATAAGGGGTAAGCCATTTAGGACCGAGATGAGGAGAGACTTCTTCACCCAGAGAGTGGTGAACCTGTGGAATTCTCTGCCACAGAAAGTGGTTGGGGCCAATTCACTAAATATATTCAAAAGGGAGTTAGATGAAGTCCTTACTACTAGGGGGATCAAGGGGTATGGCGAGAAAGCAGGAATGGGGTACTGAAGTTTCATGTTCAGCCATGAACTCATTGAATGGCGGTGCAGGCTAGAAGGGCTGAATGGCCTGCTCCTGCACCTATTTTCTATGTTTCTATGTCCAAGTCACCCTGCAGCCTCTTAGCATCCTCCTCACAGCTCACACCGCCATTCAGTTTAGTGTCATCCGCAAACTTGGAGATATTACACTCTATTCCTTCATCTAAATCATTGATGTATATTGTAAAGAGCTGGGGTCCCAGCACTGAGCCCTGCGGCACTCCACTAGTCACTGCCTGCCATTCTGAAAAGGACCCATTTATCCCGACTCTCTGCTTTCTGTCTGCCAAACAGTTCTCTATCCACGTCAGTACATTACCCCCAATACCATGTGCTTTGATTTTGCACACCAATCTCTTGTGCGGGACCTTGTCACAAGCCTTTTGAAAGTCCAAATACACCAAATCCACAGTTCTCCCTTGTCCACTCTACTAGTTACATCCTCAAAAAATTCCAGAAGATTCGTCAAGCATGATTTCCTTTTCATAAATCCATGCTGACTTGATCCGATCCTGCCACTGCTTTCCAAATGGCTGCTATTTCAGCCTTAATAATTGGTTCCAACATTTTCCCCACTACTGATGTCTATATTTACTCGTTTTCTCTCTCCCTCCTTTTTTAAAAAGTGGTGTTACATTACCTACCCTCCAGTCCATAGGAACTGATCCAGAGTCGATAGACTGTTGGAAAATGATCACCAATGCATCCACTATTTCTAGGGCCACTTCCTTAAGTACTCTGGGATGCAGATTATCAGGCCCCGGGGATTTATCGGCCTTCAATCCCATCAATTTCCCGCCTAATAAGGATAGCCTTCAGTTCCTCCTTCTCACTAGACCCACTGTCCTAGTACATTCGGAAAGTTATTTGTATCTTCCTTTGTGAAGACAGAACCAAAGTATGGTTCAATTGGTCTGCCATTTCTTTGTTCCCAATTATAAATTCACCTGAATCCGACTGCAAGAGACTTACTTTTGTCTTTACTAATCTTTTTCTCTTCACATATTTATAGAAGCTTTTGCAGTCAGTTTTTATGTTCCCTGCAAGCTTCCTCCCATACTCTATTTTCCCCCTCCTAATTAAACCCTTTGTCCTCCTCTGTTGAATTCTAAATTTCTCCCAGTCCTCAGGTTTGTTGCTTTTTCTAGCCAATTTATATGCCTCTTCCTTGGCTTTAACACTATCCTTAATTTCCCTTGTTAGCCATGGTTGAGCCACCTTCCCAGTTTTATTTTTACTCCAGACAGGGATGTAGAATTGCTGAAGTTCATCCATGTGATCTTTAAATGGTTGCCATTGCTTATCCACTGTCAACCCTGTAAGTACCCTTTGCCAGTCTATTCTAGCCAATTCACACCTCATACCGTCGAAGTTACCTTTCCTTAAGTTCAGGACCATAGTTTCCTAATTAACTTTGTCACTCTCCATCTTAATAAGGAATTCTACCATATTATGGTCACTCTTCCCCAAGGGGCCTCGCACAACAAGATTGCTAATTAGTCCCTGCTCATTACACATCACCCAGTCTAGGATGGCCGTAGTGCAGGGTGACCGTAGTGTCCACAGAGAGCAGCATGTGGAAGAGGCCCTCGTGGCCAATTCCAATAACAAAGATGTCCCTTAGTGCTTCGGTGAGGTGGTCGCCAAAATCACACAGTGCAGCCAATCATCTCAGGTCTGCAGCATATTTTGCAATTTCTTGGCCTTCGGGCCGCCGGTGGATGTAGAACCAGTGTCTGGCTGTGAGGATGCTCTCTTTAGGTTTGAGCTGTTCCTGTATTATTGTTACAAGCTCCACATAAGTTTTGGTTGTCGTCTTTGCTGGGGCTAGCAGGTCCCCGGGCGAGGCCATGGACAGTGGGCCCACAACTGCTGAGCAGGATAGCTCTGTGCTTAACAGCCAGCAAGGTCGGGTTGTCTCCTGCTAGGTCATTTGCAATGAAGAAGTGTTCGAGCCTTTCCACAAAGGAATCCCAATCTTCCCCATCAGCGGATTGTTGAAAGTTGCTTAGGTTAGACATGTTGCGCGTGGAAATTCGCAACCTCGTCATCAGTTGTGCTATATGCAAGCACTCTAATAATGACTCCACGAGGTAAGGATATTGTACTTGAATTGTAGTGACCTCAATCCATTTATTGCAGCTCCTTGAGTAAGGACACAATGAGGTGAGCTTCCTTTTATACTTGGTTACCTGCAGTGTGCAGGTGACCCTTGGGTCTCCACCAGTAGCACCCTCTGGTGGTACAGGTATAGTCTAGACAGTGTGAAGATACATTCAGTGGTCTGGTGTACATACATTATACATACACAACAGTTACCAACTTCAAAAATAGATATTCGAGCATTGTCTCCAGATTGACAGCATAAAGAACACCCGCCAGAAAAGCGATTAACCTTAAACCTCTATGGTCAGTTTGACATAAGTTAAGAATCCAAATGTTCCTTAAAAATACATAAAACTTCATGGACGGTTGCAGTACATGTCATTTAAACACATTTATTGCAACCTTTTGTATTTTAGAATGTCAATATCCCTGTTCGATTTATGCTCATTCTGAATTCGCTACAAGAGCATGAGAATGGTTAAGAAGAAAAGACCATTGGACACAAGCCCGTCCATTTTTGACTGACCGTAACTCCACAAACCACCTTTCTCAGCACATCCCTCAATCATTTGCCCCAGAGATAAATTAAATTAATTGTTTCTTGAACCCATTTACCCTGTCCTCTTCAATGATCTTCACTGCTAACTAATTCCAGAAGTCTATATATATGGTCCAATCATCCCTGGTTTCTTCTGACATCCCAATTTTTTTACTTTTTGCAACCTTCTCCAATGAATAATTTGCCTGGACCAACTCAGTCAAGTACGTTTATAAATGTGGAAAATTTAGATTACCTTAAAGTATCACCCCTCCCTAAAAGTCTAATTTTCATAACCTTTCAATTCAACCTAGATACCTAATACCAAAATCTTTTTGTCTGCTCACCCTTCTATCATCTCAAGGTCAGCCTTCTTTCAATTGGATGGGAGCCTTTGGAACAGCACACTCTATTTGGAGTTTGACTAATACTCCTTACAGTAATAGTATAAACTCACGATTTGTCTTTGTGATTACAGTTACTTTGGGCCCAAGTTTCCACATGATAAAAAACGGGCGCCCCTCCAAGCTGGGCGCCCGTTTGTCGCGCCTAAAACGGCGCCGGAAAAAAAACAAGCAATTCTGGAGCGTTCTGCAGCTCCTTGTCTGCTTGCCGCGGCGCCCAGGGGGGGCGGAGCCTACACTCGCGCAGATTTTGTAAGTGGGAGGGGGCGGGTACTATTTAAATTAGTTTTTTTCCTGCCGGCAACGCTGCACGTGCGCGTTGGAGCGTTCGCGCATGCTCAGTGTGAAAAAAACATTGGCACTCGGCCATTTTTGTAGTTCTTTGCAGCGGTTTAGTTTTTGAACATTTTTTAATAAAAGTACATTGCCATCAGCACAGAGGCTTCTTGTAGCAGTGAGAAGGGTGCAGGAAGCCTCAGAAAGTTGAGGCAGCCGTTTCCTGACGACCTCCCCCTTTTGCCGTCGGGAAATGGCTCCTCAATTTCTGAGGCTTCCTGCAGCCTTCTCTCTTTCCCGCCAGCCTTCTGGAACGGCTCCATTCCCCCCCCCCCCCGTTCGGTCGGCTCCCTCCCGCCCGCCCGCGTTCGGTCGGCTCTCTCCCTCCCGCGTTCGTTGGCTCCCTTCCCTCCCCCGTTCGTTGGCTCCCTTCCCTCCCCCCCCCCCCCCCCCCCACCCGCGTTCGGCGGCTCCCTTCCCTCCTTCGCCCCCACGTTCATCGGCTCCCTCCCCACCCCCCGCGTTCGTTGGCTCCCTTCCCTTCCCTCCCTCCTCCTACCCCCCCGGCCCGCGTTCAGTCGGCTCCCTCCTCCCCCACCCCCCCGGCCCACGTTCGGTCGGCTCCCTCCTCTCTCCCCTATTTCTCTCTCCCTCCCTCCTTCCTTCCCCCCCCCCCCCCCCAGCGTTCGGTCGGCTCCCTCGTTTTGTGAGGCTTGCTGCACCATTCTTCCTGGCTGAAGCACTTTCACACAGGTAGGAAGATGGTTTATTTAATCTTTTCTTTGCTTATAAATGTTTATTCAGGTTGGATTTATTTGTATAATATTTGTATAAGTATAAATAAGGATTTATTGTAGAATTTAATGACTTCCCTTCCCCCCCCCACCTCATTCTGGACGCCTGATTTGTAACCTGCGCCTGATTTTTTAATGTGTAGAACAGGTTTTTTCAGTTCTACAAAAATCTTCACTTGCTCCATTCTACTTTAGTTTGGAGTACATTTTCACTGTGGAAACTTTCAAATCAGGCATCAGTGGCCGGACATGCCCCCTTTTGAAGAAAAAATTCTGTTCCAAAGTAGAACTGTTCTACCTGACTAGAACTGCAGAAAAAAAAATATGGAGAATTGCAAATTCTAAGATAGTCTGTTCTCCACCAGTTGCTCCTAAAAATCAGGCGCAAATCATGTGGAAACTTGGGCCCTTTGAAACTCCCCCAAAACTTGCAGGAATATAGTTACTAATCCACTATATTCAACCACATCGTGAGCAGGTCTCAATTACATTAGGACAGAATATTTTGGGCTTTTTTCTCAGTCATGTGATTTATTTTGTCAAATGAGATTAGCAGTTACAAAATAGTGAACAAATATAAAATGTCACTGAAAAATTAAAATACTAAACAGGTCTTTATAATCCTGGGGGAGAGCAGTGTTTCAACTTGTAGGTTTTAATCCATCTTTATGTTTGGCATCCCTTCACTATTACAGATTCATAGACAAATATAGCCATTGTTTGCCACTACAAGGCTCTGTTTCGTAAATGAAGGACTCCAAATGAAGCCCCAGACTGCTAGAGAGAGATTAGTACATTTTGTGAAAGGACGGTGAGAGTGGGAGTGCAGCTGGTCTGATGGATCAGTGCATGCTCTGTGCTCCCACACCCAGGAAGCTGCTTGTGCAAGCTGTTTAACAACTGCTTCCAAACAAACACTTGTGTGTAAGGTACAGCAATCACATTTTCAGTTTCTATCAGGCTGGTGGGCAGTTTTCTTTTATTGCGAAACAATAACTTTTGTCTGTTACTAGAGCTGGTTCTTCACCCTTCAGAAGGTCATGGATTCAAGCCGCACTCCAGAACTTGAGCACATAATCTAGACTGATACTTCAATACAGTACTGAGGGAATATTGCATTGTCAGAGGTGTTTTCTTTTGTATGAGATGTTAAGCCAAGATCACGACAATCCTCTCAGATGTAAAAGTTGCCATGGTGCTATAATTAACAAAACACTCCCAAGACATATTTACAAAAACATGAATCCCTACCAATTTACATGATTATGATGCTACGATCTTAATCAAAGCCCAGGCAATTTTCTGGGCGTGTATTGGCTAGAAACTAGTTGATTGCTCACCTGTTAATTGTTCCCTGAAAATCAGTCTTGGTCATTAACACAAACTTTATTAGCACAGCATTTTGGATAATATAATGAGGCGAGGGTTACAGTTAATATCAAACAGTATGAAATTCAACATGTAAACTTCAGGGGTTAAGGACCAGCAAGCTTTTCACAACATGGTTACAGCCACTCCCCTTTAAGATTGTGTACTTTTTTTTTGAAGCCCATGATACTTAAGAGGATGAGAAAGATGTTCACACATAGTGAGGATAGATGTACATAAACTGACAAGCAGCAGCCCGGGAGGTTATCATAGCAAAGGAATAGGGTGATCATCTTGGAAGGGGAAAATCAGGATTATATTACATTACTATGAATATCATTCCGAAATAATTGGAAACGAAGGAATTCTATGATTCTAACTCACTTTTCTCCAAATGCTTTCCTCCAGAAATCTGCTGCATCTGCTTTTGTGATCCTGAAGGTGTCCCCCTGGAACACTCCGTTTTGGAATATAGCTTTCAGCTCGGCCAACATGTGACTGAATATCAGTGACAGTTTGGTCAAATGGCGTCTGCAAGGAAAGAGAAAAACAAAGAAGAAATATTTTATCTGAATAATAATGTTTATAACCAGTGTTCTTAATAATTTAATGCTCTGTAGAGTTGCTAGTATGATAAATCTATTGTTAACATAAACAAAAGCATTTTAAAATAAACACAAGAGCAGCAACTCCTAGTAATGAACACTGCAATTTGTCTTGTCACCAATTTTCTCCCCTCATCTTCTGAAAATATTGACTACTTGCTAGGTATAGTTAGTTTGTCCAAATGACTACTATTCATGTGTTGGCAGGGCTATTTGACTACAGACAACACAAAAGCAGAGCTTAACCATGCCTTCACCCAACATCTCAACGTGCGTTTTCAGAAGGATTCACGGGTTTGCAAGAAGAATCAAAAGTCCGAGCTGATTTTCCCTTCCCGAAC
The DNA here is from genome assembly GCF_044704955.1 of Pristiophorus japonicus. Taxonomy (NCBI): domain Eukaryota; kingdom Metazoa; phylum Chordata; class Chondrichthyes; family Pristiophoridae; genus Pristiophorus; species Pristiophorus japonicus. The sequence continues at coordinate 218,333,988 of NC_091987.1, read as the reverse complement.
ATGGGTCCTGAGGACAATAGTAGCATCTCCATGTGCCCCAGCCGAGATTAGCTAGCTCAGCACAGACTGGGGCTCACAGTGTATCAGAAAGCCTGCCTCACCATTTTAGTCCCACACCAGTCTGTGTGCCTCAGCTGCAAACTCTTCATGCCCTCTACCCAAACTGCTCAGCCCCATTTCCAGGTCAATAGGTAGTAAATGGGAACACTATATATCCGTGAATATACCCAAACCTGAGCAACACAAGAGGCTGAGACGACTTGATAAACTAAGTTTTGTTTAAAAAATAATAACAGCATTGATTCATTTAACAAAAACCTGCTTACAAAGATATCCACCACAGAAGTAAAGGAAATTTTATTTAAATATATTAAAACCATGCCTAACCCATAAATGATACTGTACAAGTAAACAATGCTATCGGATGCTGGAGTAGCTAGCTTTAATACATGGCTAAGTACAAGAAAAGACATACGACAAAGCATAACATTTTAAAAAAACAGAAAAATGTTGGCAATACTCAGCATGTCAGGCATCATCTCTGGAGAGAGAGAAACAGAGTTAACGGCCCCAATATTTACAGGGAGGCAGGAAAGGAGCAGGGCCGACTTCCAAATTTAACAGCAGACCTGAAATTGATTTTTTTTTCTTAGTTTCCCACCCGGCAGCCAGCCAGATTGAAGTTGCCTGGCTGCAAGGCGGGAAAGCCTGCGGTACAAGGCCACAGCCGAGAACCGGAGAGGAAGGAAGGAGAGATCAACCGGTTGGGGGGGGGGGGGGGGGGGCGTGATTGCAGGGGCCGCAACTGCAGATCGCGGGGAGATAGGGAGATCACAGCAGGTTTGTTTGGGGGGCTGGAGGGAAGCATGTCTGATCCTCCTGGCCCACAAGCAGCGCTAGATAAGCACCGAGCTGCTGCAGCCGGCAGTTCTCGCCTCCATATAGCTGCCAGGATTCCCGATCCCTGGGAAACCCAGCCCACAGCCATTAAATCCAAATAGCTGCTAAAGTCTGAGGAGCGCAGCCTTATTAACATATTCTAAGTAGCGACCCTGGAGAGCAGGTTACTCGCCGCCCCCCCCCGCCCCGCCCCAGTAAACACATACGCGGCGGGTTGAATTTCCCATTTTTAAGAGTTTGACGCCCCCCAACCCCCTCTGGGGATTTTCAGCATTCGCAGTATTTTGCTTTTGTGTTAGGTCAAAGTATATATTAGTCCTATGCTTCCGTCCTTTTTTTTTGAAGAATCAGGACTTTCCATTCTTGACTACGAGTATTTATCAGAATGCATCTCAATCATCAGTTTGTAACTGGACCACAAATAAATGCACTCTTCTGTACAGCAGACAATTTGCTGGACTCAAACCTGTGCACACATCCCTGCAGCAGTCACTAATAGCACTAACCCTGGTGTTAAATTGCTGCCCTACAGCAACAGTGAAATTAAAAGTTTGACTTGCACACCAGATTTTAATTTCTTTAACACAGAATTTCAATTTTAGAAAGTAGCAGAATGCACTTTGGATCATTCAAACTTTTATTATACTTCAGGAAGTCGCACTGTTGGAAAAATAACATTTCAAACTCATGGAATAAACACAATCTATTCTCATCTCACATTATGCAGATAGATTTCAGCTTGACACAGACACACAGCTTTGTTATAATTGAGCCCTAAAGAACAAGCAGTGCACATTCAATCAATGGACTGAAGCCACACAATCCACAGTCCAGTCACATTTCACTAGGAATGACTTCCATTGCTTTCTGCATATTATCACAGCACAAATAGAACAGTCAGTGGAGGCTTTAGATCATTGGCTGAGTGACAGGCCTCTCTACAGAGTGCCATTCGTTTGTTTTTAAAGAGTGGGGCTCTCACTGCAGTAATTTTGATTTCTTTGTGTACAATGATTATCCATTTACCATTAATATCATCTCTAATACAGCTGAGCAAGAGGTTTCTCTTTTTAAGAGTGCCTGGATCACTTTACAGCTACCGTGATTATTAGATGTTTTCCTGTCTAGTTTGCACAAAAGAAACAGTGTAAAACTAACCTTCTAGTTCTTTGATACCCATCAAGATTAACCAGTGTTAGAGACAGTAGCAGCCAAATCAGTCAATACCAACTACAACATAGAAGAGCGAACACTAAGAATTTCCAAATCTTAAAGATATGTCATTATAATATATTAGAACGTTAGTTCACAATCATGGCGGGGGGAGGGGGGGGAAGAGAGGATAGAGTGCAGAGAACTTAAAAATCAAGAAGCTATTTTACCACCAACTTTTTCTCCTCACTTCTACTGAAGATATTAATGCTTGCTGGGTACAGATCCACTAAAGTGCTGGCCCAAGGGGTCATGGTTTGGTGGTGGAAAAAGAGGGGGACCACTCTGAGCCTATTCCTATTCTCACACAATGTCCAGACACACATCAAGCCCAGACATGCACATTTTCCAGCAGGGTCCTCTTGACGATGAGGTAGAAACATTGCCTGATGTTCCCCCTCCCTAACCCATGGATGCTCAGGTCAGTTGAAATGTCCCCACTGCTATCCAGACCAGATCAGTTAACTCAGCATAGACCAGGAATCTAACCCCTGGGCCTGATGATCTGCATGGGTTAACATAAGAACATAAGAAATAGGAGCTGGAGTAGGCCATACGGCCCCTCGAGCCTGCTCCGCCATTCAATAAGATCATGGCTGATCTGATCATGGATTCAGCTCCACTTCCCTGTCCGCTCCCCATAACACCTTATCGTTTAAGAAACTGTCTATTTCTGTCTTAAATTTATTCAATGTCCCAGCTTCCACAGCTCTTTGAGGCAGCGAATTCCATTAATTTACAACCCTAAGAAATTTTTCCTCATCTCAGTTTTAAATGAGCAGCCCCTTATTCCAAGATCATGCCCTCTAGTTCTAGTCTCCCCTATCAGTGGAAACATCCTCTCTGCATCCACCTTGTCAAGCCCTCTCATAATCTTATACATTTAGTGCTGTACCAGTCAATACTTTTACCCACCAGGCTGTCAGGGATCTAAATAGGTTATTTTTAATGAACTGGCAGATTAATAATTTAGTGGGACATCTTTCTCACCTATTGGAGACCATATCTTTCCCCATTTTTATTTCCCTGGTCAGAGGCTACAATGCTGGAAGTGGAATGTTAAGATATAGAGCTGGGAAGGGGTTGCAGATATATGTATATGTATTTTTTATATATATATTATAAATATATATTATGAGATTGGTTATTATGAGATAAAAACAGAAAATTCTGGAAATACTCAGGAGGTCAGGCAGCATCCGTGGAGAAAGCAGAGTTAACGTTTCAGGTCGATGACCCTTCGTCAGAACCTGTCCTATGGGATCTTTATTAAGTCCCCGAGAGGGCAGACAGGGCCTTGGTTTAATGTCTCATCCGAAAGACAACGCCTCCAACAGCGCAGCACTTCAGTACTGTACTGAAGTTCAGCCTAGACTTTGTGCTCATGTCTCTGGAGTGGGACTTGAACCTTCATCCTTCAGATTCAGAGGCAATGGTATTATCAGCTGAGCCATAAACTGAAAATAAAGACGAGAATCAGTGACAATATTTTAGAATGGATATGTAATTGGTTGAACAATGGAACCCAGAGGGTGGTGGTATAGAGATTGTCATCAGCCTGAATGGTTATCACCAGATTGTTGCCGGCGGAGCCCCATCGGGGTGTGTTTTCAGACCTCTTTTATTTAATATCTTCATAAATGATCTGGAGCTAGGAGTCACGAGCACAATGGCTAAATTATGCAATAATACAAAGCTACTGAAGTTGGAAGACTCTAACGCTGAAGATAAGTTACAGGAGAATTTGAATATACTTGAGAATTGGGCAGACAGGTGGCAGATGAAATTCAGTGTAGAGAAATATAAAGTGCTTCACAAAAAAGATCTAGGAACGCGCCATCATTTAAATGGATAGAAAATAATGTGAGTGGAAAATGGAGAGAGATCTTGGGGTCAAGAATGCTAATAAATTGAAGCGATCATAACAATGCTTGGTGATGGTGAGTAAAGCAAATCAGTTGCTGGGATGTATTAAAAAGGTCAATATTGAGCCAAAATAGTGAGGTAATTCTGGCACTTCATAAATCATTGACTCGACCGCACTTAAGATTACTGTGTACATTTCTGGTCACTATAGTACAAAACGGATATTGCAACTATTGAATACGTACAAAAAAAACCAACCAGGATGATTGAGGTGGTGGAAAAATTGGATTGAGAAGCGATTATGTGAATTGGGCATGTTTTTACTGGAAATGAGATGGTTGAGAGGTGATATAATTGGTGTTTTTAGGATTCTAAAAGGGACTAGATAATGTAGACCATAACACCTTGTCCTGACAGTAGAATCAGGACACTTGAAGTGGGTAAATTTAAAACTAATCTGTGGAAACATTATTTCAGTGAGCAAATGGTCAAACTATGAAACAGGCTCCCTACGGAGACGGTGGAAGCAGTTCGTACTGATTAATTCAAATACAAATTATGTAGATTTCTTTCAGATAATAGTATTTTGGGATCCAATATAGGCATGATTTGAGACACTATGAGAGGAACAGATGACTTTGGACCGATGGTTCCCAAAGCTCTCCATCACTGGGATTTTCCTCACCTCTTGTCTGGATCTGTTGTGGATTAATTGATAATTGATTGCTGGGATTGGTCAACAACTCCATTAGCATAGTATCATGTGACGACCAGGATGGTAGTCAGCGACCGAGATAGACCTTGATCTTTTGTCACCTAGCATTTCCTATGTTCCTATTCAAATTAAACTGGTCTTAATCTTTCCATGTAAAGTCTTATATCTGAGTAATAAATGAAGATTGCAGAATATGTAATATTAGTTGGCACTGTTATTGCTGTGAGAAATGTTCAATTCCATTACTTAACTGAAATAGAATATACAAGCCGCCCCTCACCAACACCCATTGGGTTAAGATACCAGTTCCTATTGGTTTATGATGTTTGACAATCATTGGCTGAAATGCCGTCAAAGCCGGCTGCACCTGTGGCTTATGAACATGGTTCCATCAAGAGATATTTTAAAAGCGAAATATTCTGCCTGGTATCAGGAAAGCACCAAATGCATTGCTGTGCATTTCTTCTATGATCCCCTTTGCACTAATATGATGAGAAGTTATTACATTGTTGTATGCACCGCTTCCTTTAACAGCACAGCATACACAACATGGACTGTTAAAGCTTTCAAATACAACCATCCATAATATGAAAACAGAATTTATACTTACTAGCTCAAATAAGACCAACTGGTGTTTAAAATAAATTCACCATCATCATCATAGGCAGTCCCTCGGAATCGAGGAAGACTTACTTCCACTCCTGAAGTGAGTTCTTTGGTGGCTGAACAGTCCAATACGAGAGCCACAGACTCGGTCACAGGTGGGACAGATAGTCGTTGAGGGAAGGGGTGGGTGGGCCACACGCTATTTCCGCTGTCTGCGCTTGATTTCTGCATGTTCTCGGCGTTAAGACTCGAGATGCTCAGCACCCTCTCGGATGCACTTCCTCCACTTAGGGCAGTCTTGGGCCAGGGACTCCCAGGTGTCAGTGGGGATGTTGCACTTTATCAGGGAGGCTTTGAGGGTGTCCTTGTAGCGTTTCCGCTGCCCACCTTTGGCTCGTTTGTCGTGAAGGAGCTCTGAGTAGAGCACTTGCTTTGGGAGTCTCGTGTCTGGCATGCAGATTATGTGGCCTGCCCAGCGGAGCTGATCGAGTGTGGTCAGTGCTTCAATGCTGGGGATGTTAGCCTGAATGAGGACGCTGATGTTGGTGTGCCTGTCCTCCCAGGAGATTTGTAGGATCTTATGGAGACATCGTTGGTGATATTTCTCCAGCAACTTGGTGTCTACTGTACATGGTCCATGTCTCTGAGCCATACAGGAGGGAAAGTATTACTACAGCCTTGTAGACCATGAGCTTGGTGGCAGCTTTGAGGGCCTGGTCTTCGAACACTCTTTTCGTCAGGTGGCCGAAGGCTGCACTAGTGCACTGGAGGCGGTGTTGGATCTCGTCGTTGATGCCTGCTCTTGTTGATAGGAGGCTCCCGAGATAAGGGAAGTGGTCCACGGTGTCCAGGCCCGTGCCGTGGATCTTGATGACTGGGGGGGCAGTGCTGTGCGGTGAAGACAGGCTGGTGGAGGACCTTTGTCTTACGGATGTTTAGCGTAAGGCCCATGCTTTCGTACGTCGACTATGTCCTGGAGTGCAGCCTCTGTATGTGCGCAGATGCAGAAGTCATCCACGTACAATAAATAACGTGAATAATCACACTTCAAGATGTCATGAAATGCAATCCACCCAATATGACAATATTCAGCTCCTCATACACTTGGATGCATCAACTGCTCCCGACCAGCACCTTGGCTGTATCACTCATCATATGCAGTCTCTCGAAACGAGAATGACTTGCTTCCACGCCAAAAAAGGATGAGTTCACAGGTGTTTTGAATGAAGGACACGAACTACATCCTGAAGGGTGGAAGATGCCTGTGCGTGGATTTTTTTTTAAACGTGTGGTGGCCATTACATACCAGCCACACGAGCTTGACAGAGCTAGGTCTTGGTCCAGTGGCAAGGGTTAACCAGGACAACTGGAGACCAGCTCTGCTGTACGGACCTAGTGTGCACACTTATCACAGTGTGGGCTGGCCCGTGCTGCCCCTGGGCCCCGAACTCACGCCTCCCCTGGGCCCCGATCACATCCCTCCACAGTCTCTCGCCACTCCTTCGCCCCGACCTCGCCGCTCCTGCTGTATCTGCCCAGGCTCCAATCACCCTGATCTTTAACATCCAGTTGAACATGCACATAGCCTCTGAGTCAAGCAAAGCACGCGGCCACCTTCCTTGCTTCTTGGTCTGGTCTAGTGGAGAGGGAGGTTTCCTGCTTTGCCGCGTGGTGTATCACTACTGTTATTAATTCAGCTCCACCAACATTACTGGGGTCAGATATGCCTAACATCATTATCCACTATCTAAACAAAAATGAGTTGGATAAATATCTGATTATAAATAGAATTGAAAGCTTAAATTACTCGGGTCATCTTTGTCAGACAGTAGATAAAAGGATTAAATGACTAGAAGGTGAATGGATAGATATTCTAAAGTTTGCTTAGTGTGGAGTGGATTCAATGGTCGGGTAAACTGTCTGTGAAGGAGCAACTTAATGACCTTTTCACATTCCATGGTCTCCTAAATCCTTATAATACCATCCAACCTCTAAATGATGTTACAAATGTATTATCTATATTTAATGGGAAGACTGTAATCGGCTTTTGGATAAGTGGATGCATAATAGTGCAAAGATTAAACCAACAATCATGTAGCTTATCTTTTCAATTCCAGTAAGTCAAATAAAGCACAACAACCCCAATATCTCAAGCAATGGGTGAGGCAGTTCAAATTAAGTATTCTGGAAATCGGGACAAAAGATTTTGTCCCAAGGAAACCAGGGTTCGTCCAAGTTCATAAAATGGAAATTAGTATCAGGATTTACTGGAATTTCAACTGGTTAAAACTCTGTAACAAAGCATTTTTCTATTGTCTAAACGGCCAATGTGTTACGGAAATAACTAAGTTTTTAAATAGCCTACATGTATACAAATTAGAAAGGGGCTCTGCAGCCAGCCCACAAAACAAGTAAAACAGAAACAATTCTACTTTTGCAAGCTGCTACTTGATAGAAATATAGTCTTGCCACATCGACTCCTGCAATGAGGCTTTTTCCCGTTCACCTTAACCAGTGTAAGTAATATTCTAGCAAGCTCAGTCACCACTGCAGTTTGCAATTATTGCCCAAATCATTGAAACTACTCTATTCAACACAGACAAACTTAACCTCCATTCTCTATTGTGTAACCTACAGTATCCCACAACATACCAAGTCAAATAGAAATCACTCAATTACATCTGCAGCTGAAATCAGCTAAATATTTTAACAACTATTAGAGTCTACATTCTTCAATTTATTTTCTTCATCTTTAGATCTCTATGCATTGTGAATCACATCCCAATTGATAGGTTAGACAGGCTTCTGCCATATAACAACCCAAGAGACAATGTCCTTAAGTGTTCCTTTCCGGTGAGGGAAATTTCCTGACTCGAGCTTTGTAAGTGGGTCTGTGTTACCAACTTCCCCCTCTTTCCCTTTACTAAAACCGTAGCATTTCCTAGTGGAACAGTGGAAATCGTACTTCTGCATTAGTCATTACGATGGAGTTAGCACTGCCTGCACATGCTGCGAGAAATTGTATTATAAATGTAACTAATAGGTGTGCTATCAGATTTGATACTCTGAAGTGAAAAAACATCATTTTATCTGCATCACTACAGATAATACCACTCCTAATTATTTCCCCGTACCCAATATTGATATGTTTATGCCATCAGAACACCAGGTCATTTATATTCGAGTGTCACAGATAGCAGGAGAAACCACACAGTTGAAGTGAAATGACACTGTCATGGTAAAAGTGCATTTAGGTACAAAATGTTACAGCGGACGGTGCTGTTTCTCACTGCATATATATCCATGGGTTGCTACAAGGAAGCTATCCCATTGTCTATAGGCAGCAAGGATTACAGTTGAATCCGAACTCTAAGTTAGCGTTTTGAACGGTAATTTGAGGATATTCAGTATCTGATTTGGTGATTCAGCGTACTACACAAACAAATGGCACTATAACATGTGGAATCACTCTCAACTACTATAGCAGACCATAGTAACAATAATTCCAGTCACGCCAGTTTCCTGTACCCACAACCTTTGACCTTCATCAGTCAGACTGTGCTCGAGTCAAGCTTCTCCCTTCCTGTTTCCTTTTTCATGTGATAAACTCATCCTGGTTGCGTGGTGTACATTAAAAGCTGCAGGATCAATAAATGCACTATATTAAACCCAGCAAATCAGCATTATTGAGACTTGTATATAGGGCTACAAGCAAGGCACAGTGCAAAGAGAATACTAGCTGCTTCCAAGTGCTTTACAATTGAAGGATTCTGATATAAACTACAAAAACAAAGCACAGGCAGTTTTGTGTTAGCAAAAAAGAACTTAATTCAAAGACTAGGTTACTATCTTTTAAATCTCAAGCAGCAATTGGTATATACATTATTTTCAGCTGTCATAATGTTAAGCACAGTCACAGGACAGACGATCTCCAGAATAACACTTGAGAAGTAGAATCTTCATGATCATCGGATATTTTTGATAGTGAATTTAAAAAAAATAAATCCACACAAAGGAAAATCTATCATTTGCTACTCCTAAAATCACTACTCTTACTTCCAACATGCACCAAGGATGCTGCTAGAATTTGGGCCCTCTTTCCCAATGTCTGTGCACACTGCAACAGACAGCTTCAATTGACACGTCACACTTCCGACAAACTGAAACTTCAGTGCATGGGAGTATGGAATATAGCAGGTTTTGGGGAAAACAACTTACCCTCACTATAAACCTGCCATTAGTTTGTACGCTTCCACTACTTTTCATGTTACCGCAGAAGACATTATCAATTTTGCAAGGCGCGTTTCATAACTGGTTAATGTATTAATTCAGATTTATTTACAAAATAGAATTACTCATGGAAGCAAATTCAGGCATAGTATTATACAGCATAATACAGTAAACTGGAGACCGTTTACAACAAGTTAAACCAGACAATTATTCCCGTTGATCAAGACAAAACATTTCTTAGAAATAAGTATGCATTCTTGTTTGTCAGTGAAAACAGAATAGTCTTCCAAGGATTTACATAAGCACAGCTTAGAGATTGGCCTAATCCCACAGACCATGGCAAAATGTATCAACTGCCTAACACAAAAATCTGATTTTATATGAATTAATTTGATGAACAGGCATTTGCTTTGAAATTTGGTCTGTTAAACAAAGGCAATCAACTCAAAGATGCTTATAATCTTTTAAACACAAAAGCATGATTTTGTGTTTAAAAGATTGTAATCATCTGTATACAGATACACATGGGTTTCGGCAATTCAATTCACATGAGACATTAACCACATTCAATTTACACCTGGTTCAAAACATCTTTAACTTAATGATATCCTTTGTGACTGTGACAAAGGTAAATTATCCCTCCTCGCCCTGTCTGCAGCCTTTGACATGGTTGACCACTCCATTCTCCTCTCCACCACCGTCCAGTTGGGTGGGACAGCACTCGCCTGGTTCCATTCTTATCTATCTAAACGTAGCCAGAAAATCACCTGCAATGGCTTCTCTTCCCACTCCCACATCGTTACCTCTGGTATCCTCCAAGGATCTATCCTTGGCCCCTCCTATTTCTCATCTGTATGCTGCCCCTTGGCGATATCATCCGGAAACACAGCGTCAGTTTCCACCTGTACGCTGATGACATCCAGCTCCACCTCACCGCCACTTCTCTTGACCCCTCCATGGTCTTTAAATTGTCAGATTGCTTGTTTGACATCCAGTTCTGGATGAGCAGAAATTTTCTCCATTTAAATATTGGGAAGACTGAAGCCATTGTCTTTGGTCCCCTCCACAAACTGCGTTCCCTAGTGACCGACTCCATCCCTCTCCCTAGCATCTGTCTAAGGCTGAACCAGACTGTTCGCAATCTAGGTGTCATGTTTGACCCTGAAATGAGCTTCCGGCCACTTATCCGTGGCATAAACCGCCTATTTCCACCTCTAACATCGCCCATCTCCACCCCTGCCTCAGCTCATCTGCTGCTGAAACCCTCATCCATGCCTTTATTATCTCTAGACTTGACTACTCCAACGCAATCCTGGCTGGCCTCACACATTCTAAACTGGAGGTCATCCAAAACTTGGCAACCCATGTCCCAAGTCACACCAAGTCCTGCTTACCCATCACCCCTGTGCTCGCTGACTTATATTGGCTCACGGTTAAGCAATGCCTCGATTTCAAAATTCTCATCCTAGTTTACAAATCCCTCCATGGCCTCGCCCTTCCCTATCTCTGTAATCTCCTCCAACCCCACAACCTCCCTGAGATGTCTGCGCTCCTCAAATTCTGCCCTCTTGAGAATCCCTGATTATAATCGCTCAACCATTGGTGGCCGTGCCTTCAGCTGCCTAGGCCCCAAGCTCTGGAACTCCCTCCCTAAACCTCTCCACCTTTCCTCCTTTAAGAGGCTCCTTAAAACCTACCTCTTTGACCAAGCTTTTGGTCATCTGCCAGAATTTCTTATGTGGCTTGGAGTCAAATTTATTTATTTTGTCTTATAACACTCCTGTGATGCGCCGTGGGACGTTTTACTACTTTAAAGGCGCTATATAAATACAAGTTGTTGTTGTCATTCATTTTCTGAGTTGAGTTATCTGATCTCAACTGAGATGGCAGTGAAAAGCCACACTTGGCCTTGTACTACTGTAAGGAAGTGGGAATTATCTACCAGCTTTCCACACCTAAATCATTTGCTCAGTGATGCCTGCTGGAAACTGTACGCGGGTTTCAGGTGAGAACTGGGTTAGGTACACCTCTGCTGTCGCTTGTTTAAACTCATACATGAAGAGGAGTCACTTGGGCAAGATACCAGAATACATGCAGGGCTTGTGGAACTTTGCCCCAACAGGTGTCAATGACTTCAGCAGGAGAGAGAACATTTTGATGAGGAAAGAACTCTTTAGCTGAATTCCCATCAATGTTTTTATCTTATTTTATTTTTTTTAAATGGCAGCAGCTTCTGAGATTGTAGATTCTGCCAAATAATATTCAGAAATCATGGGACATTGCTAGTTTTAGATAGTGCAGTAAAAATTTAGGTAAATGAAATTCTGGCATGAAAGGGGTTAAGTTATTTCATTCAAGAACTGCAGGAATTCCCATTATTTTCAATGGGAATTAGAGGGACAGCTCTGGTCTTACTCATACAGGAAAGGTCTGCGACATGTGCAACGTGTACATCCAAGTGTGAAACTCTTCAGTACAGCTGACCGCAATAAAAGCCTGCAGCAGCATCAGAACGGTGACACCGCAGTTTTATTAAAGATGATTATTAATGAACAAATATTCTATTTGTTGAGCTGGAACTTACTCTAATTCTAGACAACCTTGATAAATTAAGATTGACAACTTGATGACAATCAGTAGATTCGTTTGGATCTAAATGTTACCTCATTATTCAATCCAAGAACAGTATTATTGAAAATTAAGTGCATTGCAATCTTCCTTTTAAATCTAAACTGTCCCACCCATTCACTGTCTCAATCTTTCTTCCCTCGCCCCTCAATACATTACAATGCTAGTTGGAGCTAGACATGTGATATTGAACCATTTGGAAAAAGGGAAACTTCATTCCATTTTAAAATACAACACTGAAAAAAGACTTAGCTGGTCAAACACACTAATGAAATAACCACATACATGAGAGAGTAAAAAATGTAGCAACTGGAGTAGAGAAAGTTTAAAAAGTCTTCAGTACTCTGAGGAGATGTGGGGCTCTACTTCACTGTTCTGTTTCCACACAGCAGATGGGTCTCCAAATCCCCAAGAGCTCTTCAGCAGCATTAGAAAGGTACAGAAAAGCAATTTTTACAGCTGTTTTATGATTGAGAACATGTGCATAGTGAAAGCTGGAGAGGAAATTCAGTACACAGATAACATAAGTATGTTACATCTTCATGTAAAGATACACAATATGTAAAACATATGCTATTTATTCCATCTGTTTATCACGTTCCTAGGGAATTGTAGATCAAGAAACTAGCCAAAAGACAATGTTACGGCAATCATAATGCAATCCTTTCATAACATGGAACAAAAGTAACTGATGTGGACAGGATACTGTTTCCCCCGCAACAATTTATTTATATATCCCCTCTCCCCCAGCAAATTTTTATTTCTCCTCCAGCTGCACCACCACACATTTTAATCAATTATTCTCAGGGTGTGGGTGTCACTGGCAAGTTACTGCCCATCCTTAGTTGCCCTGACAACTGAGTGGCTTCAGCAGGCAGTTAAGAGTCAACCACACTGGTATGGGAGTGGAATCACATAGGCCAGACCAGGTAAGGACAGCAAGTTTCCTTCCCTAAAAGAGCATTAGTGAACCAGTTGGGTTTTACAACAATCTGACAACTTCATGGTCACCTTTAGTTTGCATAGTCCACATGCCAGACACGAGACTCCCAAAGGAAGTGCTCTATGCGGAGCTCCTTCACGGCAAACGAGCCAAAGGTGGGCAGCGGAAACGTTACAAGGACACCCTCAAAGCCTCCCTGATAAAGTGCGACATCACCATTGACACCTGGGAGTCCATGGCCAAATACCGCCCAAAGTGGAGAGTATGCATCCGGGAGGGCGCTGAGCACTTTGAGTCTCGTCGCCGAAAGTATGCAGAGATCAAGTACAGTCAGCGGAAAAAGCATGTAGCAAACCTGTCCCACCCACCCCTTCCCTCAACGATTGTCTGTCCCACCTGTGACAGAGTCTGTGGCTCTCGTATTGGACTGTTCAGCCACCAGAGAACTCAGTTCAGGAGTGGAAGCAAATCTTCCTTGATTCCGAGGGACTCCTATAATGATGATGACTTTATTGATATAACCATATTAGTTACAGATTTTCTTTTGCCAAAATTTTTATTTTTTTTTAAACTGAATTCAAATTCTCAAACTGCCCTGGTGGGATTTGAAGTCATGTTCTCTGGATTATTAGTCCAGGCCTCAGGATCACTAATTGTGATATAGGGCCCAAGTTTGCCCAGGAGTTGCTCCGTTTTTTTTTGGAGCAACTAGAATATTTTTTGGAGTGTCTTAAAAATCGCAATTTTGTCCATTTAATTTGCTCCAGTGTAAGTGAGTTAGTTAGGTTTTTTTTTAAGTTCAGTTTTTTTTCCAAAAGGGGGCGTTACCAGCCACTTACGCCTGTTTTGGCCATTTAAGCAAGTTTAGACAGCTAAAAGTTACTCCAAACTAATTAGGCCAGCGTATGAGGCCACTTGCGTCCGCACAGAAAAACCTTGCAGTGAACTAAGAAATCAGCACAGGTAAATACATTTAAAGCACCAAGCACTAAACAAAGCTCAAAAATAAGCATTCAATAACAAATAAAAAATACAAGGAAAGCACCAAGACTTACAAAGCACTAAACAAAGCACAAAAAGTAATAAGCAATTAATTAATAAAAAATAGAAGGAACCCTGCACCTAAAGCACCAACTGAGAGATTTGTTAGCGATAAGTTTAAACTCTTCTTTCCTTACGAAGGAGCAGCAGAAACTACGGTCTGCAGAGACCGACCAGGGCTGCCACCCTACTGACTTTCAAACCTTTTCGGGCGGGAATTTTTTCCTTTTGCCCATTTTTCGGGTTTTTGGTTGGCCTTTAAAAACGGTAGCCTGAAACCTGGCAGAGGCAGGGGCTTCGGCTCCCTCGCGTGAGGGACCGCAGACGACTCCATTTAGCCCCGAAAGGAGTTTGGAGGTCGGCCGACACGCCCAAGTTCAGCCCTGGGGGAGATTGGGGGTGGGTCAAATGATTAACCAAAAGTCGAGACTTGGTCGCTCGAGAAATTAAGTGCCAGGCTAGATAAATCATTAACTAGAAGTCGCTGGAGAGACAGAGGCGACCAGGGCTGAAGGCTGGGTTGAGGCCAGCCATAGCCGGGAGAGTCAAAATCCCCATCTCTGGAAGTCCGATGAGGTCGGATTCAGCTGACTTACTGGGCCTGGGGCTGAAGATTTCCCGCTTTGGGATGGGGGAGGGTGAAGGAGAAAAGCGGGGTAAAAAATCGACAGGTTGTTCAAATTATTTAAGTGTTGACATACAGCTGTTTTAACTACCTTATTAAAATATTTTTTTTTAAATACAAGCATATATTGACATGATTTAATCACTAAAATTTTAGATGCAAAGAAAACACAGGCATGCAACTTCAAATTTCCTGATTCATCACTTGAAATTAATGTGATTTCTCCTTCTCTTCCTACACATAAGTTACCGTTCACAATACTCTCTCCCCACCCCCCCGATCAAAGCTCAGTCTCCTCGCACCAACCTGTTTCTTGCAGCCCTCAGCGGCCAGCCTGTGCAGCAGGCCATTCGGCCTGCGATAGGGATGGGACACGTTCTGCAGGCATCATCATTACAATCATGGGAGGAGCTGCTGCACATGCGCGCATACTCTAGCGTGCATGTGCAGAGGTCCCGGCACTGTTTTCAGCACCAGGACCTGGCTCCGCTCCCCCACTGCTTCTGCTGCATTATGCCAAGGGCCTGCAACGTTCCACGCAGCGGAGAGAATACCGAGGTAAGTTTTAGGCGAGGTTTTTCTTCTACAAAGTCGCCGCATCTTCGAAGCTGGGGGGGGGGGGGGGGAGGCGGGGGCAAACTTGGGCCCATAACCACTACACTGAACCATCACAGTTCATTCTGATCTCTAAAATTTCCCAATACATTCTATTCATACATTTCTGCACTAAAGAAATTAGAATCAAATATAAACACAGAAAAGTGGGAATTTAATGCTAAAAATTGTGAATAATCAGGTAATTTGAATGAAGTGACTGAATTAAGAGTAGACTATACTGAATCCAGAGACATTTGAAAGAATTTGGAAACAAATCACCTGTTCCCTCTTAATATATGTTGTCTACTTAGAGTAAATTGAAAATAAATTAAGTTTTAATTACGGACATAGGAACAGGAGTAGGTCATTTAGCCCCTCGAGCCTGTTCTGTCAATCAGTTAGATCCTGGCTGATTTGTATTTCAACTCCCGCCTTGGTTCCATATCTAACCAATTTTGATAGGAACATAATTCAAACAAGCATTTTCTTATTCTGAAAGGATTCTTCGACATTTCAGAACCCTGCAATCCATCAGAAAGGCTAACCACACTCACTTTTGTCTGTCTGTACCAGTCTTTGGCAAGAATTTATGATTTTTACTAGATGCCCACCCTTATCCTTGCACCGCTGCAAGCTCAGAAACACCTTCCAGCTATTCCTTGATGCCATCAGCATTTGCTACTTAAAAGTAGTCGGAAATTATAGTTAAACCACTAAAACCATAGCTATTTGGTGTACTGGTCCCAACTGAAAAATCTATGTTAAGAAAGAATGAATTTACATTTTTATAGTGCCTTTCACAACCTCAGAATATTCCAAAGCACTTCACAGAAAATTAATTACTTGTGAAATCTAGTTACCATTGTCATAGAGAAAAAAAAGCAGCAGCCAATTTGGACAAAGCAAGACTCCACAAACAGTAATGAGATAAATGACAGGATATTCTATTTTAGTGATGCTGGTTGAGAATTCCCTTGATTTTCTTTGAAAAGTACCATGGGCTCTTTTACATCCATCTGAGATCACATACAAGTCCTTGATTTAACATCTCATCTGAAAGATGGCACCCAGTACTATACTGAAGTGCCAACCTAGATTATGTGCTTATACAAGTTGTACCTCTCCAGTCCAGGACACTTAGTCTGAAAACATTCCTGGTCCGGCATCATTCCCGGCAGGGATGGGGTCCGGCACTGTTCATGGAAGTAAGGCTGCTCCTCTTATCCCCGCTGCCTCTGGTGTTTTCTCCTAGGTCGGGGGATTGGCGCGCTGTGCCCTAGGACTGGCTGCTCCTCTTCCGGTTTTTCTTCCTAGGTCGGATGTGCACGGAGAGGGAGCGAGGCTCGAGTTTTTCAGCCGGAGCGTGATGGAGGCGTTCAGGAGCCCGAGCACAGTCATCAGGACTCGGTATTTCTACGGTCGGCGTGACATCCCGTGGTCCGGAAAATTCTCTGGTGCGGCACCGGTCAGGTCCCAAAGATGCCAGACTGGAGAGGTACAATCTGTATTTGGAGTGGGGCTTCAATCCCTGACTCAGAGACAAGAGTGCTACCACTGAGCAAAGGATGACATTAAAAACATAGCAATATTTGGGGAAAAAATGTCACGTCCCTTTTACTGATCATGTCTCCAACATTACAGGTATGCAGTTCTGGAATTGGATTTCTGAAAGCTAGGCTACCAAATATGCACCTTGCAATATTATTTTAAATACTCATGATTTATAAAGCTGAAGAGTAAGTATACCAGTTTTTTTTTAAAACCATTTTAATTTAAAGCATTCAGCTTTAAAAACCAACAGCAGACAATAAAACTAACTCTTCATAACTGACTTTTTGAAAGGAATTCCAAGACAATCATTAATGTACAACGTGAAGGCTAGGCAAGCAGAAAAATGTTACTAACAATCGATCCAGCAATTCACATGTTGCAAAGTGAATGCTGCATAATCTTTTCTGATCAACATCACTTCAGCACCTGCAGTATTACATCAAGAAAATCTTTATCTGCACCATCTCAAGGTTACAACTGCAAGTAGTACATTGCTTGGTTAGCCTTAAAAGGCTGGAAAGCCAACAAATATCCTTGACGTTCTAAATCTACATTGCCACCTGTGTTTGCACATTTGCAAGCACATTACCATTAGCTGTACATTGTGAACCATCATCAATAGGAAAGGTTCATCTCAATCCTGTGCTAAATTACAAAATTATATTGCATATTTTTCTGCTACTATTGGGTATCTAACAAGCCAAACATGTCCGAAGAAACTCAACTTCCCAGTCTCCACTGTCTTGTTTTAAAGCATTTCAAAAGTGATAAAGCAAAGAACGGGTCAATGAGCAGAAACAGTTTTCCATAAGGATGAGAGGAGGTGGTTAGAATAAATATCATCTTAGCAGTGTGGAAGAAAATCTGTCTTTTTAAACAATAGTTTTATACCATCTTATGAAAGCCTTCAAGTCTGCACAGCAGAGGCAATCTTAAGTCGGAGGTAATTTTTGCACATTTGCTACTGACCTAGATTCTTCACTTGTGACACAATCACCAACATACAGACCAATGACTAAAACATAGGGACCTCGTACTAAGGTTTTAGTTCAGAGTTCAAAATGCCTCTTTCCCATCCATTTTGTTTAGCACGGTGAAGCATACTTGTCTTCCTCGTATCAAACAACTGATGTGAATCTCATGCAATTTAAACTGGTATCCGCATCAAATCAGATGAACGATTTAGTACAACACTTCCCATCAGAGACTAATTCAGAGAAGCACCAAAGATAAATCCAAAGTCAAGTAAATCACATTCACTTTGGAGGACGTGGCTCAATTGAGGACCAGCAAGGCGAACAATGCAAGCTTGTGCTGGCACTTCTCCAAACAGGGAGTTCCTAATCTCAGCAATGTGTCTGGGGAATTGTGTAAAGAAGAGAACATGTGCTTCCCTTTAGGAAGTGGAGAAAGGCCCAGCAAGAGTAACCCAAGAAACTTGTACACTTCTGACTCTTGGGCCTCGATTTTTACTGGTTGTAGCAGGTGCCTTGGCCAACTTGAAAGTCAGAAAAGATGAAATAAAGCTGGGAGGGAACAGAGTGACTACAGACCAGTAAGTGGACTCGGCTGAATCTTAATCCCCTCTCATGCACAATTCTCGCTGTGCGAGGGGGGTTAAAATTGAGGCCTTAGCGTATGAACAGTGCAAAAAAGTGAAATAGTAATCTAGCTGTTCAGCCAAGGAATTAAGTATGATATAGGCAGACAAAATAAACCATTCAATTTGGTTCAATCGGACCTGAACAGAACTTTGAGCATTAAAAGTCATATCTGGTATTGCCAGTTATTGCAAGAGCTATAACTTAAATGCTGCTCAAACTGGATCCTAAAAATACATTCAACTTTGTACGAATGGTTTTACTGTTATCTCTATGCTACTCCTGAAAGCAGTACTTAGCTGGTGACCCCATGGAGTTAAGCTTCTCTTCTGTCAAAATGTTTCTCAATCCAAGGCATGAATGTAATTCTGTTTAAATTCCTTGGTAAGTCAGTTGTCATGACCCTGGAGGTTTTTCTGTAGAAGGTTTTAACTTCAGGACAGGAAATGTGAGATCACAAAAGACTGGCGGCTTGTTGGAATGTTATTCCCTTCGTAGTTCTAATGTACATCAAGACCCTAGAGACAGGAAAAGAACTAACACCATGATCGGAAGTAATGACACTGCCATCTTAGCACACATTTAATAATGAATGTGAACTTACTCTGGTAGCGTTACAATGCCTGCATAAAGCCCATTCAAACTGAAGTGAATGTATATATCTGATCCCCAAACTACCTCCCCTCCAAATTAATAATCTTTCCTCCCCAGAATCAGAGTTTGCCACATAGAGATGATGCACTCCTTTCTGATGGGATAAAAGCTGTGCATTGGAGTGAAACACCATCTCTGACACAAGATTGAATCCACCGCAAACAGATAACGGAGGTCACTTCTTTTGGGACAGGGAATTGAGTATCCCAGCATCAAAGTATTGGTCCTTTCACCTAAATAAAACATGTATCTTGTATATACTCAAAATGAGTGATTTGCCTCAACAACAAATCTGACCCTTTTAATACTAGGCTCAGGTTAACACAGCAGGTCAGAGGACGATCATTGCTGAGATAGGTTTTCTCAGTTTCTTGTTAGGAGTAGATTCCTGGTTGAGCAGAAGCAGCATTTGAAAACTAGATTTTCGCCACGTTTGTACCTGGGCCAATCGCAAAAACAACTTTTTTTGGCGCTAAACGAGACGCACACATTTTGTGCCGGGGCGGAAATTTCGGTAGCGCTAAAACTTGCGCCCACTCAATGTTTTCACCGTTTGGATGACGTCAATCGGCATGCAATGCTGCATTAGTGCCCTGGGCAGAAAATTCGTCGATATCGCCCAATTTACCGTCCACACGGGAACCCGCCAGCAAAAACCAGTCGAACCTAGGGCACATCCGGCGCTAATGCCGCCATTTTAAAAATGGAGCAGAAGTTCAGTGCATAAAAGGATTGGGAGAAGGCAGCTGCATTTTACACAGTGAAGTTTTGTGTGAGTTTATAGTTCGTTTTAAAGGATATTTAAGGACTTTTTTAAAATAGGGCCTATGCTATGTCAGCCATTATTCCTGGTTGCTGTATTTATACAGCGTCAAGCTGCAAGAAGACATATTGATGAGCATTTTGAGCGTAATCAAAGAGGTCGCAGATGTATGGGGAGGAGGTCTTACCCCTCCATGAGTTTACAGGGAACAATGCTCATACCTGCAGTTCTCTGAGGCACAGTGCATTAGATGGCTGCGCTTCTGGAGAGGGGTAGTCACAGAGATATTCCAGCCCATAAAGGCAGACCTACAGTCTACCAGCAGCAACAGGACTGCACTACCCGTCGCGGTGAAGGTAACTGCGGCACTTGCCTTCTATGCCTCCGGCTCCTTTCAGACATCAGCAGGGGACATATACTCCATCTCGCAGTACGCTACACATTGCAGCATTCGCCAGGTGACTACTGCACTGTACACATGCAGGATGGACTTCATAAACTTCCCAATGACCAAGGAGGCACAGAATGAGGGCCGTAGGTTTTGGCGAATTGCTGGCTTCCCCAAGGTTCAGGGTGCCATTGACTGTATGCACATCACTCTGCGAGCACCTTTACTCAATCCAGAGATTTATTGAAACCGAAAGGAATTCCATGTACAGATCGTCTGCGACCATACTCAGCGCATCATGGCAGTCAATGCCCAGTATCCAGGGAGCATCCATGATGCTTTTATCTTGAGTGAGAGCACTATCTCATTCCTGTTCGAGCGTTAACCACAAGGCCAGAG
Organism: Pristiophorus japonicus; assembly: GCF_044704955.1. NCBI lineage: Eukaryota > Metazoa > Chordata > Chondrichthyes > Pristiophoridae > Pristiophorus > Pristiophorus japonicus. Next base: position 218,313,269 of record NC_091987.1, on the reverse strand, counting down.
TTGGATGCTGGGGGACAAAGGTTACGGCATCGCCACCTGGCTCATGACCCCCCTCCAGTACCCTCAGACAGAAGCCGAGCATCGCTATAATGAGACCCATGTAGCCACACACAACATCGTCAAACAGACAATTGGAGTGCTCAAGCAGCGCTTCTGATGCCTGGACCACTCGAGGCTGCCTGCAATCTCAGATCTCCGAATTCACTGTGGTGTGCTGCATGCTACACAACTTAGCCATCATAAGGAGATAGGATTTGCCAATGGGGACTGCAGGACCACCTCAGGAGAGAGGGGAGGAGGAGGATGAGGAAGCGGAGCCTGGCGAGGAACCCATGCCACCACAAACCCCACCACAACCATAGGGTAGGCCTCGTGGAGCTTTCACCACTGCAAAAGCCTTACGTCAGCAACTCATAATTCAACGCTTTGCTTGAAGAGTGAACGGCACGTTTGACCGTTGCCTGGCCACTCTATCCCACCATGTTGACTATTCCCACTCTTATTCTGCAAATGAGATACTACACAGGAATGGTCAAGGTGAACAAAAGAATTTAACATTGTATACTTGTTAAAAATGATTTTCAAACTTAAATAAAATTTATTAAACTTGAATAGAATTTTTATACTTTAAAAATTTTTATAAAATAACAAAACAACCCTGCACCGAACGTCTTTTACCTCCGGCTCTTCACCCCCGCACCCCCCACCCCCCCCCCTCACCCTAACCCCCCTCCCTCACTCCATGACCCTACCCAAGTTGGCACCAAGAGTTCGTGCAACAAGACACCAGAGTCCTGCTACATTGGGGGAGTGACAATGGAGATACCATGTGTGGATCCACTGGAGAAGCTCAGGGTATGGAAGGCCCGGCTTCTGATGGCGAGCCTCTTGCTCGGCGTCACCACTTACAGGTGATGTGGGTCTGGGCGTGACACTGGGGACTACAATGTCACAGATGGAGGCCATCAATTGCACGTGGGCATTGACAGCCGCGCAGGTTTCGCAGCTCGCGTTTACAATCTGTGACCTGACCTGCGTCATGGTCGCAGATAGTGTCACGATGCTTGTGGGAATCCTACTCAATACCTCGAGGAGCTGTCGGGTGAGCTGGACGTTCTCCCTGGACAGTCCCACCAAGTCCGGTTGAGCGTCTGCCTGTCTGTCAGCAGACCGGCTTTACTGACTCACCCTCCGGAGAGACAGCATACGGGATTCATTATCGGGAGTGCGTTGCTGCACACCACTAGTACTCGGGGCCTCGGATGGCTCAAAGCCCTGGAATGTTTCTTCCTTGGACGAGGTGTTGACTGGTGGTATAAGAGGTGTCAAGTGCATCCCCCCCACCCCCCAGAGTAAGCTGCTCCATCCGCTCCTCTCCTTCAAGTTCCTCCTTCTCCTCCCCACGATGGCCTGAGGTGGAGGTTTCCATTGAATGATTTGGCGCATGCGACTCCTCATCTGGAAATAGAAAACAACAGACAAGTGATTAACAGCAGGGGAGGGGGCAGGGTGACATGAGTACGGTCACATAGCGCAGGCTCATTTGAAGGATCGCCGCTACTCCATTATTTTTAGCCCAGAATAACATCACATTGCCCCAACCCAGCCCAGGATGTGTGTAGGACTTACCCTTACTATCGAAAGGGGGGGGGGGGGGGGGGGGGGCCCTTACTATCGAAAGGGGGGGGGGGGGGGGGGGTCAACACCCCCACGGGCAGTTGCCCTCCCTGAGGCACCGATCAGGCCAGCCATTCTCTCCTCGACATGTCAGAGGAATGCTTCGGGGCGGATTGCCGCCTGTCCGCCGCTGCTCCCGCCGATTGTGGGACATCTTTCTCTGCAAAGAGGACAATGGGAATGGTTACTAGAGGGCCCATCTGCTCTTGTGGCACACACAGACAGCCGCCAAAGCACTTATACCATATTGTGTGCATTTAATTCAGTCCTCAGTTTAATGGCCCTGGAAGTTGCACGTTGTTCATGAAGAAGACATCGAAGTGCAGAAACATCTTTTTAAGATCTCAGGAAGCAATCTTAATAATGTGTAAAGATCATCCATGGCAAATAGGGTGCAACACTAAGCCTACCTATAACAGCAGCAAGAGAACAAATAGTGTGGCAGATTTATAATTTAAGTAATGAAGTGCATCAATAAAAATATTACTTACTCCAACGACTCTGCAATGGTCATTAAACCTCTTGCGGCATTGTGTGTGGGTCCTTCGGATGGTGTCGACATAGGAGACGAGACCTCCTCAGCTATGCTGGCCCAAATTTTTTGAAAAACCGCTGGGAGGTGTCTACTTGCATCCATCCTGTTCAGTTCTGCCCATCTTCTTTCAACAACACTGACGGGGGCCTCGTTTGACTCACTGCTGAACTTTCTGGCTCTCTGCCTGCTACCATCTCCTTCCATCGTGAATCAAATTTAAAAATGGCTGATTCAGCCCTGGGTGTACTGCGCATGTGCTCCCTGCCCTCTGACCAGAAGCGCAGGAAGGAGGAAAAAAAAATGCTGTCCGATTTTTTTTTTAGGGTGTGGGAGGTCACAAATTTCATCTCCGGCGCACAAATTCTGTTGTGCAACGCTAGAGTTAACAATCTTCACCGTTTGCCAAAATTTGCGAGCTCTGACGGTAATGGTAACTCAGCGGTAAAACAAAACGTTGCCGCAATTATCTCCTGAAAATGGGCAAAAAAGGCTAAAACCCGAAAATCTAGCCCTTGGTGTCTGACAAAATGCAGCGACAGAAGACGGTTGTCAAGGGAACATTCCAAATAGAAAGAATGTGATCAGACTTGAGGCATGCAACAGCAAGTTGGAGCATACAGGTGAGACAGTATGCTCAAGCACAAGCCTGATAGGAGAAACAGGAGATTTGACTGAATAGAGTGAAGATAGAAATCATAGACCTGGAGAGAACCAAATAAATTCAGCTTAATGTTAGCAAAACCAAAGCCATCCTCTTCAGTTTATGCTAGCTCTTGCGTTCCTCAGCCCAATTCCATCAACCTCCCTGCTGTCTCTTCCAGTAGAGTCTGGAGATGTGGAACTTGGGTGAATTGCTGGACCCCAAACCGAAATTCCTTCATTTTCATTTTGTTAGTATAATTGCATTTTCCCATCACCTACACATCATCTCTCTGCATCCTGATGTCTCCCCAAAGCATTAATTCATGTCTTTACCACCAAAACTCAATTTATTTAATGCTACTCCCAGCTACTCTTCACTTGCCAAAAATGGCAACTGGTTTAGAATGTTGCAGTTTGCATCCTTACCCATACAAGTCCTGCAATCTCATCATCCCTGTCCAGCTCCACAGGTTCTCCAGGCCTCACCAAGACTTCAAGATCCTTGTCCTTATTTTCAAATGCCTCCATGGGCTCACTCCAGCAATCTCCTCCAGCTATACGCCCCGCAATCACTCTCCAATCATCAAAGGCTGGGTTACTCCCCTCTGCTTGCATCGGTGGCTGCACTTTCAGCCACTATGCCCCTACCCTCTGGCGATCACTCTCCAAATCCTTCTTGGAGTGTCAGCTTAGCTCAGTTGTTAGCATTCTTTCTAGGTCAGAAGTTTGTGGTTTCAAGCTTCACTGCAGACTTTGAGCACAAACAGTGCAGTACAGATGTAGTGTCAGAAATACCATCAAAGCGAGAATGGTGCATGGCAGGGAGGTTAAGATTAGGCAGAGTCCACTTAGCCATCTGTAGTCGCTCCGTTCCCATCCAACATCACTTCCTCTTTGCCAAGGCTCCCTGTTTTTAAGTGTTTAAAGATTCAGAGCTATGTTTTCTGAAATAAGTAAATGGTGATTTAATCATGTAGAATTTGGAGAGGCACCCTCCTCCGATAGACCCAGTACAAAGTAAAACAAGCTTGTTACATGAAGTTCTAAGTACTGGGAGGAGGATGCGACTCCAAATTCTACATGAATGTTGTTTAGCATGGGGATAGAGTATAAAAACTGAGAAGTCCTGCTACAACTGAACAGGGTATTGGTGAGGCCAATACTGCTTATAGTTTTGGTCCCTGTATTTAAGGAAGGACATACTTGCATTGGAGGCTGTTCAGAGAAGATTGACTAGGTTGATTCTGAAGATGAGGGGGTTGACTTATGAAGGCAGGTTGAGTAGGTTGGGCCTATACTCATTGGAGTTCAAAAGAATGAGAGGTGATCTTATCGAAACGTAAGATAATGAGGGGGCTAGACAAGGTGGATGCAGAGAGGATATTTCCACTCATAGGGGAAACTAAAACTAGGGGGCATAGTCTCAGAATAAGGGGCCGCCCATTTAAAACAGAGATGAGGAGGAATTTATTCTCAGAGGGTTGTAAATATATGGAATTCTCTGCCCCAGAAAGCTGTGAAGGCTGGGTCATTGAATATATTTAAGGCAGCGATAGACAGATCTTTGAGCGATAAGGGGGTAAAGGGTTATGGGGAGCGGGCGGGGAAGTGGAGCTAAGTCCATGATCAGATCAGCCATGATCTTATTAAATGGCGGAGCAGGCTCAAGGGGCCAGGCGGCCTATTCCTGTTCCTATTTCTTATGTTCTTATGCAGGTAGCCTGTGTAGTAGCTTCATTAGGTTTGGTGCTTCATTGGAAAGTATGCCTGATGCTGCTCCTGACACACCTTTCTACAGTCCCCATTAAACCAGATCTCCCAGCTAGATGCAGTAGTGAGGGATGTGCTTGGCCACGAGATTACAGATTTTGGTGGCATACACTTCTGCTACTACCCAAGTCCATCAATAGATATCATTGCTCAGCTCCTTCCATCTGCAAGAATCCTAAAATAGGTTCAAATGTTATCATGGGGGTAAAGAGCGATGTCTTGAAATGTCTCCCCAATGATCCCATTTGCAAGATTTGCTGCAAAATTCCACACTCTTATTTCAGAGCTATATGTCTTCCATAAAGTATCATTTTTGGAATGCACCACATCAATGACCCTCTATAGTGTACTGCACAGGACAAGGTTAAAGGTCATGTCTGTTTGGATTAGTAATATGGTGTATTTTGTGGCTGTACTTCCTTCTTTGGACCTTCCTCGCTATAACCTGCAGTATTCTCATCTACAACTAAATTGAGGAAAAGGCCAGAGTGAAATTGCTTTTTAGCATTCTGCTACAAACTAATATACAATTGTTAGTGAAGACAATCTCATCTGATATGGCCTCTGCACCAGGAAGCAATCTTAACCATACAAGACAGCTTTTGGGAAGTTCTATCTGCACTTCCTCAAACTGTAACTGAGCTCTTGCACCTGCTTGCCTGCACTACCAGTACAGTTACATTAACCCATTATGGTTCCATCACTTAAGACACATAAAAATGCATTTCGTAAAGCAGATTATGTAGCTGCCACAGGTAGCATTATAAACCAGATGGGTACTGTGTGAGCAGAAGTTGCTATGTACATATGCAGTGGTTTTCACACAAAGATTAATGCAACATTTGTGCACTGACTTCAGGATATTTTGGTCTAGAGATCAGGGGCAAATTTTAACTATGATGTGCAAAAAAATCTCTATACTTAGTTAAGGGGATTACCTCTGACCAAATAGCTGTCAGCTAATAGTATTAATTTAAGTAGCTAAGCAGAAATGAAGAAATTCTTACAAATAATTCCAACGCTGAATTTCGAGTGCTAATGAGGATGTAAAGTATTAGAACTAAAAACTCTCATTTATATAGTATCCTTAACTTAAAGAAATGTCTCAAAGTGCCACACAAATCGGCATAAGGAAAATGTAAGTTGAACTAGAAACATAGAAAATAGGTGTAGGAGTAGGCCATTTGGCCCTTCGAGCCTGCCATTCAATGATCATGGCTGATCAGTCCCTCAGTACCCCTTTCCTGCTTTCTCGCCAAACCCCTTGATCCCCTTAGCCGTAAGTAGCTATATCTAACTCCCTCTTGAATATATCCAATGAACTGGCATCAACAACTCTCTGTGGCAGGGAATTCCACAGGTGAACAACTCTCTGAGTGAAGAAGTTTCTCCTCATCTCAGTCCTAAATGGCCTACCCCTTATCCTAAGACTGTGTCCCCTGGTTCTGGACTTCCCCAACATTGGGAACATTCTTCCCGCATCTAACCTGTCCAGTCCCGTCAGAATCTTCTTTGTTTCTATGAGATCCCCTCTCATCCTTCTAAACTCCAGTGAATAAAGACCTAGTTGATCCAGTCTCGCCTCATATGACAGTCCAGCCATCCCTGGAATTAGTCTGGTGAACCTTCGCTGCACTCCCTCAATAGCAAGAACGTCCTTCCTCAGATTAGGAGACCAAAACTGAACTCAATATTCCAGGTGAGGCCTCACTAAGGCCCTGTACAACTGCAGTGAGACCTCCCTGCTCCTATACTCAAATCCCCTAGCTATGAAGGCCAACATACCATTTACCTTCTTCACTGCCTGTTGTACCCTGTATGCTCATCTTCAATGACTGATGAACCATGACACCCAGGTCTCATTGCACTTCCCCTTTTCCTAATCTGCCGCCATTCAGATAATATTTTGCCATCGTGTTTTTGCCCCCAAAATGGATAAAGCTCACATTTCTGCATCTGCCACGCATTTGTCCACTCACCTAACCTGTCCAAGTCACCCTGCAGCCTCTTAGCATCCCCCTCACAGCTCAAACCGCCACCCAGTTTTAGTGTCAGCTGCAAACTTGGAGATATTACACTCAATTCCTTCATCCAAATCGTTAATGTATATTGTAAAGAGCTGGAGTCCCAGCACTGAGCCCTGCGGCACCCCACTAGTCACTGTCTGCCATTCTGAAAAGGACCCGTTTATCCTGACTCTGCTTCCTGACTGCCAACCAGTTCTCTATCCACGTCAGTACATTAACCCCAATACCATGCGCTTTGACTTTGCACACCAATCTCTTGGGCGGGACCTTGTCAAAAGCCTTTTGAAGGTCCAAATACAGCACATCCAGTGGTTCCCCCCAGGACATTGGTTCCGGTCCTGCCCAGGTGCAGACCATCCAGTTTGTACTGGTCCCACCTCCCCCAGAACCGGTTCCAATGTCCCAGGAATATGAATCCCTCCCTTTTTCACCACTCCTCAAGCCACGTATTCATCTGAGCTATCCTACAATTCCTACTCTGACTAGCACGTGGCACTGGTAGAAATTGAGATTACTATTTTTGAGGTCCTACTTTTTAAATTTAGCTCCTAGCTGCCTAAATTTGTCTTGTAGGACCTCATCCCATTTTTTTACCTATATCGTTGGCACCTATGTGCACCACGGCAACTGGCTGTTCACCCTCCCTTTTCAGAGTGTCTTGCACCCGCTCCGAGACATCCTTGACCCTTGCACCAGGGAGGCAACATACCATCCTGGAGTCTCGGTTGCGGCCGCAGAAACGCCTATCTATTCCCCTTACAATCGAATCCCCTATCACTATAGCTCTCCCACTCTTTTTCCTGCCCTTCTGTGCAGCAGAGCCATCCAAGGTTCCATGAACTTGGCTGCTGCTGCCCTCCCCTGATGAGTCATCCCCCTCAACAGTACGCAAAGCGTTGTATCTGTTTTGCAGGGGGATGACCGCAGGGGACCCCTGCACTCACTTCCTTCCACTGCTCTTCCTGTTGGTCACGTATTTACTATCTGGCTGTGTATCCTTTACCTGCGGTGAGACCAACTCACTAAACGTGCTATTCACGTCATTCTCAGCATCGTACATGCTCCAGAGTGAATCCACCCGCAGCTCCAGTGCCGCAATGTGGTCCGTCAGGAGCTGGAGGCGGATACACATCCCGCACACGTAGTCGTCAGAAACACCGGAAGCGTCCCTGACTTCCCACATAGTACATGAGGAGCATAACACATGTCCAAACTCTCCTGCCATGTCTTAACCCTTAGATTAACTTAAATTGCCAACAATGCTAAATGTTACTTACTGATACAGAAAAGAAAAGAAAAACTACTTACCAATCACCAGCCAATCACTTACCCCCTTGGCTGTGACGTCACCTTTCAATTTCTTTTTACCTCCCTGCTGCAGCTGCACCGGCTGGGCCTCCGACGTCCCCGGACTCTCTGCTGTTCGCACTCCCGCCTCTCCGACACGTTGGGCCTTTTGTAGGCCTCCGACGTCCCCGGACTCTCTGCTGTTCGCACTCCCGCCTCTCCGACACGTTGGGCCTTTTGTAGGCCTCTGACGTCCCCGGACTCTCTGCTGTTCGCACTCCCGCCTCTCCGACACGTTGGGCCTTTTGTAGGCCTCAGACGTCCCCGGACTCTCTGCTGTTCGCACTCCCGCCTCTCCGACACGTTGGGCCTTTTGTAGGCCTCCGACGTCTCCAGACTCCCTGCTGTTCGCACTCCCGCCTCTCCGACGTGTTGGGCCTTTTGTAGGCCTCAGACGTCCCCGGACTCCCGGGAGGAGTGGAGTGTCTGAGCTTGCTCAAAGGGATGGGGTTTTGAGCTATTTCTTTTTTTTTTATAAAGGAGAAATTTAGGGAGGGAGGGAATAGTATCAATGGAGCATAAAGCTGTCATCAATGATGAAGCAAAGCAAAGGCAAGGATCTTGGGGAGGGTGGAGAGGAGACCAGAGTTAGGAGGAACAGAGTGTTTGGGCAGGGATACAGGACTGGAGGAGGCTGCAGAAATACTGTGGGATAAGGCTTGAGGGATTTATAGATCTGCACAAGGATTAGAATAAAAATGCAGATGTACTTACAAGTCAACAAGAATAAACATCTGTACTCCTTTTGGGTTGAGGAATATCAGCGCAGACCATTTTCCACTTCCGGCACTCAGTGTTAGCATTATGCAGCTTAGGTTAGTTATGAAACAGTTTAGATGCAAGTAGAATTTCCCTCAACAGTTGCACAACAATGTGCCTGAACCCAACTTCAAATAACTCCTATTGCACCCAAGATACATTTCTTCTCCCACAGTAACGATTCCGATGGGTTGAGTGAAGATATGAATTCCAAGCAGTTTCATACTGTGGAGCAGCACCCTTGAATTGGGTTAAAAGTGCTCCCAACATCATTTTACTTGGAACCTTGCAATGGAGTGGGGAGATGGGGAGGGAATATGCATTCTATTACACTGAGCTGGATTTAACAAGTCTCGGAGGTGAAAGTGCTACATTTCAATTCATTACAGAAACCAATCTTGTCAGCAAATATGGCTAAACCAAAATATAGAGAGGCCTGGCCTTCATGTGACAGAGCGTGGCAAATTACTTGTTTATCTGGGAAGAGTGTGTCCCATTTTCACCAAAATTGCATTACTCACAATTGACTAAATAATGCACTTCAAAGCACTATACATTATTGTGTGCGTTTATAAACTAAAGATTAATAAAAAAAATTAGAAGGAATACAAACACTATATAAAAAAGATGACCATAATTCATTCGATGTTTTAAAATAAGGGCCGACAAAACACTCCAATTATTTAGCAATTCGAATAAAAGCAAAATCAGAAAGCATCAGCAGTTAGCAAAACACTTACATTCTATAAAGAAATAATTAGATCTCAGGAGGCTTTGCTATTCCAGATCAATTCTTAGTGGGTGGAATGTATTGACTAAACTAATCAATACTTTCAATTTGGAGCATTTTATGTTTGCATCAGAAAAAGATTCGCTCTATCAGAATTCCCTGCTTAACTGTTTTTGCACAGGCAACTGCAACATCTTCTCTTTTCAGATCTAGCCAGAGACATGCACAAAGAATTTCACAAGTATTGATAATTACAGTAAATCTGGAAACGAATCACTTTTTGGCCTTATGCCACAGTCAATTATTAATAGACTGCTGCTCAGTAAACATGTTATTCATACATAGGCCATGAAAGTTACTTCAAACTATTTCAATTTGCATTAACTGAGTACTACAGCAACAGTTCTGCATCCAAAAACTTAGAAAATGCAATAAGGCTACAGCTGATTTAATTTATTCTACAGCCATCATGTTCTCAGCGCTCATAGCCAGTGTGGTGTCCAGTGCACGCAACTGCTTCTTAAGGTCGAATGGTCGGAACTGAATGAGTTGGACACTGATATATATGATAGAGGGGCCCTCAAGAAGAGGCCAGGTAGGATAGGTAGGAGGAGGCTCCATTAATATCTCTATTCTCAATAATGGTGAAGCCCAGCACACGAGTGCAAAGGACAAGGCTGAAGCGTTTGCAACCATCTTCAGCCGAAAGTGCTGAGTGGATGTTGCAGATCGGCCTCCTCCTGAGGTCCCTACCATCACAGAAGCCAGGCTTACATAAGAACATAAGTAGTAGGAGCAGGAGTAGGCCACCTGGCCCCTAGGGCCTGCTCCGTCATTTAATAAGATCATGGCTGATCTGATCATGGACTCAGCTCCACTTCCCCACTGCTCCCCATAACACTTTATTCCCTTATTGCTTAAAAATCTGTCCATCTCCACCTTAAATATATTCAATCCAGCTTCCACAACTCTCTGGGGCAGAGAATTCCACAGATTTACAACCCTCAGAGAAGAAATTCCTCCTTATCTCAGTTTTAAATGTGCGGCCACTTATTCTGAGACTATGCCCTCTACTTTTAGTTTCCCCAACGAGTGGAAATATCTCCTCTGCATCCACCTTGTCGAGCTCCCTCATTACCTTATATGTTTTGATAAGATCACTTCTCATTCTTCCGAACTCCAATGAGTATAAGAACATAAGAACATAAATACGAACAGGAGTAGGCCATACGGCCCCTTGAGCCTGCTCCGCCATTCAATAAGATCATGGCTGATCTGATCATTGACTCAGCTCCACTTCCCCGCCCGCTCCCCATAACCCCTTATCGGTTAAGAAACTGTCTATTTCTGCCAAAATGGATAACCTCACATTTTCCCACATTATACTCCATCTACCAAATTTTTGCCCACTCACTTAGCCTGTCTATATCCCTTTGCAGATTTTGTGTGTCCTCTTCACAATTTGCTTTCCCACCAACCTTTGTATCATCAGCAAACTTGACAACATTACACCCGGTGCCTTCATCCAAGTCATTAATATAGATTGTAAATAGTTGAGGGCCCAGCACCGATCCTTGTGGCATCCCACTAGTCACTGTTTGCCAACCGGAAAATGACCAATTTATCCCGACTCTCTGTTTTCTGTTAGCCAATCCTCTATTCATGCTAATATATTACCCCCAACCCATGAAATGTTATCTTGTGCAGTAACCTCTTATGTGGCACCTTATCGAATGCCTTCTGGAAATCCAAATACACCACATCCACTTATCCACCCTGCTCGTTACATCCTCAAAGAACTCCAGCAAATTTGTCAAACATGATTTTACTTTCATAAAACCATGCTGACTTTGCTTAATTGAATTATGCTTTTCCAAACGTCCCGCTACTGCTTCCTTAATAATGGACTCCAGCACTTTTCCAATGACAGATATAAGGCTAACTGGTCTATAGTTTCCTGCTTTTTGTTTGCCTCCTTTTTAAATAGGGGCGTTACATTTGCAGTTTTCCAATCCACTGGGACCGCCCCAGAATCCAGGGAATTTTGGTAGATTACAACCAATGTATCCATTATCTCCGCATCTACTTCTTTTAAGACTCTAGGATGTAAGCCATCAGGTCCAGGGGACTTGTCCACCTTTAGTCCCATTATTTTACCGAGTACTACTTCTTTAGTGATAATGATTGTATTAAGTTCCTCCCTCCTTATAGCCCCTTGGTTATCCACTTTTGGGATGTTTTTAGTGTCTTCTACTGTGATTTGTTCATCTCTGCCATTTTCCTGTTCTCCATTATTAATTCCCCAATCGTATCCTCTAGGGGACCAACATTTACTTTAGCCACTCTTTTCCCTTTTGTGTACCTATAGAAACTCTTACTATCTGTTTTTATATTTCGTGATGGTTTACTTTCAAAATCTATCTTCCCCCTCTATCATTTTTTGAGTCGTTCTTTGCTGGCTTTTAAAAGTTTCCCAATCCTCTGGCCTCCCACTAGTCTTGGCCACATTGTATGCCCTTGTTTTCAATTTGATACCATCCCTTATTTCCTCAGTTAGCCACAGATGGTTACGCCTTCTGTTACAGTCTTTCCTTCTCACTGGGATATATTTTTGTTGCGAGTTATGAAATATCTCCTTAAATTCTGCCACTGCTCATCAACCGTCCCATTCTTTAATCTATTTTCCCAGTCCACTTTAGCTAACTCTCCTTCATACCTTTGTAGACGCCTTTATTTAAGCTTAGGACACTGGTTTAAGATCCAACTTTCTCACTCTCCAATTGAATTTGAAATTCAACCATGTATGGTCACTCATTCCAAGAGGATCCTTTACTAGGAGATCGTTTATTAATCCTGTCTCATTACACAGTATCAGATCTAAGATAGCGTGCTCCCTGGTTGGTTCCACAACGTATACCGTTCAAGGAAACTATCCCGGATACACTATGAACTCTTCCTCAAGGCTACCCTGGCCAATTTGCTTTGTCCAATCAATATGAAGGTTAAAATCATCCATGTTTATTGCCATTGTTTTTTCTTAATTTATACTCCGTCCAAAAGTGTAGCTACTGTTAGGAGGCCTATAGACGATGCCCACCAGCGACTTTTTCGCCTTATTATTCTTCATCTCCACCCAAACTGATTCAACATCTTGGTCTTCTGAGTCAATATCATTTTTCACTAACACACTGATCTCATCCTTTATTAACTGTGCTACCCTATCTCCTTTTCCTTTCTGTCTGTCCTTCCGAATTGTCAAATACCCCTGAATATTTAGTTCCCAGTTCAGGTCACCTTGCAACCACGTCTCTGTAATGGCCATCAGATCATACCCATTTGTATCTATTTGTGCCGTCAACTCATCAATTTTGTTACGGATGCTACATGCATTCAGATAAAGAACTTTTAAATTTGTTTTTTTAACCATTTTTCCCTGCTCTGACCCCACTTTCTGATTCACCGTTATGTTGGTCTTCAGCCAATTCGATTCACATGATATCAAGAAATGGTTGAAGGCATGGAATACAACAAGGGCTGTCGTGCTGAAGACTTGCGCTCAAGAACTAGCCGTGCTTCTAGCCAAGCTGTTCCAGTACAGCTACAACACTGGCATACCTGACAATGTGGAAAACTGCCGAGGACAAAGCCAATCTGGCCAACTACCGGCCCATCAGTCTGCTCTCAATAATCAGCAAAGTGATGGAGGGCGTCATCAACAGTGCTATCAAGCGGCATTTACTCACCAATAACCTGCCAGGACCATTTGGCTCCAGACCTCATTACAGCTTTGATCGACACATGGACAAAAGAGCTGAATTACAGAGGTGAGGTGATAGTAACTATCCTTGATATCAAGGCAGCATTTGACCGAGTGTGGCGTCAAGAAGCTCTAGAAAAACTGAAGTCAATGGGAATGTTATGTTCTTATGAAACAGGGGGAAAACTCTCCACTGGCTGGAGTCATACCTAGCACAAAGGAAGATGGCTGTGGTTGTTGGAGGTTAATCATCTCTGCCCCAGTACATCGCTGCAGGAGTTCATCAAACATAGAAAATAGGTGCAGGAGTAGGCCATTCGGCCCTTCAAGCAACTTCAGTATCCCATTCCTGCTTTCTCTCCATACTCCTTGATCCCTTTAGCCGTAAGGGCCACATCTAACTCCCTTTTGAATATATCTAACGAACTGGACTCAACAACTTTCTGTGGTAGAGAATTCCACAGTTTCACAATTCTCCGAGTGAATAAGTTTCTCCTCATCTCGGTCCTAAATGGCTTACCCCTTATCCTTGACTGTGGCCCCTCGTTCTGGACTGCCCCAACATTGGGAACATTCTTCCTGCATCCAACCTGTCCAATCCCGTCAGAATTTTATACGTTTCTATGAGGTCCCTTCTCATTCTTCTAAATTCCAGTGAATATAAGCCTAGTCGATCCAGTCTTTCATATGTCAGTCCTGGCATCCCAGAAATCAGTCTGATGAACCTTCGCTGCACTCCCTCAATAGCAAGAATGTCCTTCCTCAGATTAGGAGACCAAAACTGTACACAAGATTCAAGGTATGGCCTCACCAAGGCCCTGTACAACTGCAGTAAGACCTCCCTGCTCCTATACTCAAATCCTCTAGCTATGAAAGCCAACATGCCATTTGCCTTCTTCATCGCCTGCTGTACCTGCATGCCAACTTTCAATGACTGATGTACCATGACACCCAGGTCTCATTGCACCTCCCCTTTTCCTAATCTGTCACCATTCAGATAATATTTTGCCTTCCTGTTTGTCACCAAAGTGGATAACCTCACAATTATCTGCATTATACTGCATCTGCCATGCATTTGCCCACTCACCTAACCTGTCCAAGTCACCCTGAAGCCTCTGAGCATCTTCCTCACAGCTCACACTGCCACCCAGCTTAGTGTCATCTGCAAACTTGGAGATATTACATTCAATTCCTTCATCCAAATCATTAATGTATATTGTAAATAGCTGGGGTCCCAGCATTGACCCTTACGGTACCCCACTAGTCACTACCTGCCATTCTGAAAAGGACCCATTTATCCCGACTCTCTGCTTCCTGCCTGCCAACCAGTTCTCTATCCACGTCAATATATTGCCCCCAATACCATGTGCTTTAATTTTGCACACTACTCTCTTGTGTGGGACCTTGTCAAAAGCCTTTTGAAAGTCCAAATACACCATATCCACTGGTTCTCCCTTGTCCACTCTACTAGTTACATTCTCAAAAAATTCTAGAAGATTTGTCAAGCATGATTTCCCCTTCATAAATCCATGCTGACTTGGACCGATCCTGTCACTGCTTTCCAAATGCGCTGCTATTACATCTTTAATAATTGATTCCAACATTTTCCTCACTACCGATGTCAGGCTAACCGGTCTATAATTCCTTGTTTTCTCTCTCCCTCCTTTTTAGGCAGTGTCTTAGGCCCAATCATCTCCAGCTGCTTCATCAATGACCTTGTCTCTATCATAAGGTCAGAAGTGGGATGTTCGCTGATGACTGCACATTGTCCAATTTCATTCACAACTCCCCAGATAATGAAGCAGTCCATGCCCGCATACAGCAAGCCCTAGACAAAATTCACGCTTGCTCCTGGAACGCCTTTCTGCACTCCGCATTGAACCAAGGTTGGTGTTCTGGCTTGATGGTCATCACTGAGTGATTACGCATTGTGGTGGTATCGTCATAGGCAGTCCCTCGAATCGAGGATGACTTGCTTCCACGCCAAAAGGTTCAGAGGTGTTTCAATGAAAGACCTAATATTCCAGGTCTCGAGCTAAATCTCGAAGGGTGGAAGGTGCCTGTGCGTGGATTTTTTTTTAAACATGTGGTGGCCGGCCACCATACGGGCTTGGCAGAGCTAGGTCTGGGTCCAGTGGCAAGGATTAACAAAGACGACTGAAGACCAACTCTGGTGGTATGCAACTCTGCTGCTGACGGACCACAGTGCCTTATGAACGTCCAGTTTTGGGATGTAGGTCAGTCCTTATTCTGTCCCATTTAGCGCAGTGATAGTGCTACATCACACAATGAAGAACACCCTCACCATGGAGACGAGACATTGTCTTCACACAGACTGCGTGGCGGTCACTTCTAGCAATGTTATCGTGGACAGACATGTCTGCGACAGGTAGGTTGGAGGATGATGTCAAGTAGGCTACTTCCTCGTTTTGGTCCTTCACCAACTGACGCAGACCCAGTATAGCAAATAAGTTCTTCAGGCCATGGCCAGCTCAGTCAGTGATAGTACTACCAAGCCTGACCAACCTGTTTGACTTTTTTTTTTAAAGTAACGGAATAACCTAAGTGGCCTTTGCTCGGGGAAGAGGCTAAAAGTAGTCAAGGAGTGGTAGTAGACTCTGCACACATCAGGTCCAGTCACTACAAAAGAGCAAACAGAATGCTGAGCTATATTGTCAATAGGTAGAGAGTTAACTCACATGCTGAAAATGTCAGATCGCAACTTGAATATTGCGTTCAGTGCTGGTCACAGACACAAGGAAACATCTGGAGCCCTGATAGCTGTGCAGAGAAAGGCCACAAGGCTATTTCTGGGTGTCAAGGGGACTCAGTTATGAGGAAGGTTACAAAAATTTGGACCTTTCAACCTTCAAAAGAAGTGCATGAGAGTGAACCTTATAGAATAGGTACAGGACAGAACGAGGCCACTCGGCCCATCGCATCTGTGCTGGATGTACAAGATATTATGCAGATTAGGAAATGTCAATCCTAAGCACTATTGCAAGTTAAACCACAACTACCGACGGTTGAGCTAGGTAGGACGAATGGCTTCCATCATCTGCAAATAGAGTGAGAAATAGTTTAATATTTCACCATCTATCACCTGCTGCTTTGCCAACTGTAGCTGATAATTTTCCAATATTGGTATTGCTACACATTATACCTCCAGGCAGCAATGCAGAAAAAGTCTAACAACCTACTGCAATTTTCACATCTGGTTGCCTGCTTTTCCAGTAGCATAATACTGTGGGATCATATCCTGTGATAGTAAAGTGCAAGAGGATGAGCTACGAGGAAAGATTAAAGAAGCTTAATCTTTGCAATCTAGAAAGAAGGTATGGGGGCGGTGAGAAATCTCAACATATATAAAATATTAAATGACACTGATGCCGTAAAATCAGCTGATTAACCAGTTTGTATTTAAGATGACCAAATGAGGCGAAGAAATCTCAACCGATGCATGCATCAATAATTTGCATTTATATAGCACCCTTAAAGAAATATCCCAAGGGATATTTTCAAATTGCTGCAAGAAATCCTACTCCAAACTAGGAAGGAAGATTAGAAAAGGTGATAAAAAATTTGATTTAAGTGCATTTCACTGTTTCTGTTTCAGCCATACTTTTCAGTTACCTTTTGATATAATTATTCAGCTACAGGAAATCTACGATGGCAACTACTGGGTTGGGTCACTTCCACAGCTAGAAAAATAATTATGCTGATGTTGAGAGTCATCAGCACCCAATTCATCAACCAGAAGTTATTTGGCAAACAGCTGAAGAGTACATCAATGTGTAAAAATCTAATTCAGTAACTACGAACCGCCCAGCAGCAAAGTGGACTGAAGAGCCCCAAAACCAACAATTGCAGAGGCGAGGAGAAACCTCAGATGCCCATCATATTTGCCTGGATTTTGCATTAAGAATAACAGTGAGGCAATCAGCACTCAACGCTATCATGGAGTAAATCGGACAGCAACCTTCCGACGTCCGCACATGGGCAGTTAAACGCGGATATCAAGAGGTTGCTGTCCGAGTTGCTCTGCTCTTTCACAAGCTTCGCTGCACTGGTACCTCGCCGAGAGACTCGGCATTAAAATACATGAACAGCGTGAAGTTACAGCAGTTACCCACTAATCATGCCAGAAATAGTTAGGGCTTTTGCTTTCAGGTGTAAGTGAATTTTTAAGGGCATGATAAATCTTAATTACTGCCCTGCAGGGTGGGTGCGGCGATTTGCTCGGGAAACCCAGAATTCCGGATTTCCCCCACATGTTGTGGAGTTTAACTCCACAGTAGGCGACTTTTTTTTTAAAAAAAACAGGATCCCCGCCTGGATGTCAGCCTGTTTTTTTTAAATTCCTCGACAGCATGTGGGTGTCGCTGGCAAAGCTAGCATTTACTGGCCATCAGAAGGTGGTGAGCAGTCTTCTTGAACCGCTGCAGTCCGTGTAGCGAAGGTACACCCACCCACACTTCATTGAACCAAGGTTGGTCCACTGGCTTGATGGTACTGCTAGAGTGAGGAATATGCCGAACCATGAGGTTACAGATTGGGGTGAAATAAAATTCTGCTGATGGCCCACAGTGCATCATGGATGTCCAGTTTTGAGCTGCTGGATCGGTTCTGAATCTATTCCATTTAGTGGTGCCACACAACATGATGGAGGGTGTCCTCAGTGTAAAGACAGGACTTTGTCTCCAGAAGGACTGTGCAGTGGGTCATTCCTACCAATACTGTCGAGGACAGATTCAACTGTGGCAGGTAGATTGGTGAGGACAAGGTCAAGTAGGCCACTCCCCCATGTCTGTTCTCTCACCGCATGCCGCAGCCCCAGTCTGGCAGCTGATTGACAGGTTTGGTTTCCAATCAGGCAGGCAGCACTCCGGAGCAGGTTGCAGCCGTAGACAAGGAGCCTGCTACTGCTAGTGGGAGCCTTGGGAGGGGGGGGGGGGGGGGGCGCATCCCAGGGAAGGAAGTTAGTTTGGGGGGCTGGGGGTGAAGTATCCCTGCTCCTCCTGGCCCACAAGCCCTGCAAGGACACTTACCTTTCCCCAAAGCTGTCCTCACCTCCCATGAGGTGCCACGTTTTCTCGAGGACTGGAAACCCAGCCAGCCGGGGGTAAACCTATAAAGCAGGTTAAATGTGAAGCTCCCAGCCTCATTATATTTAAATGGCCAACCAGATTCCTGCCCACCCCCTGTCCCGCTTCCGTTAAACCCAGAGGTGGGCGGTTTGGGGTCCGGTTAGAGATTTATAAAATTATTTCTGGGGGTTAAAATTACACCCTGCGTGTCTCACTGAAGACTGTTCAATCAGATTGGTTGAAGAAACTGCTGCTGCTTGCCCCGTTCACACTTCCCACAAATCCCCCGTACAGGGAGACATGCTGAAAAGGATCTCTAGTGACCGCAAATTTCCGATCAAAAACTCTCGGAAAATTCTGCAGGCAGCTGTAAGCGTAATGACCGGCAAGCGCTGTTCCTTCACCGCTGACCACAAAATCCAGGTCACACTGTATAAACGTCAACAGTTTAGCTCCCTCTAAAGAGAACCATTTATCTTGGAAAATGGCCTTCAAATCTAATTCAGACAGATGAGTCTTCCTTCTGCGAGGTGGAGGGTTCCGAAGACCTACAGAATCCAGGGAAGACCAAACCTTCCTCAATGATTTCCCTAGATCACACTGCAAATTAGTAATTTATTAAACTATTGCATGAGCCAGTCAATCTGTCAAGCATAAAGGGTTAGGCAGTCTCAATCCAATTCCCAGCATCTTAACAAAACAAGACACAAACTCAACAATCTATAATTGACAGCAGAGGGGGAAATGGGGACATTGAAAGAGAAGGAGGTAGGAGGTTTGCACTGCATCTGAATCATATGGTACTTGATGACATTTGGAGAAAAAAATATATAAATTCTGTGCTCAACTTTGGCAACACATAATTGCCGAAATCAATTTACCCAGTTGTACCATCTCTTCTGGCAATTTAGCGAGTTATCCTGCACAAATAACCAGAGCACAGCAAGAATTTGAGCTCTGAACTCAGAGTTATGCAGAAATATCAGCAACTAGAGCAGAGAGGATGGCACAGAATCAAAGAATGATACAGCACACAAGGCCATTTGACCCATTGTGCTGTGCCAGCTCTTTGAAAGAACTGCCCAATTAGTCCCATTCTCCTGCTCTGAGCATAGCTCTGCTAATTTTTCCCATTCAAAGTATTTATCCAATTCCTTTTTGAAAGTTATTATTGAATCTGTGTCAACCACCCTTTACATAGGATTACACAGGATGTATGGCACAGATACAGGCCATTCGGCCCAGCCAGTCCATGCCGATGTTTATGCTTCACTCGAGCCTCCTCCAGTCTTTCCTCGTCTAAATCTTTCATCATAACCCTCTATTCCCTTCTCCCTTATATGCTTGTCCAGCCTCCCTTTAAATGCATCGATACTATTCTCTTCAACCACTTCCTGTGGTTGCGAGCTCCACATTCTCACCGCTCTCTGGGTAAAGAAGTTTCTTCTGAATTCTCCATTGGATTTATTGTGACTATCTTATATTGATGGCCCCTAGTTATGATCTTCCCCGCAAGTGGAAACATTCTCTCTGTATCGACTCCATCAAAACCTCTATTAGGTCACCCCACAGCCTTTTGTCCAAGATAAGAGACCCAGCCTGTTCATCCTTTCCTGATATGTATACCCTCGCATTTCTGGTATCATCCTTGTAAATCTTCTCTGCACCCTCTCCAGTGCCTCGATATCCTTTTTATAATATGACGACCAGAACTGTACGCAGTGCTCAAAGGTTCGATACGGGTTTAGCATATGTCTTTCTATGTCCTCCTGAAGTCTATTACGATCCTCCTCACTGTTTACGGCATTTCAGAGTTTTGTGTCATCTGAAAACTTTGAAATGATGCCCTGAGTACCCAAGTCCAGGTCATTAATATATATCAAAAAGAGCAGTGGTCCTAATACCCACCCCTGGGGGACACCACTGGCTACTTCCCGCCAGTCTGAAAAATAACCGTTCACCACTACTCTCTGCCTCTTAGCCAATTTTATATCCATGCTACCAGTGCCCCTTTAATCCCTTGTATCCACAAAGCATTGCAATTCAAATAACTATGATCTTTCAACCTACAATTACATTTCGGTGAGCTAGTAGAAGCAATTGGGAGATGTTGGCATGAACGAAAAACTGAGAGAGCTAAAAGTAATGAGGAAGGAAGGAAATGAGAGTGCAATGAAGCCACAAATGTGTTATTGCACTCTGCAGCATCTATCAACACAAAACAGCAGTACAACCCTCAAGAAAGCACTTTGGCAATGCTGATAACACAGACTATTTTTGCATATTTCTATGCTAAACATTGGCGTCATCAGTCCAAGCTGTCTTAACTATTTTTGTGTCAATAGGTAATGTAACATCATAGATCCCTACTGTGCATACTGCTGCCTTTCCTCTAGTTTCAGGCGGTAACAGGATTTAAATTTACTAAAAGGAGGGATCAACAGTATTTTTTAAACAGGAAGCACCTAGCAAGTCAAACAAAAACAAATGATTTTCTCAGAAATATATTTAAAACATTTAAGGAATTTTTAAAAAATCAATTCAGTAAAATCCTATTTTATACCAAGACTGAGCAGGTTGGAAACAAATTCAGCCTTGGATGTATCACAAGCCAAATTGCAAAAAATATTGCAATTAAATTAGAGAGATGACTGGAAACCAAAGATGTGGCATTACACTACTGGCAATTGTTATGCATCTTATTCAAAGATTACTATAGATTATAGAAAGTGCATTCCCTGGACATTTCTGCGCAAAATTACCTTTGTTATAAGGGGGGGCCGGGGGGGGGTTGTATGCCGAAGTAGTTAACTCAGGATGCGTTTCAGGTAGTTTCTTAGCTCTATAGACACCAGTGTCAGACAGCAGACATGCTCCCAAGGAATCCTGTTTCTTACCCTACACCATTGAGGGAGTATCACAGCACAAGGGCTACAAGGCAAAGATCTACCACCACCTTCTCAGGACAGCTGAGGATTGGCAATTAATGTAAACTTGCCAAAGATAAGATGATTTACTGAGGATCCAAAACATTATTTTATAATTAAAATCACGAACATGCATCAAGTCTGAATTCACAGCTCAGAAGCTGAAGGTGGACTCTTGACACGTTGAGGGATGAGAAGGCTCGTATGGAGCACAATGCCGGCATTGACCAGTTGGGTTGAAGGTCTGTTTCTGTGCTGTAAACTCCATGTATCCTCTGATAGATTGTTTTTCTCTGAGTCACAGAAATATTCCAAATAGAAATTCTTTTATTGAAATGGATTCCAGATATGAAGGGACAGGCAAGCATGATCAGAGGAAGACGACCACTACAGGACTGTCTCAAAGCAGACGATTGAGAGGAGCAGCAATGCAGAACAGACTTGAAGTGTTTTGGATGCAGAAATCAATAGAAGAACTAACCACTTCAGAAACTTATTTTCTTATTGAGATCACGGTGTACTAAATGAAATACAAACACTTCAGCTGGTTGCACTTCTGGTGGGTTACACATAGCAACACATACAAAGAAAATCTATCACAGATCTGGATAAGAAATCCACAACAAAAAAATGCTCCAGGGCAAAATCCATAGGTAAGGTCTACATGATTAAAAAAATAAAACTACATTTGGATATCCACAGTGCATGTTTAATGATTTCATTTCAGGATCCACCCCTCAACTACAAGATACAAGAAGTTAAGAATTCTCTGAAAACGGCACTACCCAAGAGACCTCCCTCATTACTAATCGTCTTTCCTCTTTCCTTTCCCTCCTCACTGCCATCCATCCACTCAATTGAGAGATTAAGTGCGGATGTTAGTTAAATACAGGATCAGGTTCAGATGTGATATGCCCACAACACTCGCCCATTAAAACTTACACGTGAATGATAGTTACTTTGTCACAGTAAAGGCCCTCACCCCAGTTTTCGGTGGGGGTTGGGGGGCAGCGAGGAGGAAAAATTGATGGGATAACAAGGTAGAAGCTCAATTCAAAAATGTCATAATCGAATTAACTAATACCCTGTAATGATGATTTGAAACATTTCAAAAAGGCAGTGGAGGCACCCTAATGGGGAGGATGATCGTTACAAATAAGGATTACAATTTACTGTGGGTTTTGCCCCAATTCTTCTCCCCTCTCCTACTGAAGGTTCTACATCTTGCTTGGATATGGTTCAACAAGCACCTCCAAATACCTCACCCAGATGTGCATTACAAATGTGAGGTTTGACAGCTTTCTTCTGGAGAACGCATCGCAGCCAAACCTAATCCTATCCTCCCAAAAGCCACATTCAAGTATTTGGAGCAGGAGTAGGTTATTCGGCCCCTTGAGCCTGCTCCGCCCTTCAGTAAGATCATGGCTGAACTTCGACTTCAACTCCGCTTTCCTGCACTATCCCCATATCCCTTGATTCACTTAGTACCCAAAAATCTATCAATCTCTGTCTTGAATATACTCAACGACTGGATGCTCAAAGATTCACAACCCTTTGAGTGAAGAAATTTCTCATCTCAGTCCCAAATGGCCGATCCCTTATTCTGAGACTGTGACCCCAGTTCCAGACTCCCCAGCCAGGGGAAACATCATCCCAGCATCTACCCTGTCAAGCCCCTTAATAATTTTAAATGTTTCAATGAGATTACCTCTCATTCTTCTAAACTCGAGGAATATAAGAACATACAAAATAGGAGCAAGAGTCGGCCATTTGCCCCTCGAGCCTGCTGCGCCATTTAATACGATCATGGCTGATCTGATCATGGACTCAGCTCCACTTCCCTGCCCGCTCCCCATAACCCCTTAATCCCTCGAGAAGCTGTGAATCTCAGTCTTAAATTTATTCAATGTCCCGGCTTCCACAGCTCTGAGGGTTGTAAATCTGTGGAATTTGCTGCCTCAGAAGAAATTCCTCCTCTGCTCAGTTTTAAATGGGCGGCCCCTTATTCTAAAGATTATGCCCCCTAGTTCGAGTCTCCCCTATCAGTGGAAATATCCTCTCTGCATCCACCTTGTCAAGCCCCCTCATAATCTTACACGTTTCAATAAGATCATCTCTCATTCTTCTAAATTCCAATGAGCAGAGGCCCAACCTCCTCAACCTTTCCTCATAAACCAACTCCCTCATCTCTGGAATCAACCTAGTGAACCTTCTGTGAACTGCCTCCAAAGCAAGTATTTCCTTTCGTAAATATGGAAACCAAAACTTCCAAGTGTGGCCTCACCAATACCTTGTACAGCTGTTGCAAGACTCCCCTGCTTTTACAAAAAAAATTTTTAAAAGGGCATTGTAAATGTTGGTGTTTCCCCCAGATCGGGGGGGCACGGTTTAATGTTTTGTTTACTCCTAAAAGAGTTTATACTCCATCCCCATTGTAATAAAGGCTGAGATTCCATTGGCCTTCCTGATCACTTGCTGTATCTGCATACTAACCTTTTGTGTTTCATGCACAAGTACCCCCAGGTCCCGCTGTACTGCAAAACTTTGCAATCTTTCTCGATTTAAATAATAACTTGTTCTTTGATTTTTTTTTCTGCCAAATTGCACGACCTCACACTTTCCAACATTATAGAAACATAGAAAATAGGTGCAGGAGTAGGCCATTCGGCCCTTCGAGCCTGCACCACCATTCAATAAGATCATGGCTGATCATTCACCTCAGTACCCCTTTCCTGCTTTCTCTCCATACCCCTTGATCCCCTTAGCCATAAGGGACATATCTAACTCCCTCTTGAATATATCCAATGAACTGGCATCAACAACTCTCTGCAGCAGGGAATTCCACAGGTTAACAACTCAGTGAAAACATTTCTCCTCATCTCAGTCCTAAATGGCTTACCCCTTATCCTAAGACTGTGTCCCCTGGTTCTGGACTTCCCCAACATCGGGAACATTCTACCCGCATCTAACCTGTCCCATCCCATCAGAATCTTGCGTGTTTCTATGAGGTCCCCTCTCATCCTTCTAAACTCCAATGTATAAAGGCCCAGTTGATCCAGTCTCTCCACATAGGTCAGTCCTGCCATCCCAGGAATCAGTCTGGTGAACCTTCGCTGCACTCATTCAATAGCAAGATCGTCCTTCCTCAGATTAAGAGACCAAAACTGAACACAATATTCCAGGTGAGGCCTCACCAAGGCCCTGTACAACTGCAGTAAGACCTCCCTGCTCCTATACTCAAATCGCCGAGCTATGAAGGCCAACATACCATTTGCTTTCTTCACCGCCTGCTGTACCTGCATGCCAACTTTCAATGACTGATGAACCATGACACCCAGGTCTCGTTGCACCTCCCCTTTTCCTAATCTGCCGCTATTCAGATAATATTCTGCCTTTGTGTTATTGCCTCCAAAGTGGATAACCTCACATTTATCCACATCATACTGCATTTGACATGCATTTGCCCAGTCACCTAACCTGTCCAAGTCACCCTGCAGCCTCTTAGCATCCCCCTCACAGCTCACACCACCACCCAGTTTAGTGTCAGCTGCAAACTTGGAGGTATTACACTCAATTCCTTCATCCAAATCATTGATATATATTGTAAAGAGCTGGGGTCCCAGCACTGAGCCCTGCGGCACTCCATGAGCCACTGCCTGCCATTCTGAAAAGGACCCGTTTATCCCGACTCTCTGCTTCCTGTCTGCCAACCAGTTCTCTATCCACGTCAGTACATTACACCCAATACCATGTGCGTTGATTTTGCACACCAATCTCTTGAGGGACCTTGTCAAAAGCCTTTTGAAAGTCCAAATACACCACATCCACTGGTTCTCCCTTGTCCACTCTACTAGTTACATCCTCAAAAAATTCTAGAAGATTTGTCGAGCATGATTTCCCTTTCATAAATCCATGCTGACTTGGACCGATCCTGTCACTGCTTTCCAAATACGCTGCTATTTCATCTTTAATAATTGATTCCAACATTTTCCCCACTACTGATGTCAGGCTAACCGGTCTATAATTACCCGCTTTCTCTCTCCCTCCCTTTTTAAAAAGTGGTGTGACATTAGCTACCCTCCAGTCCATAGGAACTGATCCAGAGTCAATAGACTGTTGGAAAATGATCACCGATGCATCCACTATTTCTAGGGCCACTTCCTTAAGTACTGTGGGATGCAGACTATAAGGCCCCGGGGATTTATCAGCCTTCAATCCCATCAATTTCCCTAACACAATTTCCCGCCTAATAAGGATATCCTTCAGTTCCTCCTTCTCACTAGACCCTCGGTCCCCTAGTACTTCCAGAAGGTTATTTGTGTCTTCCTTCGTGAAGACAGAACCAAAGTATTTGTTCAATTGGTCTGCCATTTCTTTGTTCCCCATTATAAATTCACCTGAATCCAACTGCAAGGGACCTACATTTGTCTTCACTAATCTATAGAAGCTTTTGCAGTCAGTTTTTATGTTCTCGGCAAGCTTCTTCTCGTACTCTATTTTCCCCTCTTAATTAAACCCTTTGTCCTCCTCTGCTGAATTCTAAATTTCTCCCAGTCCTCAGGTTTGTTGCTTTCTCTGGCCAATTTATATGCCTCTTCCTTGGATTTAACACTATACTTAATTTCCCTCGTTAGCCACGGTTGAGCCACCTTTCCAGTTTTATTTTTACTCCAAACAGAGATGCACAATTGCTGAAGTTCATCCATGTGATCCTTAAATGTTTGCCAACCCGAGAATGAACCATTTATCCCGACTCTCCATTTTCTGTTCGTCAGCCAATCCTCTATCCATGCTAATATATTACCCCAAACCCTGTGAACTTTTATCTTGTGCAGTAACCTTTATGTGGCACCTTGTCAAATGCCTTCTGGAAGTCCAAATACCCCACATCCAATGGTTCCCCTTTATCCACCCTGTGCGTTACATCCTCAAAGAATTCCAGCAAATTTGTCAAACATGACTTCCCCTTCATAAATCTGCCTGACTAAATTATGCTTTTCCAAATGTCCTGCTACTACTTCTTTAATAATGGACTCCAATATTTTCCCAACCACAGGTCTATAGTTTCCTGCTTTTTGTCTGCCTCCTTTTATAAATAGGGGTGTTACATTTGCAGTTTTCCAATCTGATGGGACCTCCCCAGAATCCAGGGAATTTTGGTAAATTACAACCAATACATCCACTATCCCTGCCGCTACTTCTCTTAAGACCCTAGGATGCAAGCCATCAGGTCCAGGGGATTTATAAGCCTTTAGTCCCATTACCTTACTGAGTACCACCTCCTTAGTGATTGTGATTGTGTTAAGTTCCTCCCTCCTTATAGCCCCTTGACTATCCACTGTTGGGATATTGTTTGTGTCCTCTACCGTAAAGGCTGATACAAAATATATGTTCAGAGTTTCTGCCATCTCCATGTACCCCATTACTAATTCCCCGGTCTTGTCCTCCAAGGGACCAACATTTACTTTAGCCACTCTTTTCCTTTTTATATACCTATAGAAACTCTTGCTATCTGCTTTTATATTTCATGCTAGTTTACTTTCAGTCTATCTTCCCTTTCCTAATCATTTTTTTTTAAGTCATTCTTTGCTGGCTTTTAAAAGCTTCCTAATCTTCTGTCCTCCCACCAGTTTTGGCCACTTTGTATGCCCTTGTTTTTAATTGGATACCGTCTTTTATTTCTTTAGTTAGCCATGCATGGCTATCTTTTCTTTAACACCCTTTTCTCCTCACTGGAATATATTTTTCTTGAGAGTTGTGAAATATCTCCTTAAATGTACGCCACTGTTCATCATGGATGAACTTCAACAATTGTACATCCTTGTCTGGAGTAAAAATAAAACAGGGAAGGTGGCTCAACCATGGCTAACAAGGGAAATTAAGGATAGTGTTAGATCCAAGGAAGAGGCAAAAAAAGCAGCAAACCTGAGGACTGGAGAAATTTAGAATTCAGCAGAGGACAAAGGCTTTGATTAGGATGGGGAAAATAAAAGAGTACGAGAGGAAGCTTGACGAGAACATAAAAACTGACTGCAAAAGCTTCGATAGATATGTGAAGAGAAAAAGGTTAGTGAAGGAAAACGTAGGTCCCTTGCAATCGGACTCAGGTGAATTTATAATGGGGAATAAAGAAATTGCAGACCAATTGAACAAATACTTTGGTTCTGTCTTCACGAAGAAAGACACAAAAAACCTTCCGGATGTACAAGGAGACCGAGGGTCTAGAGAGGAGGAGCAACTGAAGGATATCCTTATTAGGCGGAAAATTGTGTTGGGGAAATTGATGGGATTGAAGGCCGATAAATCCCCGGGGCCTGATAGTCTGCATCCCAGAGTACTTAAGGAAGTGGCCCTAGAAATAGTGGATGCATTGGTGATCAATTTCCAACAGTCTATCAATTCGGGATAAGTTCCTATGGACTGGAGGGTAGCTAATGTAACACCACTTTTTTAAAATCAGTGTCGGAACAGTGGGAGACATTCAAGGAGGAGATCCGGAGGGCTCAAACCAAACATGTGCCCTTAAAGAAAAAGGGTGGGAATAGCAATTCTAGAGCCCCCCTGTTTAACTAGGGACTTGGAGGAGGATAATTTAAAAAAAGGGAAGCTTATGTCATATACCGACGGCTAAATACTGTAGAATTTTTGGAGGAATATTGAAAGTTCAGAGGTGAAAGTTCAGAGGTAAAATTAAAAAGGATATTAGGAATGTTGAGAGAGCATGAAAAATTCTTCGCAAGTAAAATTAAAACCCAAAGATGTTCTATAAATATAAAGAGCAAGAGGATAACTAAAGAAAGGGTGGGGCCTAATAGAGACCATGACGGTAATCTTTGTGTGGAAGCAGAAGATGTTGGTATGATTCTTAATGACTACTTTGCGACTGTTTTCACAAAGGAAAGGGGCAATGCAGATACTGCTATCGAGGAGTGTGAAATTCTAGATGAAATAAATAAACATAGTGAGAGAGGAGGTATTAAGGGGTTTAGCAGCTTTGAAAGTAGGCAAGTCCCCAGGCCCGGATTAAATGCATCCCAGACTGTTGAGCGAAGCAAGAGAGGCAATAGCAGAGGCCTTGACCATCATTTTCCAGTCCTCTTTGGATTCAGGCATGGTGCCGGAGGACTGCTAATGGGGCACCCTTGTTTAAGAAGGGAGAAAGGGCTAGACCAAGTAATTACAGGCCTGTCAGCCTAACCTCAGTGGTAGGAAAATTATTGGAAAAAATTCTGAAAGACAGGATAAATCTACATTTAGAAAGGCAAGGATTAATTAGGGACAGTCAGCACAGATTTGTTAAGAGAAGATAGTGTTCGACTAACCTGATTACCTCCTCAAAAAAATTCAATCAGGAGGGTCAATGAAAGTAATGTGCATGATGTAGTGTATATGGACTTTAGCAAAGCTTTTGATAAGGTCCCACATGGTAGACTGGTCACGAAGGTTAAAGCCCATGGGATCCAGGGCAAAGTGGCAAGTTGGATCCAAAATTGACAGAGGTAGGAAGCAAAGGGTAATGGTTGATGGATGTTTGTGACTGGAAAGATGTTTCCAGTGGTGTTCCGCAGGGCTCATTACTGGGTCCCTTGCTTTTTGTGGTATACATCAATGATCTAGATTTGAATATAGGGAGTATGATTAAAAAGTTTGCAGATGACACAAAAATTGGCTGTGTGGTTGATAATGAAGAGGAAAGTCATGGATTGCAGGAGGATATCAATCTACTGGTCAGGTGGGCAGAGCAGTGGAAAAGTGAATTTAATTCGGAGAAGTGTGAGGTAATGCACTTGGGGAGGGCTAATAAGGAATACACATTAAACAGTAGGCCACTTAATAGTGTAGATGAACAAAGGGACCTTGGAGTGCTTGGCCACAGATTCCTGAAAGTAACAGGCCAGGTGGATAAGGTGGTTAAGGCGGCATACAGAATGCTTGCCTTTATTGGCCGAGGCATAGAATACAAGAGCAGGGAGGTTATGCTTAAATTGTATAATACTCTGGTTAGGCCACAGCTGGAGTATTGCGTGCAGTTCTGGTCGCTGTAGTATAAAGAAGGTAATTGCACTAGAAAGGGTGCAGAGGAGATTTACTCGGATGCTGCCTGGAATGGAGAATCTTAGCTATGAGGACAGATTGGATAGGCTGGGTTTGTTCTCATTGGAACAGAGGAGGCTGAGAGGAGACCTCATTGAGGTATATAAAGTTTTGAGGGGCCTGGATATAGTGGATAGCAAGGGCCTATTTCCCTTGGTGGAGGGGTCAATTATGAGGGGGTATAGTTTTAAGGTGGTTGGTGGAAGGTGCAGAGGGGATTTGAGGGGGGGATTCTTCACGCAGAGGATTGTAGGGGTCTGGAACTCACTGCCTGGAAGGGTGGTGGATGCAGAAACCCTCACCACATTTAAAAGGTGCTTGGATGGGCACTTGAAGTGCTGTAACCTGCAGCGTTACAGACCTAGAGCTGGTAAGTAGGATAACCTCTTGTTGGCTGGCGCAGATAACATGGTAAGTACTGCAGGGAATCAAATACAGCCAGAGTGATCTCCTGGACGGGTCGGAGAGGAATTTTCCCACATTTTTTTCCCCAATTGACTTTGGTTTTTTAATCTTTTTTTGCCTCTCCCAGGAGATCACATGACTCCAGTTGGGGTGGAGCGTAGAATGTTGAGGTGCAGGGGGTGCCGCAGTTGTGTGGGGCGGACTGGTTGGGCTGGGTGCTCTTTACCTTTCCGCTATTGTTCATAGGTTTATGTGCAACCTTGAGGCTGCTAACCGAGGGCCCTGTGGCTCTTTGTCGGCCAGCGTGGACACGATGGGTCGAAATGGCCTCCTTCTGTGCTGTAAATTTTTGTGTTTCTTTTTATGTTTCTATTCACTGAATAAAGCACACTGGGGTTATCTGAGAAAGCAAGCATTTACAACCTGCTCGTTAGAGCAAAAGATTCTGCTGAGAGAGGGGAAAGTTTATAGTCGTTACAGCCACTTCAACACTTCTGGTCGGCAAACCTCATCAAGGCTATATTCAAACCAATAATACAGACAAAGCTTTATACGGTTTCTGTATCAACATGCAGTAAACAGTACCCATGTTCCGGTGATGGTACATTCTAGAAAATATTACCCATCAGAACACCACTGCAAATCCTGCAATAATATAATTTGAATGAAAATGGTGTGGATTTAGAAACAGACTGAGACAAAAGAAGTTTCTCAAAAACATGGCTGTACTCAAAGTATTCAATGGATGTTGCCATTGAAAGTTGTAAAACATCTGTTAATTCAGGACTCAGGGTGCTGGGATTGTTAATTTTAAAATCAGATTACTTTTACTTTAAAAAGAGACCCCGTTGGAATAACCAACTACATCACTAAAAGCTGGTACCTGTACTACCCATCAACTGTGCAGACTCCCAAAGATTCAATATCTTAAAGCAGTTTGGCAAACATTTTTTTTTAATATTTCAAAATATACTTTATTCATATAAAAAATTTGTACAGTACATTCAAAAGCAGTTCAGTACGTTTAGCTGCGGTCAGCAATCCCATACACTACATTTGGGTGCTGACGGCAGTTCCGTTCGATACATTCCCTTGCTTTTCAGTTCAAGCACAATTCGATACAATACCGGATACATTGTAGTACATTCAACAAATTACATTACACGTGTCACTATATAGTACACGGAATGGGTGACGGTACATTTACATTTTTTTCTTTCCAACGTGCATTACGAAACAGATCTTGCATTGTACATGGCACTACATAGGTGTTGACAGGTCATGATGCTCCATGTACATGAAAAAGAAGTTACAAGTACGGCCCGAGGGGGGTTTTGTACTGATTCCTGCCTCCGCGTTTACCGTGGCAGAAGGGCTTTAAACTGTGGCCCTTCCCCACCGTGCCTTTGCGGCGACCACCAATTTTTAGTGCGTCCCTCAGCACGTAATCCTGGATCTTGGATTGCGCCAGTCTGCAACACGCAGACGTGGTCATCTCCTTGCTCTGGAAGACCAGCAAGTTTCGGCAAGACCAAAGAGCGTCTTTGACCGAGTTGATGGCCCTCCAGCAGCAGGTGATGTCTGTCTCGGTGTGTGTCCCTGGGAACAGCCCGTAGAGCAGAGTCCTGTGTTACAGAGCTGCTTGGGATGAACCTCGACAGCAACCACTGCATCTCTTTCCAAACGTGCCTTGCGAAGGCGCAATCCTGAAGGAGATGGGTAACAGTCTCATCCGCCCCGCAGCCGACTCGGGGGCACCGTGCCGTGTTGCTGAGACGTCGGCTGTGCATGAAGGCTCTGACGGGTAAGGCCCTCCTCACCGCCAACCAAGCTACGTCTCGGTGCTTGTGTGACAGCTCTGGCAATGAGACGTTCTGCCAAACGAGTTCGCCAGTCCGCTCAGGGAACCACCCGACAGGGTCCACCCTCCCCTTCTTTCGTACGGTGTCCAGGACGTTACGTGCTGACTACTGTTTTATGGCCCTGTGATCAAAGGGGTTTTTTGTGAAAAACTTTTCCACGAAGGACAGGTGGACAGACATGGTCCAACTGGTGGGGGCGTTTCGCGGCAGCATGGCCAGGCCCATCCTTCGCAACGCCGGGGACAGGTAGAACCTCAGCACGTAGTGACACTTGGTGTTTGTGTACCGGGGGTCTGTGCACAGCTTGATGCAGCCGCACACGAAGGTGGCCATCAGGATGAGGGCCACGTTCGGAACATCCTTTCCACCACTGTCCAGAGATTTGTGCATTGTGTCTCTGCAGACACGTTCCATTTTGGACCTCCAGACAAAGTGGAAGACGGCCCGGGTGACTGCCACGGCACAGGAGCGAGGGATGGGCCAGACCTGTGCCACATGCAGCGACCCCAAGAGCACCTCACTCCTGATGACCAGGTTCCTTCCTGCCATGGAGAGGAAGCGCAGCTGCCACCATCCCAGTTTTTGCTTCACTTTGGCGATACGCTCTTCCCAGAATTTTCTGCTCCTAACCATATTCCCAACACCTTCAGGTAACCTGGCTTCACGGTGAAGAGAATAAAGGATCGGTCGGCCCAGTTGCCGAAGAGCATGGCCTCGCTTTTGCTGCGATTGACCTTCGCTCCCGAGGCCAATTCAAACTGGTCGCAGATTGCTCACAATCTGCGGACCGACTGTGGATCTGAGCAAAAGATGGCCACGTCGTCCACGTATAGGGAGGTCTTGACCTGAGCGCCTCTGCTGCCTGGGATCATCACCCCTCTAATGCCCGCATCCTTCCTGATTGACTCGGTAAAGGGCTCGATACAACACACAAACGAGAGACGAGAGAGGACAGCCTTGCCTGACTCCAGATCTGATCGGAAAGCTTTGTTTCCCACCCGTTGATTAGGACTGCACTACTGATGTCTGTGTAGAGCAGTTGGATCCAATTGCGGATACCCTCCCCAAACCCCATTTTGGAGAGCACGTCCATCAGGTACGTGTGCGATATCTTGTCCAAGGCCTTCTCCTGGTCTAAGCTGATTAAGCAGGTGTCCACCCCCCCTGTCCCGCACGTAGGCGATCATATCCCTGAGTAGCGCCAGGCTATCAGAGATCTTCCTGCCGGGGACAGCGCAGGTCTGGTCCGGGTGGATCACCAGATCAAGAGCAGGCTTGATTTTGTTGGCGATGACCTTTGATAGGATCTTGAGGTCCACGTTGAGCAGCGAAATGGGCTGCCAGTTTTTGATTTCCTCCCTCTCCCCCTTCTGCTTGTAGATGAGGGTGATGATGCCTTTCCTCATTGATTCCGACATACTGCCAGCCAGAAGCATACCCCGTACACTTCCAGCAGGTCTGGGCCCATCCAGTCCCTCAGAGCCGAATACAACTCGACCGGCAAGCCGTCGCTTCCGGGAGTTTTACTCGTCGCAAGGGACCGGACTGCTTTTGTCATCTCGTCCAGAGTTAACGGGTGGTCCAGACTCTCCTGCTCGCTGTCGTTTAGGACCTCCGTGATAGACGAAAAGAACGACTGGGAGGCCGCACGGTCTGTGGACTTGACGTCATACAGCCCGGCATAGAAGGATTTGCTGACCCTCAGCAGGTCAGGCTGCGAAAACGTCACAGAACCGTCTTCTTCCTTTAGGCTGGTGATCACAGAGCTCCCCCTGTGTACCTTTTGGAAGAAGAAGCGCGAACTCGTCTCATCCTGCTCAACGGAGCGGACTCTGGAGCGGAAAATGATTTTGGAGGACTCCGAGGCAAAGTGCGAAGCTTGCTGGCCCTTCACCTCTTCAAGTTCCTCCGCGACATCGACCCCCATCGACTGCAACAGGAGCAGATTTTGCATGCTCTTCTGGAGTTGGGACAATTCCCTCTGTCTCCCTCTCGCCTCCTGAACACCTTTGAGGATGAAGAACCTCTTGATGTTCGTCTTGGTTGTTTCCCACCAGTGCATGGGGGAATCGCAGAGGGGTTTTACGGTTCTCCAACCTTTGTAATCCCTCTCGAGTTCCTCCACGTTTTCCGGAGTCAACAGTTTCACGTTCAGCTTCCATATCCCTCTGCCAACTTTCTGGTTTTCCTGTGGGCGACAGTCGGCTAGTAGGAGGCAGTGGTCAGAGAAGAACACCGGCGTGACGTCGGTGGAACTGACCTCGAGCGTGTGGGATACAAACAGGAAGTCTATTCTGGAACGGACGGACCCGTCTGGTCTCGACCAGGTGTATCTGCGCGGTGCTCCATCTGCAGGGTTGCTGAAGACGTCGCACAGCTTGGCGTCCTTTACCGCGTCCATCAGGAGTTTGGATGTGGCTTCCAGTTTGCTGTCGGCACTGCTGGATCGTCCAGCCGCATCGATGATGCAGTTGAAGTCACCGCCCAGAATGACCGGCCTGGATGTCGCCAGCAGCAGAGGGAGCCGCTGGAAGAGGGCCAGTTTGGCAAACATGAGCGCCTCAAATTTATAACTGCTAGAATCTCTCTGCAAAGGAACTCCAATGCATAAAGTGTTAATCACATTTAAGCCTCAGTAAAGAAATAGCACTGATGAGGCGTTTAGAAACTGAACTTCCTTCCCTTCCCCTCCCCCTCTGCGTGTAAACTGAAGTCACCCAAAGATTCTTTTCCTCCCAAAACAAGTGACTGCACAATTATTGCACAACAGTTGCAGTGCAGAATCAGTAATATATGTAACAAGGCAACTTGTTTCTGATTTTGTCTTCTGTTCATGCAAATGTACCACCAACAATTGGAGACTAGAGCCACAGTTACAGAAAAATGTTGTAGAACCTTTTGAAGATTAGCTTTAAAAAAAATAAAGCTTCCCACCACTTTAAAAAAAAACATTTATTTTGATCAGAAGTGAAAACACTAAATCATATCATGCCAATTTAGTCTGCTTAACTATATATTAATAACCAATGACTGACACGATGACCTAAAGTTTAAAAGGTTACAGAAATTTCAGTTCCAAGGTGCCAACCTTTAAAAAAATCATGATTTCTATGGCTGCCAGAGTAATCATTGTACATTGCCAATTCCAGATCATCAGGTTTTGGAAGGTGGGCGGGGCAAGAGGAGCAGAAATTTGGTTGAAGAATCAAGAGAAAAATAAACAAACTGGCTGGTGAATTCTACAAGATTTCTCTCTCTCACTCAGGTTAAATACTGCAAGATCTCTCAGCTTAACTGAATGGCTCAATTGTCTGACTGCCTCCTTAGTCTAGTCAAACTAGGAGCAAAACTGTCTTTCTGTTGTCTTTCTCCAACAACTTAGAAGCTAATAAAAGTACTGAGGTAAATCCATGCCTTTTTTACATCTGACATCAAAAACCATCTCAGGGATTTGGCTTTTCCCAACTTGTGAAAAAATAAAACGCTTTAATATGCTTGTTCTATCTAACCATGTTCAAAATATGCAAGTTACAAACTTGTCATTGCTTTTACAGGAAATGCCTCCTTATAAGGGATGACTGGCCACTGACCTGGAAAAAAGGTCACCATTTTGTGTCATGAGTTTAGAGGATCGTTTAAAAATCCAGAACAAAGGAAAAGGCAGTTAAGAATTACTATTAGTACAAAATGGGGTTTTAATGCTATCCTCTCTTTTAGCTTCCTCTTATTTTTCCTACACAATTTTACAACCATTCAACATTACCTATTTCATGTAACAGAAGGAGGCACTTTATAAAATTGTGGAGCTGCACAGTGATTATAAAGAGAGGTCAGTTAAGAGAAGAGTTTTTCACTACAGTAACGCAAGTCTGTTTTATTAATGTAGAATACTAGCTGTACTGCAGATTCAAAGTTCAATCTGCCATCTAAAATTATACAATGGAGAAGGAGGAAAGGAAACTTAGTTTAGAAGGCATATAGTTTAAACATTTTACTTGTTACAGATATATTCTAAATAAAGACGTTTCCAAATCTACATACATTCCCGCCCTGTACGGTTTCCTCCACTGAAAGATTTTCTGTGCGGACATGACATACATTGCTTCTAGGTCACTCATTGCCAACACAACCTTAACAACTTGCATTTATATAGCACATTTAACGGAGGTAAATGTCCCAAGGTGCTTAAGTCAATATTGTGCCAAAACCTCGGACTAAATTTTAGAATTTGTTTTAAGCTTTTGGAGCATCATCCTGGAACCAAAAGATTTCACACATGCAAACGGTCAGCTTTTCATACCGACCGTCAAGTGTTTTGGGAGCACAGTGTATCAGCATTTGCCAACAATCAGCAGCAAACGGGAGCTCTCTCCCGCCAGTCTGATTCTCAAGTATGACTGCCATTGTACCAGACCTGTGCTCACAGGGATGGCGACCTCTCTGTACTGTAGGCAGGAACTCTTGAGAGGGAAGTGATAACTGAAGGGGAGAAAAAGAGGGAAATAGATTACAATGAATCAGAGAGAGAAGATGAGACTGAAAGGGAGAGAAATGGACACTAATGTAGGAGAGGGAAGACAGAAGAAGCTGGGAATAGCACTTTTGGGTGAGGTAGGTCGAGTGCCAGAACTAATTGAGTGAAGAGGCAGATTTCCAACATGAGTTGGAGGGACAGGCAAGACAAAGAGTATCACCTTGCACACTGGACTGCAGTACGTGGGAGTTTGTGGACAGTGAGACCGCCCCGAGCAAACACATTTGCAGGAGATGTCTCCATCTCAAATCTCTCCGGCTCAGTCATTGAGCTGGAGTGTGAGTTGGAGACACTGACACATAAGGGAGGGGGAGGAATTTCTAGACAGTTTTATCCAGAATAGTCACACCCCAGAGGAAAACACAGGTTCAAGAAAGGGAGCGTGTGACTGTTAGGGAAGCAGGTAGTGGGAATTTAAGAGAGGTTGAGAAGGAGGCCTGGCAGACACTGGTCCTGTGACGACAAGGAGAAAAATTGCAGCGAGGAAAGCCACAATGCAGACCAAGGTACCCTGGCTCATCAGGATATCCAAGGTGCTTGGGGGGGGGGGGGGGGGGGGGGGGAGCAGAATAGAAATGTGGTAGTGATAGGGGACTCTATAATTAGGGGATAGATAGTGTCCTCTGCAGCCAAGAACGAGAATCCCAAAGGGTGTGTTGCCTACCCGATGCCAGGATAAGGGATATCTCACGGCAGCTGGAGAGGAACTTGAAAAGGGAGGGGATAAATCTAGTTGTCGTGGTTCATGCTGGACAAACAACATAGGTAGGAACAGGGAGGAGGCCCTACTGAGAGAGTATCAGGAATTAAGCTTCAAATTAAAAATCAGGACCCTCAAGGGTAATAATTATAATGCAAATAGATCAGGAGAATTAACATGTGGCTAAAGAGCTGGTGTGGGAAAGAGGGGTTCCTTTTCATGGGACACTGGCACCAGGTCTGGGACAGGAAGGAGCTGTACCGATGGGACGGGCTCTACCTGAACAGGGATGGGACCAGTGTCCGAGCGGAAAAGGTAAATAGGGAGGTGGCAAAGGCTTTAAACTAGTACGATAGGGGGATGGATCTACAAGAAATGTAACCAGCCTAAATATAAACAAAACAGGAAAAGAGAGCATAGGAAAGAATAAAGTAAGCAAGGACATTGATTACAAGAAAATACATAGAGTTACAGAACAGGAGTCTAAAAAGCTGGTTAAACATAAAGACAGAAGCAATCCTCTTAAAAATAAGCAAAACTGTCTGTACAGCAATGCAAACAGAGTCCATAATAAAATAAGGGAGCTGGAGGCAATCATGTGTTGTGAGGAACCAGACATAGTAGGGATTACTGAAACATGGCTGCAGAAAAATCCAGAGTGGGAATTAAACATTGCAGGGTATAACATTTAGAAGAGAGAGAGAAGGAAAAGGGGGAGATGGAGTAGCTGTACTTATTAGGGATAATATAATGGCAGTAGAAAAAAGTGTCGCAGCTATCAACAAGACAAAAATAGAATCCATGTGGATAGAGATAACAGATAATGAAGGATCAATCACACCAATAGGTGTAGTTTACAGACTACCTTAACAGTGGAAGGGAGGTGGAGGAAGAAATAGGCAGGTAAATTAGGAAAATTAGTAAAAAAGCCATAGAATAATAATCATGGGGGATTTTAACTACCTCAATAGCAATTGGCCAGAAGAGTAGACAATGGGGGATAAGAGAATGGAGTTGCTACAATGTGTACAGGACTCCTTTCTAACCCAATTTGTAAAAAGCCCAAAGGTGGGGGGCAGGGGGGGAGATTCTCTATTGGATCTAATAATGGGGAATGAACCAGAGCAGATAAGAGAAGTAAAAATAGGGGAACATCTAGGCAATAGTGACCATAATGCAATATGTTTTATGATGATAATTGAGAAGGACATAAGTATGAAGAAAACCAGAGAAATAGATTGAAGAAAAGCTGATTTT
This sequence comes from Pristiophorus japonicus, assembly GCF_044704955.1. NCBI lineage: Eukaryota > Metazoa > Chordata > Chondrichthyes > Pristiophoridae > Pristiophorus > Pristiophorus japonicus. The sequence goes on along the minus strand of NC_091987.1, from coordinate 218,275,159 downwards.
GAAGGGTTGAGAATAGAACTTGAGAAAATAAAATGGACAACAATATTGACAAAAAACGATGTGGAGCAGTACAGGTACAGCGCCTAAAATCTGGAACCCTTGGGACCGGGACTGTTCCGGATTATGGGCTTTTCCAGACTTTCGATTTGCTTTCTGACGTCACGAATCCGGAAACACCCGAGCCCAGGTTCGGGCATTTCCGGATTTTGGAACGACAGAAAGAGGGGAGGGGGATTTCCGCCGAGGAACTGTTCGGACCGTAGGGTGGGCCCCGCCAAGGAGGTGCCAAGGTAAGGGCAGCGGCGGTGAGGCGAGTGGGGCGAGGCAAGGCCCGAGGTTGGCAGGGTCAGAGTCCGGATTCCAGACGACCTCTGGTCCGGAGTCCAGAATCCGGAACATTTCAGATTCCGGAACTCCGGATTCTCAACGCTGCAGATGAGATTAGTAATGAGAAAAGTGCATTTAAAATAAAGAGGGGATATATTAAATCAACTAATCAAACTCAAAGAGGATAAAACCCCTGGTCCGGATGGATTGCATCCACGCATTTTAAAAGAATCTAGGGAAGAGATAGCAGAGGCATTATTACACATATTTAATAATTCGTTAGAAAAAGGTGTAGTGCCAGAGGGCTGGCGAATAGCAAACGTAATGGGAAACATTTAAAACGGTGTTCAGAGTACAGGAACAATATATTCAGCTAAAAGGAAAGAACAAACTAAACACTAATGAGACTCGATGGATGAATAAAGTCACAAGGGAACAATTGAGGGTAAGGAAAGAGGCATACATTAAGTACAAGCAGGGGAGTGCATGATAAGGGAGAATACAAAAAGATTAGGAGAGAAGTCAAAAAAAACAATTAGAAAGGCAAAGAAGAAATATGAAATTAAAATCATCAAGGAACATAAAACAAAATTAGTAAAATATTTTACAGGCATATCAATAAAAAAAAACGAAGGTTGGGATGGGAATAGGGCCATTAAGGGACAGACAGGATAATGCTACAGGTAACAATAGAGAGATGGCAGAAATATGAAATAATTCTTTTGCTTCAGTATTTATCAGGGAGATAGAACAGATGGACATGACATTGGATGATGAGATTAGTAATGAGAAAAGTGCATTTAAAATAAAGAGGCGATATATTAAATCAACTAATCAAACTCAAAGAGGATAAAACCCCTGGTCCGGATGGATTGCATCCACGCATTTTAAAAGAATCTAGGGAAGAGATAGCAGAGGCATTATTACACATATTTAATAATTCGTTAGAAAAAGGTGTAGTGCCAGAGGGCTGGCGGATAGCAAACGTAATACCCATATTTAAGAAGGCTGGATAGAAGATGTCCAGGGAATTATAGACCAGACAGCTTAACATCGGTGGTAGGAAAAATAATAGAATCCCTACTAAAGGAGAAAATAGAACATCTAGAAACCAAAGATAGAATAATGAATAGTCAGCATGAATTTCAAAAGGGAAAGTCTTGCTTGACCAACCTCATTGAATTTTTGAAGATGTAACAGAGAGAGTAGACAATGGTAATGCAGTAGATTTAATTTATCTAGATTTTCAAAAGGCCTTCGATAAGGTCCCCCATAATAGACTGATGAACAAGGTCAGAGAATGCGGAGTCAGGGACAAGTAGTAGAATGGACAGCCAGCTGGCTGCAAGACAGAAAGCAGAGAGTAGAGGTAAAAGGTAGCTATTCACATTGGCAGAAGATGGGTGGTGGTGTTCCACAAGGATCAGTGCTGGGACCACTGTTGTTCACAATTTATATTAACAATTTAGACTTTGGAATCAAAAACACAATTTCTAAATTTGTAGCTGTTACTAAATTGAGAGTCAATACTGAGGAGGACTGCAATATTACATGATATTAAAAAACTTGTAGAATAAGCATATAATTGGCAAATGAAATTCAAATGGTTCATTCTCTGATTGGCAATCAATAACTAGTGGGGTGCCGCAGGGATCAGTGCTGGGACCCCAACTATTTACAATCTAGATTACCGAATATGCTGACTATTCATAATTGGAAGAAGGGACTGAGTGCAACGTAGCCAAGTTTGCTGACGATACAAAGATGGGAGGAAAAGCAATGTGTGAGGACACAAAAAATCTGCAAAAGGACAAAGGCAGGCTAAGTGAGTGGGCAAAAATTTGGCAGATGGAGTATAATGTTGGAAAATGAGAGGTCATGCACTTTGGCAGAAAAAAAAATCAAAAAACAAGTTATTATTTAAAATGGAGAAAGAGTGCAAAGTCCTGCAGTACAGCGGGACCAGGGGGTTCTTGTGCATGAAACACAAAAGGATAGTATGCAGGCACAGCGAATAATCAGGAAGGCCTATGGAATGTTGGCCTTTATTGCAAAGGGGATGGAGTTTAAAAGCAGGGAAGTCTTGCTACAGCTATACAGGGTATTGGTGAGGCCACACCTGGAATACTGCGTGCAGTTTTGGTTTCCATATTTACGAAAGGATATACTTGCTTTGGAGGCAGTTCAGAGAAGCTTCACTAGGTTGATTCCGGAGATAAGGGGTTTGACTTATGAGGAAAGGTCGAGTAGATTGGGCCTCTACTCATTGGAATTCAGAATAATGAGAGATGATTTTATCGAAACATATAAGATTATGAGGGGGCTTGACAAGGTGGATGCAGAGATGATGTTTCCACTGATGGAGGAGACCAGAACGAGAGGGCATGATCTTAGAATAAGGAGCCGCTCATTTAAAACTGAGATGAGGAGAAATTTCTTCTCTCAGAGGGTTGTAAATCTGTGGAATTCGCTGCCTCAGAGAACTGTGGAAGCTGGGACATTGAATAAATTTAAGACAGAAATCGACAGTTTCTTAAACGATAAGGGGATAAGGGGTTATGGGGAGCGGATGGGGAAGTGGACCAGAGTCCATGATCGGATCAGCCATGATCGTATTAAATGGCAGAGTGGGCTCAAGGGGCCGTTTGGCCTACTTCTGCTCCTATTTCTTATGTTCGTATAAATGCAAGGTATTATATTTTGGTAGGAAGAATAGGGAGGTCACATTACTTGGTGGATGCGAGTCTGGGTGGGGTAGCGAAACAAAGGGATCTCAGAGTACAAATAGACAAATCGCTAAAAGTTAGCAAGGCCATAAAAAAGGCAAAGCAAGCACCAGGGCTTATTTCTAGATAATATAAAATTGAATAGTAGGGAAGTTATGCTAAACCTGTATCGAACCTTGGTTAGACCACACTAGAGTACTGCATATAGTTTTGGTCGCCATATTATAAAAAGGACATAGAGGCACTGGAGAGGGTGCGGAAAAGATTTACAAGGATGATGCCAGAAATGCGAGGGTATACATATCAGGAAAGGATGAACAGGCTGGGTCTCTTCTTTTGAAAAAAGGCTGAGGGGTGACCTAGAGGTCGTTAAAATGATGAAAGGTTTTGATTGAGTGGGCAAAGAGAGAATGTTTCCACTTGTGGGGGAAAAGCATAACTAGAGGCCATCAATATACGAGAGTCACCAAGAAATCCAATAGGGAATTCAGAAGAAACTTCATTACCCAGAGAGTAGAGAGAATGTGGAACTCGCTACCACAGGGAGGGGTTGAGGCGAATAGTATCGATGCATTTAAGGGGAGGCTGGACAGACATATGAGGGAGAAGGGAATAAAGGGTTATGCTAATAGATTTAGAGGAGGAAAGACAGGAGGAGGCTCGAGTAGAGCATAAACACCGAGATGGACTGGTTGGGCCGAATGGCCTGTTTCTGTGTCGTATATCCTGGGTAATCCTATGTGGATTGAAGGGATAGAAGTGCGGCAGCTTGAATTGGGGGTGGGGCAAGAAAAGAGGGACAGGAGCATAAGTATGAAATGGAACGGAGCGGGTTGGAGGAAAAGAAGGCACCTACTATTTAAGTTACAAAGTCTATGTAAAGACTTTTTTTCACATGTCAGGGTCATTCTCAAGCCATCAGATTTTTGGGAGCTGTGTCAGCTTATTTTTTTTTTGAAGATGTTGGCCAGTTTTTGAGAGTTTTTTTTTTAAGTTGGCAGATTTCCTGGTGCTAAATAAATAACTAATTTGTATTCAGTGCAAAAGAATACTTGAGGGCTCTTCTAGGCAACTATATGCAGAGATCAAAGCAAGTTAGTGTGTCAGAATAACCAGATAACTCAGTAAAGAGTCAAAGACTAGCTGCCATCATTCCATAGGATAACCAAGGTCCCATTTGAAGCTTCAGTTTAATTCTAGACCCCATTGCCCAATATAGCATCCAGAGCTATCAGTTTTCACACTGCAACCCAAACAGAATCCGAACATGCCAACTCACAATTACTGTATCCACCATATATTCGATCAGTTGTTAACCAAGTTTGAGTGTCAGATGACACCACTCTTATTGTAAAACAGGAGGAGGGTTCAACAATTTGAAAATGTCATGCTTGCCAACCTTGAAGTTGGCACCTTTGCACAACAACATATTGGTGCCATATACTGGAATTGCTATATAATTCGGTAGAAACAAATATTTAGAGCAACATACTAGCTCCAGGTTATACATTTTATAAACTGAAGTACTCCACAACCAACCTATATAAATGATGCAATTTTGAACAACTCTTAAAACACAGACTCACCACCATCTGATTCATCAGCAGGAAGGACAGCGATGGGAATAAAAAGAAGCATAATTCACTCCTACCTTGGCTGTGAGGTTTCCTCATACATTTTCTCTTTCCCTTCCTTGAAAAGGCTAATGGTCTGTTTTGTTTTCTTAAGCAGGTTCTCCATGAAGACCCTGAAGTATTCGTTCTCTCCAAGGACCTCCATCTTGCCCTCGTATCGAGTCAGGATCAGACGCAGATGCTGGTAAGTGTCAGGCAATAGATCCAGAATATAGGGAGGGCTATTCTTCAGCCCTACCTTGGGATTCTGGCACAGTCTCACCACCTGTACAGAGAAAACAAATGAGTGCGTAAATAAATGGAGTTAGGACATACAAGTGAGTGCAAGTGAAATAGTCTGTACTGGTCAACTGAAAGAGGTGATCTTTAAAACAGAAGTAAAGCCATGCTCGATTGTGGTAGAATCTTAGAATAGGAAGGAGGCCTCAGCACATTGGGACTGTAACAGTTCTCGGAAAAAAGCTATCCATTTTGTTAATTCTCCTACCCTTTCTCCGGAGCCTTGAAATCTTTTTCAATATTTATTCAATGTCCTTTTAAAAGCTATTCTGGGTTCTGCTTCCATCGCTATTTCAGGTCCAACATTCCATTTTCCAATAACCCTCTATGCAGAACCATTTCTGTCTCCCTTCATTCGTTAAATAACCTTAAACCTACGGCCTCAGGTTGCCGACTTATCGATGAGTAGAAACAGTTTTTTCTCTATTTACCTTATCAAGACCCCCTCAGATTTAAACATCTCTTCACCAGAGCACAGCCCAGTTTCTCCAGTGACATCCTTCCTAAAATAGGTCACCTAAAACTGGGCACACAGGGTATTCTAACTGTGGCCTAACCAATTTTATAGGTTTAACATTACCTCTTGTTTCTTTACTCTGTGCTCTTATTTATTAAACCCATACACTTTAGGTTTAAAGAAAAAACAGGTTTAACAACTTGTCCTCCCACTTTTAAAGGATTTGTTTATCCCAACCCCCAAGTCTCTCTGCTCCTTTACTCCTTTGCAAAGTTTTACCATTCATGTCCTCCATTTTCTTTCTCCCAAAATGTATCACCTCGCATTTTACCACATTAAATTTCATCCAATCTATCTGCTCAATCTACTAACTCCTGAAATTAACTACAGTCCTCTTCACATTTAAATCATTCATTCTCCCTATTTTTGTGACTGTAAATTTTGAAATTATGTTTGCATACCAGAGTCTAGATCATATAAAAAGAACATAACATAAGAAATAGGAACAGGAGTAGGCCATGCGGTCCCTCGAACCTGCTCTGCCATTCAGTAAGATCATGGGTGATCTGATCATGGACTCAGCTCCACTTCCCCACCCGCTCCCCATAACCCCTTATCCCCTTATCGTTTAAGAAACTGTCTATTTCTGTCTTAAATTTATTTAATGTCCCAGCTTCCACAGCTCTCCGAGGCAGCGAATTCCACAGATTTACAACCCTCAGAAGAAACTTCTTCTCATCTCGGTTTTAAATGGGCAGCCCATTATTCTAAGATCATGCCCTCTAGTTCTAGTCTCCCCATCAGTGGAAACATCCTCTCTGCATCCATCTTGTCAAGCCCCCTCATAATCTTATACGTTTCGATAAGATCACCTCTCATTCTTCTGAATTCCAATGAGTAGTTGCCCAAGCTACTCAAACTTTCCTCATAAGTCAACCCCCTCATCCCCGGAATCAACCTAATGAACCTTCTCTGAACTGCCTCCAAAGCAAGTATATCCTTTCATAAAAATGGAAACCAAAACTGCACGCAGTATTCCAGGTGTGGCCGCACCAATACCTTACATAGCTGTAGCAAGACTTTCCTGCTTTTATACTCCATCCCCTTTGCAATAAAAGCCAAGATACCATTGGCCTTCCTGATCACTTGCTGTACCTGCATACTATCCTTTTGTGTTTCAGGCTCTTAAACAATAAGGGGATAAGGAGTTATGAGGAGCGGGTGGACAAGTGGAGCTGAGTCCATGATCAGATCAGTCATGATCTTATTGAATGGCGGAGCAGGCTCGAGGGGCCATATGGCCTATTCCTGTTCCTATTTCTTATGTTCTTATGCACAAGTACCCCCAGGTCCCGCTGTACTGTGGCACATTGGAGAAAGATTGCCTTTAAATAATAATTTGCTCTGATTTTTTCTGCCAAAGTGCATGACCTCACACTTTCCGACATTATACTCCATTTGCCAAAATTTTGCCCACTCACTTAGCCTGTCTATGTCCTTTTGCAGATTTTGTGTATCCTCCTCACACATTGCTTTCCCTCCCATCTTTGTATCGTCAGCAAACTTGGTTACGTTACACTCAGTCCCTTCTTCCAAGTCATTAATATAGATTGTAAATAGTTGGGGTCCCAGCACTGATCCCTGCAGCACCCCACTAGTTAATGGTTGCCAACCAGAGAATGAACCATTTATCCCAACTCTCTGTTTTCTGTTAGTTAGCCAATCCTCTATCCATGCTAATATATTACCCCCAACCCCGTGAACTTTTATCTTGTGCAGTAACCTTTTATGTGGCACCATGTCAAATGCCTTCGGAAAGTCCAAATACACTGGTTCCCCTTTATCCACCCTGTTCGTTACATCCTCAAAGAACTCCAGCAAATTTGTCAAACATGACTTCCCCTTCATAAATCCATGCTGACACTGCCTGACCGAATTTTGCTTTTCCAAATGTCCTGCTACTGCTTCTTTAATAATGGACTCCAACATTTTCCCAACCACAGATGTTAGGCTAACTAGTCTATAGTTTCCTGCTTTTTGTCTGCCTTCTTTTTTAAATAGGGATGTTACTATTGTATAGCCCTAATGCTTATCCCTGCGGGAAACCACGGTTTACTTCATTCCAGTTCATGAATTGAACTTTTTCTTCTGTTTGAAGGAAAACAAATATCAGAAACAAACACGAAGTCCCAATTTCACCATTGGGGAAGTGGCTGGGAGGACAAGCTACTGATATCAAGAACACGAGGACAAAGTTACACTTCTAGTTTTTAAACTTCCCCAGTTAGTGCAAAGGAAGTGAATATGGCAGCTTAAATTAGTAAAATTCTCTATCTGCCCAATTTTTAGAAAGAGGTACTGATAATTTTTCCATAAAAAGAGTTTAAGTGATTGAAGCAGCGACCATGTCATGGGAACATGCCAACATTTTAAGAATAGCTTAGATAGGTGATTGAAGGAAAGAGGGGAAAAGGGACATGGAATTAGGAAGGGCAGATGGGATCAAGACCATTATTTATGTGGAGGATGAACACCAACAAAGACTGGTTGGGCCGAACGGTATATTTATCCCCTCCAAAAAAAGGCTTAAAAACAATCAGCCTCGAAGGAAGAGAAACCTTAAGTTTTATGTCGCTGTAAAGTGATCATTAAGTCCTGCCACTTCAGGTCACGAACCCTACCACTAAGCCACTCAGGCTGACATGAGCTACAGGTGAGTGCTCACATAGCTCTGCACAGATTGGCATAAAATGATGCCGATCAGCTGGAAACTACTGTGTAATGTGCATCCAGTAGTACTGAATGTTCAGGATCAGATACTTCTCAATCCAAGAAGTTAATGAGTCCACTAGTGTGAAAGAGATCAACACACACACATTTGAAATTATGCAATTGTTAAAACATAGAGTTAATGAACCATCACTCCTGATATCAAGCCAACTCCAAATCGAGCCAAAATCAACAGGAACTGAAATAAACGAAAAGGACATTGAAGTTAAACCACAAGTCTCTGTAACCATTAATCTTATTTTTTTTAAAAAAGGGAACTGAATGTCTGCTAGTTAATCTTAAGGAGTTTCACAATCTCAAGACTACTCCAGTAATTTCTCCAGAAGGGAGGGCCCACAGCTGGCCTCATTTGAAATTTTGATGAACACATCCATGTATCAGACATCAGTTGCACTGTGTTTGGGACTGGTGAAACTGAGAAGATGCAAGTGATGGCCGTCTGTAGTCTGGCAAAGCCAAATCTGCTTTCCCAAAGAATTTCTGATGAAAATCGGTATCCAGAACACTAACTTCAGTTGTTACAAAATATATTTACATATTAAAAATACAAATGTAATCCAATTCTCAAACTATACACCTACATCTTTTTTTCAAGTGGTCAGATTTAACTGTTGGAAATAAACAAACTTGGTAAAATGTGACCACTTTTCCCTTAAAGCTGCAGTACTCCACAATAGCTTTTTGATTTTATACTGAAGTTCTAGCTAATTTTAATTCTAAACCTCACCAAGCCATTAGGAACCACAAAACTATCAAACCCAGATTTGACAGCCTAATTTAGGCTTGATAAAATATTTGGCCTGATCATAGAATCAATAAGCACAGAAGGTGGCCATTCGGCCCATTGTGCCTGTGCCAGCTCTGAAAAAGTCACCTAATTAGTTCCATGCTCCTGCTCTTTCCCCACAGCCCTGTTTTTCTTTCTTTAAAGTATGTAGCAAATTCCCTTTTGAAAGTTGATGCTCCAAGGTGTCTCAAGGACAACCTAATCTTGAAATGGGTGCACACTGAAAAAGAAAACAGCTACAGAATCATACTGGACACATATGGTCAATATTCACTGAAAAAGGAAGCAATGTTGCAGGTTGGTTAGACCCCTTCGCAAAGAAATACCAGATGTCTCTTACAGAACCATGCAGCTGTTTCATTGCATGAACACCAGCACCACAGAAGATGTCACCATTTAGGAGTAAGTCTTTCACACAAGTTATCTTCAAAGTGTACAGTGGTAGCAAGGCATGAGCTGATGCAGCAAACGTTACCAATGTCAAACCAATTCAGCTGTGATGACCCAGTCCCACTTATAGTTGATGTGTGGGAAAGTGCAGGAAGGACATCTTCTGAGTCGGAGTATTTCCTGTACTTGGTACCCCCATACCCTACAGCAGTTAATATCCGAATAGCTGCTGGATTTAAAGTCACAAATACCTTTTGCAATCCTGGGATTTCAGAATTTAATCTTGCATATCCCATAAAACATAAATCATAAGATAAAACATTTTCTCTAGGACCCACTAAAACCTGGGGGTAAAAGATAAAATTGTGGATTAAAATATATTTTTTTTTAATATAAGTGTCTTTAAAAAATATATATATTCATATAAAAAGTATGATTCTTCTCTAAACAGCTCTGCATAACTTGCCTTCAGCACATCGAATGAAAGGGAGTAGATTCAGACTAAGTACAATAATCACGCATGCAATCATCTTTTCCTACATTACAACAGTGACTGCACTTCAAAGGCTGTAAAGCGCTTTGGGACATCCTATGGTCATGAAAGGCGTTATATAAATGCAAGTCTGTCTTCTTTCTTCCACCACACAGTAACATTACACGATGAAAACCCCATCAGTGCTCCACCTTTTTTAACTTGGGTCTACAAATATAACATGGACTATTCGTACCCTCTCAGTTTGCAGCAGTGTGAAGGACCCTCAGAATATAAAAACTAAGACAGGAGTTTTGTAGAAATTATTCCAGCCACTGAAAATACTCAGCAAGTTCATGTTATGGACAGGAGATAATTATATAATGGCTATACACAGTATCATGTCTGGCCAATATTAACTGCAAAAAGTGATCTCACAGCACTGTTGTGTGAATGTTGTCAGTGTTGGCACAGCAGAAGCAGATAGCCATAAAAAAAAAAATCCCTGAATAGCCAGCTCCAACTGCTGCTTCAGCGTGAGCATTTCTATGGGACTCGGTGTCGGGATTTCTAAAGCTGTAGTGCTTGATGGTAGGGCTGCTTCACTCAGTCACTCGGAGGAATTTTTCACATTTTCCGTAAAATACATGACTTTTTTCATGGATTAGGAAAATATCGTCTGCCTCGGTTTTACAAAAAACAAATTCTGTGTTCTTCAGGTACTGGATTTAAATACTTATGGACAATCTTTTATCCTGTTTCTCATAGCCCAAGCAAGTCCTTTACCAATAGGCACAATTACTTCAGAAATATAATGGTCACATCAGCAATGAGAAGATAGCATCTTTACATCCAATTTGACTGGTTGCAGTGCAGCCATGATGTCTGCAGTTGTCCCTTCAGGAACAAAGTCAGAATCAGACGAGCATTTCAAATCATTAACACCCTTGTGAATGGAAATCTCCATTAACTAGTATGCATTCTAGCATAGAAAGCAGACTGTTGCACATATTGTACAATCCAGAATTACCCTCTGTTTTTGCCCACATTTCTGAATCAAGCCATTTTTCACCAAAGACTGACAAAACAGATTGAGAATGGTTCTGACTTTTTTTGGTGAGAGAATGGATATCATGTCGTCAGAAGCTGGAGCAAGTTTTATTAATGCCAGTATCCTGGTTACATTCACCATCACATTCAACTCAAACTTCTTCTTCACTTCTGGTGAAAGGAAAAGGAGGAAGACTTGCATTTATATAGTGCCTTTCACAACCATCGGATGTCCCAGAGCGTTTTACAGCCAATGAAGTACTTTTTGAAGCATAGTCACGGTTGTAATGTAGGAAACACGGCAGCCAATTTGCACACAGCAAACTCCCACAAACAGCAACGTGATAATGACCAAATCATCGGCTTTAGTGATTCTGATTGAGGGATAAATATTGGCTAGGACACCAGGATAACACCCCAGCTCTTCTTTGAATAGTGGCTTGGGAACTTTTACATCCAATTGAGAGGGTAGATGGGGCATTGGTTTAACATCTCATCCAAAACATTGCACCTCCAACAGTGTCAGCCTGGATTTTTGTTCTCTGGAGTGGGATTTGAACCCACAACCTGCTGACTCCGAGGCGAGGGTGGTACCAACTGAGCCACGGCTGACTGGAGTTGCAATTGTTGGGTAACTTAGGAATAGGGCTGAGGAACAGAGACAGGCTTCTCAAAGTTGCACAGCACCTACAATAGTACAAATTGGATCACATGCACATAACAAATGTTCTGCTCAGCCTTTATAAAAGTCTCCCAACTTTTACCATATTATCAGTGATGCACACTGTCATTTGCCAATGAGACACTCTATTGTTGAGCTTCACTTCCAGTAGCAAGATGCAATTTTGGCTGATGTAGAACTGTCTTTGCAAATAAACTCAAAACTTGGCAACCATTTTCAATCGCAGTTATATTCATTTATCATCCGTTTTATGTTGAAGTCTATTTACTTAAGATCAGACTGAACTTACACTTTCTCCATATGAACCAGAATATCACTCATTGTAAAAGATTTTAATGTCCAGCCATGATCAATCCCTTAACTTTTTACTCAGACTTTGGTAAAATGGTTCCCTTTTACTTGTAAAGCCTCACAAAGATCAGGTGAAGAATACAATATCCTGAATAACAAACCATCTCTTGCTGTAATGCACAAGCATTGCTTCGGACTACTTTCATCAGTGCCAAAGAAATCAATAGAATGTTTCACCTTTGTGTTAGGTGCAGCCATCGGAGTAACTGGTGGCGATAGATAGGCTTGTGTTCTTTTGCTGGAATCAGAACTGTGCATGTTAAGATGCATGTTCAAATCTTTAATACAACTGGCAGGTCATTTATTAACACATTTTCTCTTTGCACAATTTGCAGAAGGCTCGCTGTTCATTCTTTTCTTCAAAAAAAACTGCTACATTGCTTCTGATGTGTATTCATTAAATGATGCAGATGAAGCCATTCCCAATTTTCCTTTGTACTAAAAGGTGCTTCACTTCCTTCAATATTTCAATTTTATATATACAGCAGTCTTCTCTAAATGGACTAACCATCACAGCCTTCAATAATCTTCGAAATCTCGTGTACCATTTCCACCACCACCATTGATTCGATTTTCCACATGGGGTTTTGTACTGGCCAAATGGGAGATGGGGAAGTCACACACAACAATATCACTGTCAGACATGGGTGTTCAATAAAGTCTGTACAGGTAATTGTTTTGTGAACTTCATTCTGCAGTATTGCATCACTTCTGCAGCCCCCAAATCCTAGGATTTTTAAGCTCTGAATTCCCAGACATCATTGTTAAATTGTTTGGGATCCCAGGGTTCCAATTTGAGTGCCAGGTTTAATGCAGATTTCAAGAATTTCCCCTCTCTCAACATTCTAAACTAAAGTTTTTTGATAAAACTGGGGTGGATCCCATAGATATCATGAATCTACCCCAAATCATGATTCACTGAAAAAAAAAACTTTGTCCCATTATTAAAGGATGTTAGACCATGGCTCGTTTATCATGAAGGAGCTCCGCAATAAGTATTTGCTTAGGGAGTCTCGTATCTGGCATGCGAACTATGTGGCCTACCCAGCGAAGCTGATCGAGTGTGGTCAGTGCTTCAATGCCAGGGATGTTAGCCTGGACGAGGACACTGATGTTGGTGCGCTTGTCCTCCCAGGGGATTTGCAGGACCTTGCGGAAACATCGTTGGTGATATATCTCCAGCGACTTGAGGTGCCTTCTATACATCGTCCATGCCTCAGATTCATATAGGAGGGCAGGTATTACTACAGCCCTGTAGACCATGAGCTTGGTGGAAGATTTGAGGGCCAGGTCTTCAAACACTCTTTTCCTCAGACGGCCGAAGGCTGCACTAGCGCTCTGGAAGCAATGTTGAATCTCCGCATCAATGTCTGCCTTTGTTGATGAGGCTCCGGAGCCAAAGGTGGGCAGCGGAAGCGTTACAAGGACACTCTCAAAGCCTCCCTCGTAAAGTGCGACATCACCACCGACATCTGGGAGACCCTGGCCGAAGACCGCCTGAGATGGAGAAGTTACATCCAGGGGGGCGTTGAATTCTTCGAGTCTCAACGCAAAGAGGTCAAGCGCAAACAGCGGAAGGAGTGTGCGGCAAAACAGCCCCACCCACCCCTTCCCATGAAGAATGTCTGTCCCACCTGTGACGGGGTCTGTGGCTCTCGTATTGGACCGTTCAGCCACCAGAGAACTCACTTTGGGAGTGGAAGCAAGTCTTCCTTCGATTCCGAGGGGCTGCCTATGATGATGATGAGACCACCATACAGTTTACCATTCCAGGTTACAGTGGTGGACTAGAATCATAGAATGGTCACAACACAGAAAGAGGCCATTTGGCCAGTCGGTCCCGCACCAGCTCTCTACAAGAGCACTTTAGCTGGTCCCACTCCCCCGCCCTTTCCCCATAGCCCTGCAATTTTTTTTCCCTTTGGATAAATTCCCTTTTGAAAGCCACAATTGAATCTGCCTCTAACATCAATGGTTAGAGAAACAGCCTACAACAACTTGTATTTGTACAGTGTATTTAACGTAGTCAAATGGCTCAAGATGCTTCACAGGAGCCTATTGACTAACCCAGTTTCTGGTTACATAGTTAATCATTAGAAGTCTAGGGGGTAGTGTATCAAATTATAAGATGTTTTATTGCTCATATAGAAAATACTAACTAGTTCACCAGAACAGCTATTTCTTTTAGTTACAGAATGTTCCAGTTAATTACAGCCCTGGGTTCTGATAATCCAGGTAAACAATTAAAGGCTCCCTGGGTATAATGAGTGTGATTTGTATTTCTGTACATGGACTGTATAATGAATGAATGAAAGAAAGAGTCTTCCACCATATTCCAGTTTCTAGTGCTGTGGAGAAATTCTTTCACCATGTTTTAACTCACTAACTCAACTGTTCAAGCTCCAGTTGTACTAGTCTATATATTTTGAGCCTCCAATTCTGTGCAAAATATTAATCTAAGGTTTATTCTGTTTGTTTACCTTTACATCCCAGTAGATCAAGTCAGTACAGCTGGATCACAAATTACAATCCAACAGCCCACAATCCCAATCATACACACAGCTGACTGGCAGTTTCTAATCTACAACAAACTTTACATTGCTACCTCTTAATGAGGTTCCTCTCTTCCCCCCAGCCCCCTTTCTTCTAAAAATTTAAGAGACAGTACCTATCCTATATATAATCCAGCCAGATTGATGGGATGAAGTTTTCTCTCTCATATGCCCAGAAGTGGAAAGAGTTTAGGCAGTGACCTGTGGGCACATATCATCAGACTAAATTGTGAATATCACTCAAAGCCCCTAATGATAACTGGTGTTGGAAATTAAGCACAGCATACTGATGTAATGGAAGGTGCTTTTCACAGCTAGGAGCTGAAGTGCAAGACAGAGTAAAGACAATCTTACACGCCATCCAACCCATGGTAGTTCTAAGCTACTTCAAAAAGTGGGAAATTATTATTTTACTCACATCACAGACATATCTCAAGTCTCATAACCCCATTTAGAAAACTGGAAGCTCAGGTAGCTACGAATCACAAAAAAATGGTTCAGCGTGACTTTGACGGATGCTGGGAACCATCCAATTTCAATTCATAAAAATGTACCTATTTTGTCTTTTTATATGTGTTTGTATCTATTTAGTATACTGTATTCACTGCTCACAATGTGGTCTCCTCTACGCTGGGGAGACCAAACGCAGATTGGGTGACCGCTTTGCGGAACACCTCCGTTCAGTCCGTAAGCGTGACCCGAACTTCCCGTCGCCTGTCACTTTAATTCCCCGCCCCACTCCCACTCTGACCTCGGTCTCCTACACTGTTCCAATGAAGCTCAAGGAACAGCACCTCATCTTTCATTTAGGCACTTTACAGCCTTCTGGACCCAACATAGAGTTCAACAATTTCAGACTTTAACCTCTGCCCCTATTTTGCTCTTATGTATTTTTTCAATGTCTGTTTCATATGGCAGCTGGTAATTAACGAGCCATTCACACCCTATCTAAACTAATCTTTTTCTAACTTCTGCCATTACCATCTCAAGTTGGCCCATCATCTCTTGTCTCTCAAATCTCTCATGACCTTCCCTTTTGTTCTTTCCTCCTCTCCCTCTTTCAGTGCTCTTTAAGAATCTGTTCTTTCGAACATTTGCCAGCTCTGACGAAGGGTCATCAACCTGAAATGTTAATTCTATTTCTCTCCACGGATGCTGCCTGACCCGCTGAGATTTCCAGCATTTTCTGGTTTTATTTCAGGTTCCAGCATCTGGAGTATTTTGCTTTTGTACCTCCATATATCTGCCAATATTCTGATCTTTAACACACACCCAAGTGACCACGGAGTATCCATTTTCTCACTAGATATGTTTCTTATATCTTCCATGATTGGTGGGCACTGCAAGATATTGATATGACCTGCTTTATAAATAGGAGTTTAAATTCATTTTTAATTTGAAGTGGCCATCTATGTTATTTTTATACTAGTGGTGCCTTCCTGCACCAATGATAACCTACCAACCTAAATAAACAGGATATTCAAAGCAGATGGCCCACCTTTGTTTATATCTCTATGATAGGGAGTCCTGTGTTAGGACAAAATTGCTTGATTCTTTCCTCGGGTAACATACGAGAGTTTGCTACTGTGAGGTGAGTCAGAGCAGTTACCTACAAATCGCTGTTTCCCCCCCAAAGAGTTCTAAATCTAATTAAGTCAAATCCTAACTAGACTACGATGGTTAAAGTTATTTACACCTGCAATTCCTTTTGTCTGTTATAATTGAAGGAAGTGGGACAGTTTTTGATTTATTTGTGCCATTTTTCAGACAATAACTAGGCTGGCACCCTAAGATCCTCACTTTCTTATTTTGCTGTGCTGCTATACAGAGGGCGACCAGGAGCTCCTTGTGGCTTATCATCATGGACAAGTTCAACGATTATTGAAGGGAACTGCTATGACTTTGGGACAGCTAGTGAAAAGTGACATTAGGTTAGTTAGGTTTATCTACTGATTCATTCTTGCTTCTGTATAATTTTACATTTTACTAAATAGTGATTTAGTTTTAGCTTGAGCTATAATGTGTTTTCCATCACATTGGAGAGATATGATACACGGGCGGTATTATTTCCGGTGCATACATCAATGCTAGAATGATCTATTGTTCCCCTTGTTGCAATATTATCCCAGATACTGTGCACATCAAGTTTAAGAACATAAGAAATCCTGGCCTCAACTCCACTTCCCTGCCCGCTCCCCATAACCCTTGACTCTCTCATCATTCAAAAATCTGTCTACCTCCATCTTAAATATATTCAATGACCCAGCCTCCACAGCTCCCTGGGGTAGAGAATTCCAAAGATTCACAACCCTCAGAAGAAATTCCTTCTCATCTCTGTCTTAAATGGGCGACCCTCTATTCTGAAACTATGCCCCCTAGTTCTAGATTCTCCCATGAGGGGAAACAGCCTCTCTGCATCTACCCTGTCAAGCCCCTCAGAATCTTATGTTTCAATAAGATCACATCTCATTTTTCTAAACTCCAATGCGTATAGACTCAACCTGCTCAACCTTTCTTCATAAGTGAACCCGTTCATCTCAGGAATCAACCTCGTGAACCTTCTCTGAACTGCCTCCAATCCAAGTATATCTTTCCTTAAATAAGGAGACCAAAACTGTACGCAGTACTCCAGGTGTGATCTTACCAACGTCCTGCACAGTCGGAGCAGGGCTTCCCTGCTTTTATACTCCATCCAATAAAGGCCAGCATTCCATTTGCCTTCCTGATTACTTGCTGTACCTGCATACTAACTTTTTTTGTTTCATGTACAACAACGCCCAGGTCCCCCTGTACTGCAGCATTTTGTAATCTCTCCCCAGTTAAATAGCAATTTACTTTTTTATTGTTCCTACCAAAAAGTGGATAACCTCACATTTTCCCACATTATACTCCATCTGCCAAATTTTTGCCCACTCACTCTAAGCCTATCTATATCCCTTTATAAATTCTTTACAGCCTCCTCACAACTTGCTTTCCTACCCTTCAGTCTATGGGAAGCATGGGATTGCCAGTAAAAGCTGACATTTCCATACAAGAGAGTATTAGGAAGTAACCCAAATTGTAACAATGACTGAGTCTATTTCATTTGGTTTCAATTTTAATTTGATGAAAAAGTACAGTAACATACCATTAATCCAAACTGTTGAACACGGTGTGAAAGTTAAATATAGTTATGTGTCACAAATGAATTTCTAATGGCTTACGGATATCATCTAAAACCTATCACCACAGCCACGTTTCCCACAACCTTAGTTTCTGAAAAGGATATAATGGTCACAAGTAAAACACTAATAAGATCAGAGTTTCAATTATACAGATCCAGAGGCAACTCGTCAGGTGAGGCCCCCACCTAGAATTTTGCACGCTGCAGAATGACTAATTGCACGAGCACATCCGCGCCTTCTGATTAGCAGCTGTACCGGCTACGTACGCAAGGACGGTCTCGCCACCCAGCAACACTTCACCTCCATCAATGGACTCATCTACAAGTAAAAGCTACCATCAATAGAAAGTAATTAGGAATGTAGAAATCAGTGTATAAAATATAGATGTAATGCATTCCAAGTGGGACATGTTGCTCATATCCTAGCTCCATGTTGGAGGAACGCAGAGGCCGAATTATCACTGCATTGCTCCCTGCCCCTCTCCATTTATGATTGCGAATATGGAACGGGATTCATTTTCTGCAAATGTGAGGCGTTAAGGGTTGAGAGCAGCCCCCAAACTGCTAGGAGGTTTTCCCACCTACCCTTCATCCCTTACTCCATAGGAAGGACCCGTTGCCATGGTGGCACACTGGCTTTGTTAGGCATGAATAGCTGTGCCTCACCAATCAAAAAGGTCACCAGCACTGATCATAAGCAAGAGGTCCCTTTGATGTCATGACTGCAGAATGCCAACACTTGGGTAAATGCACTACCTGGTGCAGTACAGAAACCACAAATTGAGAAAGCCACAGGTTCACATATTCTACACTGAGTTTGGACAAGGCAGCAGTAAACTGCTACAACTGGTCTCAGTGTCTCTGGGCTAGGGAGGAAAATTGGCCAGAATTCCTTCTCCACGTGACCTTTTTTAAAATTCATACACAGGATGTGGGTGTTTCGGTCAAGGCCAGTATTTACTGCCCATCCTTAATTGCCCATGAGAAGCTGGTGAGCCGCCTTCTTGAACCGCTGCAGCTTGTGAGGTGAAGGTAGGGAGGGAGTCCCAGGATTTTGTCCCAGCAACGTTGAAGGATGGCAATATATTCCCACGTCAGGATGGTGTGTGACTTGGAGGGGCACGTGGAGGTAGTGGTGTTCCCATGCACCTGCTGCCCTTGTCCTTCTAGATGGTAGAGGTTGGGGGGTTGGGAGGTTGGGAGGTGCTGTCGAAGAAGCCTTGGCGAGTTGCTGCAGCGCATCTTGTAGACGGTGCACACTGCTGCCACAGTGCTGGTGGTGAAGGGAATGAATGATTAACGTGGTGGATGAGATGCCAATCAATCTCGTACCAGAGATGCATGTTTGCGGACATTAGCCGAAGAGAGGATTGGCTCAGCTATGACATACTATATTGAAAAGCCCCTACACTCATTTTCTAAACTCATGTCAAGAATGGATACTTGAGCAAAGTGCCAATGAGTGTTGATAGGATTAGTGATTGCAGTAAAGTGTATCGGCGTGCAAATTAAATTTTTGTACTACATAAAATGCAAAAAAAACTCAAAACTCAGCAATAAAATTATAGATTTTAGCCTTTCAAGCTTGGGCTGTATCTAAAAAGCAGTGTAGCTGTACAACAAAGGGTCAAGTAGTAGTGGAATCAATTTGAGGTGATGAATTAAGAACATTAGAACCATATCACACAACACTGCTTAACGGTACCAATGCACTAAATATGCCAAGTGATACCCAGGGTAGGGAAAACCGTATTCACACAGTTACAGAAATTTATGCTGAAATGTTCTATTTGACTGCAACTTTATTCAGAACATTACGTGTTAATAGGGTAACTATTTTGATGATGCCCAATGGGACGTAAACTGACGATGGCAAGGCTTCTAACTGCGTTATCATGCATGTCCATTTCCACCTGGACGTGTGGTTCGGCCCAAGCTCCCGCTCAAGACATAGACAGGACTCGAGAGTTCATTAGCACGCGGCCATAACTTTGGAGCACAGCTCCAGGTACTTAAACCAGAGCAGAGGAAGGACATGAAACACCATTACCTGGGAAGCAGAAGTGATTGAACAATTTGAGAGCAGAGCAAATCGACCTAATGAAGCGTTGCCAGATTCAATGATGCATCAGTCCTCCAAGAGGGTGTCCAAACAGGCATTCTACTAAAAGTAGTTGCAGCTCCCAAGAGAATCCAAGAAGCCAGTGCCTCCCTCATTCCACCCATCAGAAGCACCAGCACAGGCATCGGAATGGCAGATGGGTCAGAAACTGGGTCAGACCATGACAGCTGTGGACATTTGATAAGCAATGGCAGGGCCATGAATTAGCACAAGGCCAATTGGATCCCAAGCAGTTCCCACGGACACCCAGCAGATGGACCACCAGAGAATCATAGATTGTTACAGGGCAGAAACAGATCACGGCTCTCTGCAAGACTACTGGTATCAGACAGAACAGACCTGTAGTCATCTCCCTGCAAAGGCAGTTCTCCTTGAACACTGCCATGTAGCTGTCTCAGCCTAGAGTGAGAAATATTTGGGTAATGGTGAGTGCAGGCAGTGCACCACTAATGCAACCTTATCTCCCTGGCATTTACCTGGTATTCTTCATCTATCAAATCTAACAAGAGGGCAGCAATGAACCCAATGGTCATAACTTGGAAGCCAATTGCAACTTAAAAACCTTGCATCGAGGACTGAATGTAACTGGGCTTTGATGTCTAGTTTCAATGGACACACTCACCGTATTGTTGGAGTCGCCATCTTCAATAAGATGTTAAACCAAAGCTCCTGTACGCCTGTGCAAGGGGATGTAAAGATCCCATGTCATGAGTCAAAAAAGAGCAGGCAGTTGTGTGTCTTGGCCAACATTCCTCCCTCAACCAACACAAATAAAAGCATGTTTTCTCATCATTCATTCGCTGTTTGTGGGACTTTTAACTGTATGCAAACTGGCTGCCGCATTGTCTACTTTAAAAATAATTAACTGACTGTGAATTGGCTTTGGAACATCTAAAGGAGGGTAAAGACGCTATATAAATTCAAATTCTTTCCTCCGTAAAGCAAAATTAAGAAGTGCATTAAGTATATTTGCCAACATAACATAACAGTCACTGTATAAAGCACTTTGAGATCATGACATGTTAAGTACTATATAAATGGAAGTATTATAAATAGGGAAGCCCGCTGTGAGCAATAGAATATATCTCCACAAGCTAGACTGATCGAACAACTTACATCTGAAAGTAAAAAGTATTACAGTCAGTCTCACAAAAGAGATGGATGCAGATCACACCTTGCCCATAACTTGCGATTCATGGTATGTTTGTGACTGAAATTGATTTTAAAAATTCATTCTTGGGATGTGGGAGTCATTGGCAAGGCCGGCATTTATTGCCCATCCCTTGCTGCCCTGAGAGGGTGGTGCTAGGCCGTCTTCTTCAGGCGCTGCAGGTCGTGTGGACAACTGAGTGGCTTGCTAGGCCGCTTCAGAGGGAAATTAAGAGCAATGTTCCCTCTTAAAAAAAAATTCCGTCTGTGGCCCCTTTAAATTTAAATGCGCGGTATCTTTTTCAGTCGCAACAGCTGCGTGGGACCTCCGGACTGATACATGGTCGTGCACCTTTGGGGAACATCAAGTGTCACGTCTGGGAGTTACATATAGGCCAGACCAGGTAAGGATGGCAGGTTTCCTTCCCGAAAGCACATTAGTGAACGAGATGGGTTTTCATGGCAATCAGCTTTCAGTGATACAGGTACCAGCTTTCTATTTTACTGATTTTTTTTAAAACTTAGTTCAAATTCTCAAACTGCCCATGGTGGGATTTGGATTGATGTTCTTTGGATTACTACTCCTGAAACATAACCACTGCACTATTGTACCTTCCGATACTGTACCTGGGCCCTGCCGAAGTTCCTGCCCATGCTCCAATCGGTGACCAGGGTTTTGGTGATGTCACTCAGTCGCCCTCCTCGAAGCCCTCGAGGTGCGGCGAGAGTTCGGGGCCCAGGGGAGGCGAGGGCCCAGGGGCAGCACGGGACAGCCCACACTGCGATATGTGTGCGCACTAGGTCCATGCAGCGGAACTGATCTCCAGTCGTCTTGGTTAATCATTGCCACTGGACCAAGACCTAGCTCTGTCAAGCCCGTGTGGGGCAGATATGCAACAGCCACCACACGTTAAAAAAATCCATGCACATGCATCTTCCACCCTTCAGGATGTAGTTCGGGACCGGGAATATTAGATCCTTCATCGAAACACCTGTGAACTCATCCCTTTTTTGTGTGGAAGCAAGTCATCCTCATGGTGTTGTGTAATGAGAGAGGATTAATTAGCAATTCCGGTGTGCGAGGCCCCTTGGGGAAGTGACCATAATATGTGGAATTCTGCATTAGGATGGAGAATGAAACAGTTAATTCAGAGACCAAGGTCCAGAACTTAAAGAAGGGTAACTTTGAAGGTACGAGGCGTGAATTGGCTAGGATTGATTGGCGAATGATACTTAAGGGGTTGACTGTGGATGGGCAATGGCAGACATTTAGAGACCGCATGGATGAACAACAACAATTGTACATTCCTGTCTGGCGTAAAAATAAAAAGAGGGTGGCTCAACCGTGGCTATCAAGGGAAATCAGGGATAGTATTAAAGCCAAGGAAGTGGCATACAAATTGGCCAGAAATAGCAGTGAACCCGGAGACTGGGAGAAATTTAGAACTCAGCAGGAGGACAAAGGGTTTGATTAGGGCAGGGAAAATGGAATACGAGAAGAAGCTTGCAGGGAACATTAAGACGGATTGCAAAAGTTTCTATAGATATGTAAAGAGAAAAAGGTTAGTAAAAACAAATGTAGGTCCCCTGCAGTCAGAATCAGGGGAAGTCTTAACGGGGAACAAAGAAATGGCGGACCAATTAAACAAGTACTTTGGTTCGGTATTCACTAAGGAAGACATTAACAACCTTCCGGATATAAGAGGGGTCAGAGGGTCTAGTAAGGAGGAGGAACTGAGGGAAATCCTTATCAGTCGGGAAATTGTGTTGGGGAAATTAATGGGATTGAAGGCCGATAAATCCCCAGGGCCTGATGGACTGCATCCCAGAGTACTTAAGGAGGTGACCTTGGAAATAGCGGATGCATTAACAGTAATTTTCCAACATTCCATTGACTCTGGATCAGTTCCTATAGAGTGGAGGATAGCCAATGTAACCCCACTTTTTAAAAAAGGAGGGAGAGAGAAAATAGGGAATTATAGACCGGTCAGCCTGACATCGGTAGTGGGTAAGATGATGGAATCAATTATTAAGGATGTCATAGCAGCGCATTTGGAAAGAGGTGACATGATAGGTCCAAGTCAGCATGGATTTGTGAAAGGGAAATCATCAATTGACAAATCTTCTGGAATTTTTTGAGGATGTTTCCAGTAGAGTGGACAAGGGAGAACCAGTTGATGTGGTATATTTGGACTTTCAGAAGGCTTTCGACAAGGTCCCACACAAGAGATTAATGTGCAAAGTTAAAGCACATGGGATTGGGGGTAGTGTGCTGACATGGATTGAGAACTGGTTGTCAGACAGGAAGTAAAGAGTAGGAGTAAATGGGTACTTTTCAGAATGTCAGGCGGTGACTAGTGGGGTACCGCAAGGTTCTGTGCTGGGGCCCCAGCTGTTTACACTGTACATTAATGATTTAGACGAGGGGATTAAATGTAGTATCTCCAAATTTGCAGATGACACTAAGTTAGGTGGCAGTGTGAGCTGCGAGGAGGATGCCATGAGGCTGCAGAGCAACTTGGATAGGTTAGGTGAGTGGGCAAATGCATGGCAGATGAAATATAATGTGGATAAATGTGAGGTTATCCACTTTGGTGGTAAAAACAGAGAGACAGACTATTATCTGAATGGTGACAGATTAGGAAAAGGGGAGGTGCAACGAGACCTGGGTGTCATGGTACATCAGTCATTGAAGGTTGGCATGCAGGTACAGCAGGCGGTTAAGAAAGCAAATGGCATGTTGGCCTTCATAGCGAGGGGATTTGAGTACAGGGGCAGGAAGGTGTTGCTACAGTTGTACAGGGCATTGGTGAGGCCACACCTGGAGTATTGTGTACAGTTTTGGTCTCCTAACCTGAGGAAGGACATTCTTGCTATTGAGGGAGTGCAGCGAAGGTTCACCAGACTGATTCCCGGGATGGCGGGACTGACCTATCAAGAAAGACTGGATCAACTGGGCTTGTATTCACTGGAGTTCAGAAGAATGAGAGGGGACCTCATAGAAACGTTTAAAATTCTGATGGGTTTGGACAGGTTAGATGCAGGAAGAATGTTCTCAATGTTGGGGAAGTCCAGAACCAGGGGTCACAGTCTAAGGATAAGGGGTAAGCCATTTAGGACCGAGATGAGGAGGAACTTCTTCACCCAGAGAGTGGTGAACCTGTGGAATTCTCTACCACAGAAAGTTGTTGAGGCCAATTCACTAAATATATTCAAAAAGGAGTTAGATGTAGTCCTTACTACTAAGGGGATCAAGGGGTATGGTGAGAAAGCAGGAATGGGGTACTGAAGTTGCATGTTCAGCCATGAACTCATTGAATGGCGGTGCAGGCTAGAAGCGCCGAATGGCCTGCTCCTGCACCTATTTTCTATGTTTCAATGATACGAGGGACCGCCCAATAAGTATTTTCCCAGAATATATAATTTTATTTCCATTGGTACTTCTCTACATGTATTCTATTACTATTAATTGGGGTTGTAAACTGGTGGAAAAAATGAATTGATGGATTTTCATTTGAGGCACTAGTGCAAATTCTGCAGAAATTGAAACCGGGTAAGTAGCCCAGTGAAATATATTCTACTCTCACTTCTTTCATATGTCACCATAAGCCAGTTGTGTGGAACAATGGGCCATTTCACTGGGCACTCATTTGCAACTTCTGTTCGCATATATGAACGTCAGATTCAGAACTGTTTGTGTTAAAGCTTTGTAATCCAGTCACAATACACGACCACATTTCCTTGTAAAACTATCCTCTAATACAGGTTGCAAAAAACATTAAGCAAAGCATTGCAGCAATATCACAAACTGGACAAGGGCAATAACAGGAATTATCACCTCAGAAAGAGAGTGTTAATATAAAATTGCAGGCTAAACACACGCACAGATTGTAGAGGACTGGGGGAATATTAAAGACACATTCTCAGTTTTAGATCAAGTCATAAACTAGGAGCGCCCAAAACCCAGAAGTTAAGACTAGCCTTCAACATGCTTACTGGACTTCCTGCCAACACATTTCACTCATGTGCAATGCAGAAAACCAGTTTCCATGAACAGACCCATGACTTGAAAACTAGTTCTTTTATGTATGAAGTGAGTGGGATAGCATATCACAGGATTAATAACTCCTCTCGACCACAGTTCCAAGCCAGAGTTTATGTGGGCTGCCCCACCACTTCTGCTCACTTCAAATTGCAGAAAATGCCAGTCAGACCACTAACGGCCAAAATAGTTCCATTTACAAGTAATACATAGAGAAGCAAATGAATACAACAACCACTTGAATTTATATAGCGCCTTTAATATAGTAAAATGACCCAAGGAGCTTCACAGGAACGATTATCAAGCAAAATTTGACACTGAACTACATAAAGAGATATTAGCACAGGTGGCCAAAAGCTTGGTTAAAGGGGTAGGTTAGAAGAAGAGTCTTAAAGGAGGAGAGAGAGGTAGAGGGATAGAGAGGTTTAGGGAGGGAATTCTGGAGCTTAAGGTACGGCCAATGGTGGAACAATGGGTTGCAAGAGGTTACTGAGATAATGAGGCGAGGCCACGGAGGGATCTGAAAACAAGGATGAGAATTTTTATAAACCCAATGTTTCTGTGCCCATGCTCTTGCTGATCGAGATCACAATTCAATTTACCCTGCTCTGAGACAAGTTGCTGCAGTGTAATAACTGGGATATTACTATTACTACAATTAGAATATATATTGGTTCTGAAATATTCAGGAATTGAAAAATACTTTGATAACTTTGCAGTAGCAGAATAGTTCCTCCTCCAGGGTGACCACCATCATTACTTCATTGACGTGAAGGTGATTGGTTTTAGTTCTATTTTTAGTGCAGGCAAATAAAATGCCATATACAATTAAAACAGGAGTATTTTTTTTAAAACCATCTCTGTAATCTTCCCCCCCCACCACCCCAGGTTGTTCCTGTAAATCAAGATACCAGACAGTAAGCTAATCATGCCATTCATATGACTGAAAATGCTTGAGATTATTGTCTTGTAATCTCTCTCGGGTATCTGATGTTCTCTGTATTGTGCCTGCCTTTTGTGGAAATTGCTTTGTCCAAGTGCCAACTCATTAGGACCGATATCCTGTGTGCACAGGTTAAATGAGGAAGATCAGAGCAAAATCCTGCTACCTTTACCTCGTCAATAAAATTTTTTATTGTTTTTCTATAGCTTAAAAATATGAACTTTCAAAATTCTGCTGTATTTAAACAGGAACTTCCTGTTGCAACCGTCATTTACACCTTTGCAACAGATGAATGAATGCAATAAGGTTTGCATGCTGGATTGACACCAACTAACAAAAAAACGATCACAACTCACTGTCAGCTGTGGCTCAGTGGTTAGCACTCTCGCCTGAATCAGAAGCTTGTGTGTTCTCAAGTCCCACTCCAGAGACAAGTCCCACTCCAGAGACATGAGGACAAAATGCAAGCAAACACTCCAGTGCAGTACCGAGGGAGTGCTATACTGTCGAAGTTGCCATCTTTTGGATCAGGTACCTGCCCTCTCAGGCGGATGGAATAGATCCCATGGCACTATTCGAAGAAAAGCATTTAAAGATGCATTTAAGGGGAAACTAGATAAACACGAGGGAGCTAGGAATAGGATATGTTGATGGGGTTAGATGAAGAAGGTTGGGAGAACGCTCGTGTGGAGCATAAACAACAGCAAGGAGCTGTTGGGCCGAATGGCCCGTGTCTGTGCTGTAAAAACTGTGTAACTATATAAAAGCAGGGGAGTTCTCCCAGATGTCAGCTTGATGACACAAGGGAGAATCAGGCTGAATATAAAAAGTACAGAGGACAAGTAAAAAAATATTGGGCAAAGACACATTATGAGAATAGATTGGCAACTAACATAAAAAAGGAATCCAAAGGGCTTCAATAGGCATATTAACAGTAAAAGGGTGTCAGAGGAGCAGTGAGACCGATTCAGAATGGAGATCTGTTGGTAGAAGGAGAAGGCATGAGGTACTAAATGAGTATTCTGCATCAGTGTTTACCAAGGGAGAGGACTTTGCCAAAGCTATGGTAAATGAGGAGGTTGTCGGGAAACTTGATGGGATAAAATAGATAAAGAGGAGGTACCCGGAAGGCTGGCAGTAATTGACGTTTCCCGGTCCAAATGGGATGCATCCTAGGTTGCTGAGGGAACTAAGGGTAGAAATTGCAGAGGTGCTGGCCACAGTCTTCCGATCCTCCTTATATTAGAGGGATGATGCTAAAGGACTGGACGATTGCAAATGTTACACTCTTGTTCAAAACTATAGGAAAAGGATAAACCTGCCAATTACAGGCCAGTCAGTTTAATGTCTGTGGTGGGGAAATTTTTAGAAACAATAATCTGGGAGAAAATTAACAGCCACTTGGACAAGCACAGACAAACAAAGGGCAAATCCTGTTTGACTAACTTGATTGAGCTTTTTGATGAGGGCAGTGCTGAGGATGTCATGTATATAGACTTTCAAAAGATGTTTGCTAGCAAAATTGATGCAATGGGATAAAAGGGGCAGCAGCAGCATGGATACAAAATTGGCTAAAGGACTGGTTTTCAGACTGGAGGGAGACATACAATGGAGCTCCCCAAAGATTCAGCACTAGGACCACTGCTGTTTTTGATACACAACAATGACTTGGACTTGGGGATGCAGGGCACATTTTTGAAATTTGCAGATGACACAAAACTTGGAAGTGTAATAAACAGTGAGGAAGGTAGTAATAGATTTCAAGAGGACATAGACAAGCTGGTGGATTGAGCAGATGCATGCAAGATGAAATTCCTAAGCAGAAAATAAGCAGATACATTGTGTTATGAAGAGTGAGGAGTCACAATATGGCTCCATTTTAAAGGGGATGCAAGAAGGTAGAGACCTGAGCATACTTGTCCTCAAATCTTTGAAGGTGGCAGGACAGGATAACAAAGCAGTTAATAAAGCAAATGGGATCCTGGGCTTTATAAATATAGGAGGCAGAGTACACAAAAGCCGGAAAGTTATGCTAAACCTATATAAACACTAGTTTGGCCCCAGCTGAAGTATTGTGTCCAATTCTGGGCACCACACTTAAGGAAGGATATGAAGGCTTTGGAGAGGATACAGAAGAGATTTACTCGAATGGTTCCAGGGATGAGGGAATATAGTTATGTGGATAGACTGGAGAAGCTGGCGTTGTTGTTCTTAGAGCAGAGATGGACATGAGCGATTTGTTAGAGGTATTTATCATGAAGAGTTAAGAAACTGGTTGATGCGTCAACAATCGGAGGACACAGATTTAAGGTGATTGGCAAAAGGACCAGAGGCAACAGGAGCAAAGTTCCCTGAAGCTGCGTGGCCATGTGGCACTCTGCAGCTCACCGACTCTTAAACCGGAAACACTGGACGGGAGGGAAAACTTCTTTATGCACCAACTGGTTTGGATTTGGAATGCACTGCCTGAAAGGGTGGTGGATACAAATTCAATAGTAGCCTTCAAAAAGGAATTGGATAAATACTTCAAGGAGAAAAAATTGCAATGTTATGGGGAAAGTGCAGGGAAGCGGGACCATTACTGTTTGTGGCACATTGTTTCCTTTATTAAAAAAAAAGAGTGTATTCACTGTTGTAAAGTACTTCATTGGCTGTAAAGCACTTTGGGAGATCCTGAGGTCGTGAAAGGCACTATAGAAATACAGGTCTTTTTTTTCTTTCAATATCTGTCCCATTCTCCTTTGCAAGCAAAAGGCAGAGACCAGTGCCGAGGTACAGTCTTTAGACATCAGCCACCCTCCAGTACATCACTCACAAAACTATTCGTAATGTGAGAGCCTACAGGGTTATAGTTGACAGGTTATTCAACCATGGGAACCATTGCAGCAGAGTCCAATCCCACCTTTTGCTGTGTATATACACACACACACACACACACACACACACACACACTTTCCAGCAGGAATCACTACATAGCAATCAGGACCAGGCAGATTTTTCCCCTCCCTAGGCCAAGGATAACTAATCCCCCAATTGCTGCCCAGGCCGAGATGAACTAATTCCGCATAGACCAGGATTTGAACCTGACCTTGCACGTCTGTGGGACTCAGCTCCACACCGGGTACTAAGTGATCCATTGCAAGCACTCTGTTCCAATATCTTTTAAGACCTCTTTTTGAAGTTATGCAATAAATATTAAGGTTTTGTTTGCAAACCAACTTTAAAAAAGGGAAAATTTTACACACACCATTACTTGCACCACTGATATTTGGCAAAACTTTAGATATTCTACTGATAGAATATTTGAAATTGAAAGCAATATAATTAATTCACCTGTTATTATAAAAATAAAATACACAGACAGCATTTTTGCTCAGTTACAGCTGAGTGACATATCACAATACACAAACAAGGATTCAGATCAAATTAACTGTCAGGGTCAATGGCTTGATAACTTCTGCTTCTGGAAGTTACTAAATTATGGGGCAATTTCAGTTCCTGGTATGTTAAGCTGAGTGTGTTTACTAAAATGAACAGAGCTCTTCACAAGAAAAGATGTTTGTGAAATATTATGCCACATGCCCTTGACATTCAATGGCATTACCATCACCGAATCCTCCACAATTAGCATCCTGGGGTCACCACTGACCAAAAACTTAACTGGTCCAGCCACAAACAATGTTGCCAACAAGAGCAGGTCCAGAGGCTGGGTATTCTGTGGCAAGTGTCTCACCTCCTGACTCCCCAAAGCCTTTCCACCACCTACAAGGCACAAGTCAGGAGTACGATGGAATACTCTCCACTTGCCTGGATGAGTGTAGCTCCAACACTCTGACGCTCGACACTATCCAGGACAAAGCAGCCCGCTTGATTGGCACCCCATCCACCACCTTCAACATTCACTCCCTCCACCACCCACGCACCGTGGCTGCAGTGTGCGCCATCTACAAGATGCACTGCATCAACTCGCCAAGGCTTCTTCAGCAGCACCTCCCAAACCCGTGACCTTTACCACCTAGAAGTACAAGGGCAGCGGGTGCTTGGGAACACCATCACCTCTACGTTCCCCACCAAGTCACACACCATTCTGACTTGGAAATATATCACTGTTCCTTCATCGTCGTTGGGTCAAAATCCTGGAACACCCTCCCTAACAGCACTGTGGGAGCACCTTCACCACACGGACTGCAGCGGTTCAAGGCGATGGCTCACTACCACCTTCTCAAGGGCAATTAGGGATGGGCAATAAATGCTGGTCTTGCCAGCGACACTCACATCCCAGAACGAATTAAAAAAAACACCCAAGCAGTGTAGTAACTGGGTTAATAAATGATTGTACACACTGCAATAACATTTACTCTGCACATAGAAGCGAGTTCCTTTGCACTACTGGCAAGATTTTATAAGCAAGACAACGACGACTGACTGCAAACCCATTAAGTACTGAATACACATTACACCTACTTTCAAACAGAACACAGAAACTAGTGACACTGTTTGACATTAAGGCAGGCCTCACCACAACTCTATGAGACTTTGTAGCAGATGTGCCAGATTTGGGTACCCCTCACACCAGTTTAAAACTTCATTGCATCATCCCAAAAGCCACAATTTTGATGAGCAAGAAAATAACCTGTATAGCAATTATTTATCTATCTGGACACTGATGGGTCACTAATAAAGGGAGCTAGAACACATACTGCAATGACATTTACCACTTGGTTTTTGGTGTCCAGAATGTATCTACCAGCCCAGCAAGGATGACAGCTATAAACACACAGGATGTGATTCAGAAATAGTTGGTGCAGTATCAATATTGTCTTCAGATATATTTGGCATCCTTTGCAGACACAACAAATATTTATCATATATACTAGTAACAGATCAATATTGTACTAATCTTTATTCTATAATATATACTTTCAAATTTGGACACTTCTGATCTTTCTATAGTATTTATTTCAGATCTCCTTTGAAACCGGATGACTAGATCTAAATTTGTTGTGATATTTATCCACCTATGTTAACAGTAAACCTTATCCAGTCTTGCTTGCGTCCAGAAGCACTAAAGCTCCTTAATGTGTGACCACTGCAATGTAACTCGCACCTTGGCCATGGGTCTGCCTTTGCCCGAGACTCTCTCGCTCTCTGTCTAATCACAATGTCACCTCCGGGAAATGCTGCCCACCGGCACAGCACTGATTCTGAGAAAGCAAACTGCTCCATCCGCCTTTCATGGGAGCGCAAAGCCTGCCAGCCCGCACTCCGGGGCGGGTAGCGGATGGACATTCCTCGGGGACAGGCGGACCCTCTCTCCCCCTCGGGGACAGGCGGACACTCTCTCTCTCTCTCCCTCTCCCCCTCCCCCCCGGGGGACAGGCGGACCCTCTCTCCCCCTCGGGGACAGGCGGACACTCTCTCTCCCTCTCCCCCTCTCCCCCGGGGGACAGGCGGACCCTCTCTACCCCCCCACCGGGGACAGGCGGACCCTCTCTTCTTCCTCCTCCTCCTCCTCCTCCTCTCCCCCCCCCCCCCCCCGGGGACAGGCGGACCCTCTCTTCTTCCTCCTCCTCCTCCTCTCCCCCCCCCGGGGACAGGCGGACCCTCTCTTCTTCCTCCTCCTCCTCCTCTCCCCCCCCCGGGGACAGGCGGACCCTCTCTTCTTCCTCCTCCTCCTCCTCCTCTCCCCCCCCCGGGGACAGGCGGACCCTCTCTACCCCCCCACCGGGGACAGGCGGAACCTCTCTTCCCCCCCCCCCGGGGGACAGGCGGACCCTCTCTACCCCCCCACCGGGGACAGGCGGACCCTCTCTCCCCCCCCGGGGGACAGGCAGACCCTCTCCCACTCTCCCCCCCGGGGACAGGCAGACCCTCTCTCCCCCCCCCCCCCCCCGGGGGACAGGCAGACCCTCTCTCCCCCCCCCCCCCCCCGGGGGACAGGCAGACCCTCTCTCTCCCCCCCCCCCCCCCCGGGGGACAGGCAGACCCTCTCTCCCCCCCCGGGGGACAGGCAGACCCTCTTCCCCCCCCCCCCCCCCGGGGACAGGCAGACCCTCTTCCCCCCCCCCCCCGGGGGACAGGCAGACCCTCTCCCCCCCCCCGGGGGACAGGCAGACCCTCTCCCCTCCCCCGGGGGACAGGCGGACCCCCTCTTCCCCCCCCCCCCGGGGGACAGGCAGACCCTCTCTCTCCCCCCCCCCCCCGGGGGACAGGGGTCTCTCCCCCCCCCCCCCGGGGACAGGCGGACCCTCTCTCCCCCCTCCTCTCCCCCCCAGTACCTTGTCCATCAGTTTCCAGCATTTTTCCACGGCCCGCTTGTCCACCGGGCCGGCCGGCTGGTGCGGGTGCGGGTGCGGCTGGAAGGCGTCCTTCACCAGCCCGATGAAGCCGCCCGCTTTCCTCAGGTTGCTGCCCCGCGCCGCCGCCGCCATCGCCATCGCCCGGAGCGGCCGCCGGAGCCGGAGCCGCCGACACACGGTGCTGGTGCTGCTACTCTCTGGGACCGGGAGCCGGCGGATTTCCCTCAGCGCTCACGCCGCCTGCCCGCTCACATTGTTTTAATTCGCCTCAGGGCTTTTCGTCCGTCGTTCGACTCGGCCCGCCCTCCCGCCGGGGTCAGAGTTCACCCGGACCGCGGAGAGACAAGGGGAGGGGCCGCACTGCGCATGCGGGTCAGCCAGGCCGGCACGCTAGCGGCGGCGCCATGTTTCATGCTGGCAAAACATTATTGACATCGTAACGAAAGCAAAATACTGTGCGGATGCTGGCCAATTGCAGCATTGACCAAAGGTCACCGGCCTGAACCGTTAACTGTTTCTCTCTCTCTCTCTCTCCCCCCAGTAATTCCAGCATTTTCTGTTTTATCATTTATATGTAGAAACAGTAGAAGACTATTCAGCCCTTCCGACCTGTTCTGCCAATCAATTAGATCATGGCTGATCTGCATCTTAACTCCATCTACCGACCTTGGTTCCATCACCCTGAATTTGCTTGCCTAACAACAATAACTTTAAATAAATCCATTATTGAAATAGAGCTCAAATTTTGAATTCTCAAACTTAAGGGGTCGGCCATTTAGGACAGAGATGAGAAATTTCTTCACTCAAAGGGTTGTGAATCTTTGGAATTCTCTGCCCCAGAGGGCTGTGGATGTTCGGTTATTGGGTATATTCAAGACTGAGGTCGATAAATTTTGGAGAATTGAGGGATATAGGGATAATGCAGGAAGGTATAATTAAGATAGAAGATCAGCCATGATTTGTTGAATGGCCCAATGGCCTACTCCAGCTCTTATTTCTTATGTACTTAAACCTGAATTTTTTCCTTACTGTTGAATAAATTCAATCGAGGCAATGTGATGACACTGTGTTTCCCATATAACAGTATATACAAAAAACTTATATCCATTTCCTGTCAACTTTTTACTTATAAGTTCTTATGTCCACACTTAAAATGGGAATCGTGTATGTAAACTTGTCGTGCTGTAATTACTCCTTCCTGCCAGAGGGGTGCTGCATCATGTCAGCTTTTCCTCGCCTGCAATACAGAGAAACTCCTAACATTAACGCTAATTCTCTGCTTCCCAAATTGCCATACATATTCTATTTAACTATAAATGATAATATATAATCAAAGTATTAAAATAAAGGAAGGACAGAATGTAGAACATTAAAATGGCAACTGAATTATACCTGCGCATCTGGATCTAATTATCCCTTTTCCCTCGGCCCCTCCTTCATCTGAAGATGACACTTGCTCCTGGCTCTCCGTGCAATGTCATAGGAGATTAACTAGCAAAAATAGAATAATTTCTCTCTAAAATCCATGGAACTCCTTACTTCTCTCAGTCTTCCTTTTCACTCTCAAACTAAAGCTTTTAACATCCACGTTTGTGCCATATACATAGAATAACGAGAATAGGGTATGGTAGAATGAAACACCTGGATATTCATTATGTAAGGCAGGGTAATTAATTCTAACATTGCCCTGGCTAAATCTTGGGAGAGGAGGGAATGGGAGATGAACCCAAGTATTAATGGACCATTTGATAAGGGCCCTCGGGCAGCCTCTGGAGAGGAAGGGAAAGGAAGTAGGAAAGAAATCGAATCACCACATGTGTTGGCTTCTTGAACAAAGCAGGTGGGGGGGAATAAATCAACCAGGTCCTTGCCCCCTCTTTATAATTTCCTGCCAAGAAAGTTCAGCAGAGCTGGGGAGATTGTAGTATTGACAAGGAAATGGCAACCCGTCATGTTGTGGGAAACTGTCCTGTATCAGTCTGAGTTTCTTTGATGGGTTTTGTTCTACTAAATGTGGATGCAGGTGATCAGTGACAGGAGACCCACTCCACACCACACTACCTGAATACTCAGCCATGTTGCAAATAGCAGACCAAGCAAGTGAACTACCTAGAGATCAAGCGAGTTCTCCACAAGGAGACTGAGTAGCATTTGGGGTGGGTCAAGAGTGATCGAGATGCCTAGAATGAACTTTATTCTTCAGATCAACCAATAAGGCTGAACAAGGCAATTCCACAAAGTATGAAAAAGTGTTGGAACCCACAATACCTGAAAGTCAAGTCTCCACAGCCCTCCCAGCAGGTATCAGGTATTAGAGTTTCAAGACTGCCGGATTGAGGTGGGGTAAGATCAGGGCCTTACCAAGTATCAGACGGTTGCTGTTTGTCATTTAACGAGTCAACGCATCGATGATCCAACTCTGCCTTTCCAAACATGTCACAATTTCACCAATTTCATAGAAATTGTTGCAGAAGTTCAAGGAGGCCAGTTTTGTCTCCAAGGAGGGAAAGATTATCATTAGACATAAACAGTGCAGCAGAACCAGGATATACTGCAGGAGTGTGACCAGCACAGCTCAGTCCATGCTGTCCCTACACATCCCGAGACATCCTGTTTGGGAAAAGCTTGATGGGCCCTGACCAATATTTCAACCTAAAATCTTTCCAGCATTGAATCAATTGCAATACCCAAATCCTTGGATGAAAGGAGGACAGGAATTTATCCGGTGGTACCAGCAAAGATGTGGATTATTCCAGAGCCTCTGCGTCAGTCAGGAAGTGACAGGGGTGGAAGTGCCTTTGAGCTGCCTCTGTCACTTAATCACTATTTCCCGATGTCTATCCTACACTGTTCAACCTTGGTGATGTCCTATGTTATCATCTTGATAAACTATTGCAATAACATCTTCCATGGTCTGATTTTAGATAAAACTTACACTGAGAAAAAGGAAGAAATCAGTATGAGCACAGAGTCATCTTTTAGAAATGTTGAATATTCTGATACTAAAGTTACACAAATGTGTGAAACACATTTATTTATTATAATATTGTATTTTAAATAAAGTAAAACACATAGTTTTTTATATTCAGGTCTTTGTGCCTACAGCTGAATTCCTTTATTCATTGATAGAATGAGGCGACTAATGCCTGGGCAACGGGACTCCATCCGCCAGTCTCAAAGA
The DNA here is from genome assembly GCF_044704955.1 of Pristiophorus japonicus. Taxonomy (NCBI): domain Eukaryota; kingdom Metazoa; phylum Chordata; class Chondrichthyes; family Pristiophoridae; genus Pristiophorus; species Pristiophorus japonicus. Next base: position 218,239,763 of record NC_091987.1, on the reverse strand, counting down.
TGGCGGTCAGCCACTTCCACACCGAGTCAGACTTCGGTAACCAGGCAACAAGCGCTTGCGCTGCCTAGCAACTTCAAACACTGATAAAGAATCCCTGCCCTTGTGCTGCGCTGATTGGTCAGATGGAGTGACTGGCGTCCTGATACAGCTTTTGATTGGTGTGTCGCCATGTCAATCAGAATCTGCCTCCTGTCAGCGAGACGGGATATGTTGCGGAGTCCTGGCACAAGCCGCAACGCAGCAACCGATTCTAATCGGTGCAGGCACATCGATCCAACAGGCTGTTTGTGTAAATATTTCTTTTACAATTGCAAATTAGATCTGTTTTGTTCTTAAACGAATTCTGCAACTTTTTAAAAAACCTACAGCTGTTTCTATTGATTTTCTCTACATTGTTATTTATATTTTTTAATCAATTACATTTTCTGCTCATCCTTTTTATTTGTGTTTTCTCTTTCAGTCTTGCGTGGGGTGAAAAATAGTTTAAATCGTTTCTATTTTAATGTCTGTGCCACTTTTTTCTGCTTATTTCTTCCTTTGTTCAGTGATTGAGTGGATTTTAGTTGAATTTTTTATTTCGTTTATTTTACGTGTTCCTCCTTAACTTAACTTTCTGATTCTCCTGCCTGACTTTAGAAGTCTCAACAATGTGCTCGGGGCATCGCTCTGAATGCTCCGAGCCTCGGCGGTCCCCTCTCTCTGGGCCACGCTCTTCGATACCCTGAACATTGGAACTAACGCTAGTTGTTCAATGACTGGGGAGATCCGGAGTGTGCAGAATAACTGGATGGTCTGTTGGGTGAATGCCGATGGAAATTCAATGTGAACCTCCCCGATTCCAGTCTCTGCTGCTCTCAGCCGATGGCGGGAGAGAAGCATTGCGACCGAGCTCAGTGACTCTGGGCTTGAGAAGGTTGGGGCTGCTGCTGCCTACTGTGCAGAGTGTGAATGTGTGTGCGAGTGAGAGAGAGTGTGAGGGTGTGTGTGAGAATGTGTGTATAAGAGTGTGTGCGACAGCAAGTGTGTGTGTGTGTGTGTTTGTGTATATAAGAGTGTATGAATGAGCGTGGACAGCAGGTGAAGATCGAGTTGGGGTCAACTATGATGACCTACACAGTTGAATAGCTGCCAATACTCACTAAATCATTACAAATAGGTATGATTTGGTGGCCATTACAGAAACGTGGTTGCAGGGTGGCCAAGACTGGGAATTAAACATACAGGGGTATCTGACAATTCGGAAAGATAGACAAGAAGAGAAAGGAGGTGGGGTAGCTCTGTTAATAAAGGAAGATATCAGGGCAGTTGTGAGAGACGATATTGGCTCTAATGAACAAAATGGTGAATCATTGTGGGTGGAGATTAAAGATAGTAAGGGGAAAAAGTCACTGGTGGGTGTAGTTTATAGGCCCCCAAATAATAACTTCACGGTGGGGCGGGCAATAATCAAGGGAATAATGGAGGCATGTGAAAAAGGAACGGCAGTAATCATGGGCGATTTTAACCTACATATCGATTGGTCAAATCAAATCGCACGGGGTAGCCTTGAGGAGGAATTCATAGAATGCATACGGGATTGTTTCTTAGAACAGTATGTAACAGAACCTACAAGGGAGCAAGCTGTCTTAGATCTGGTCCTGTGGAATGAGACAAGAATAATAAACGATCTCCTAGTAAAAGATCCTCTCGGAATGAGTGATCACAGTATGGTTGAATTTGTAATACAGATTGAGGGTGAGGAAGTAGTGTCTCAAACGAGCGTACTATGCTTAAACAAAGGGGAATACAGTGGGATGAGGGCAGAGTTGGCTAAAGTAGACTGGGAACACAGACTAAACGGTGGCACAATTGAGGAATAGTGGAGGACTTTTAAGGAGCTCTTTCATAGTGCTCAACAAAAATATATTCCAGTGAAAAAGAAGGGCGATAAGAGAAGGGATAACCAGCCGTGGATAACCAAGGAAATAAAGGAGAATATCAAATTAAAAATCAATGCGTATAAGGTGGCCAAGGTTAGTGGGAAACTAGAAGATTACAGATATATAAATCGGAAAAGAGTGACTAAAGTAAATGTTGGTCCCTTAGAAGATGAGAAGGGGAATTTAATAATGGGAAATGTGGAAATGGCTGAGACCTTAAACAATTATTTTGCTTCGGTCTTCACAGTGGAAGACACAAAAACCATGCCAAAAATTGCTGGTCACGGGAATGTGGGAAGGGAGGACCTTGAGACAATCACTATCACTAGAGGGGTAGTGCTGGACAGGCTAATGGTCCTGATGAAATACATCCCAGGGTATTAAAAGAGATGGCGGAAGTTATAGCAGATGCATTCGTTATAATCTACCAAAATTATCTGGACTCTGGGGAGGTACCAGCGGATTGGAAAGCAGCTAATGTAACGCCTCTGTTTAAAAAAGGGGGCCGACAAAAGGCAGGTAACTATAGGCCGGTTAGTTTAACATCTGTAGTGGGGAAAATTCTTGAAGCTATCATTAAGGAAGAAATAGCGGGACATCTGGATAGGAATAGTGCAATCAAGCAGACGCAACATGGATTCATGAAGGGGAAATCATGTTTAACTAATTTACTGGAATTCTTTAGGATAGAACGAGCATGGTGGATAGAGGTGTACCGATGGATGTGGTGTATTTAGATTTCCAAAAGGCATTCGATAAGGTGCCACACAAAAGGTTACTGCAGAAGATAAAGGTACGTGGAGTCAGAGGAAATGTATTAGCATGGATAGAGAATTGGCTGGCTAACAGAAAGCAGAGAGTTGGGATAAATGGGTCCTTTTGGGTTGGAAATCGGTGGTTAGTGGTGTGCCACAGGGATCGGTGCTGGGACCACAACTGTTTACAATATACATAGATGACCTGGAAGAGGGGACAGAGTGTAGTGTAACAAGATTTGCAGATGACACAAGGATTAGTGGGAAAGCGGGTTGTGGACACAGAGAGGCTGCAAAGAGATTTAGATAGGTTAAGCGAATGGGCTAAGGTTTGGCAGATGGAATACAATGTCGGAAAGTGTGAGGTCATCCACCTTGGAAAAAAAACAGTAAAAGGGAATATTATTTGAATGGGGAGAAATTACAACATGCTGCGGTGCAGAGGGACCTGGGGGTCCTTGTGCATGAATCCCAAAAAGTTAGTTTGCAGGTGCAGCAGGTAATCAGGAAGGCGAATGGAATGTTGGCCTTCATTGCGAGAGGGATGGAGTACAAAAGCAGGGAGGTCCTTCTGCAACTGTACAGGGTATTGGTGAGGCCGCACCTGGAGTACTGCGTGCAGTTTTGGTCACCTTACTTAAGGAAGGATATACTAGCTTTGGAGGGGGTACTGAGACGATTCACTAGGCTGATTCCGGAGATGAGAGGGTTACCTTATAATGATAGATTGAGTAGACTGGGTCTTTACTCGTTGGAGTTCAGAAGGATGAGGGGTGATCTTATGGAAACATTTAAAATAATGAAAGGGATGGACAAGATAGAGGCAGAGAGGTTGTTTCCACTGGTCGGGGAGACTAGAACTAGGGGGCACAGCCTCAAAATACGGGGGAGCCAATTTAAAACCGAGTTGAGAAGGAATTTCTTCTCCCAGAGGGTTGTGAATCCGTGGAATTCTCTGCCCAAGGAAGCAGTTGAGGCTAGCTCATTGAATGTATTCAAGTCACAGATAGATAGATTTTTAATCAATAAGGGAATTAAGGATTACGGGGAGCGGGCAGGTAAGTGGAGCTGAGTCCACGGCCAGATCAGCCATGATCTTATTGAATGGCGGAGCATGCTCGAGGGGCTAGATGGCCTACTCCTGTTCCTAATTCTTATGTTCTTATGTCTACATTCACAAGTGAAGGATGACCACTTGTCTGAGGTTGAGTTGGCTGCACTGACATCCCAGCAGGAACCAGCTCTGTCTGCAAAGGAGGGAGGCCACTGCAGGAAAACTAGATACAAGATGTAAAATAACTTCATTTATATAGCATCCTTCATAACCTTGTGACATCCCAAAACACTTTACAATCAACAAAATACTTTTTGAAGTGTAATCACTGTTCTAATGTAGGAAATGCAGCAGCCAATTTGCAGATAGCAATGTGATAATGACCAGATTATCTGTTTCAGTGATGTTGAGACACAAATATTGGCTAGGACACCAGGGAGATCTCCCTTACTCTTCAAATAGCGCCATGGGATCTTTTAAATCCACCTGAGAGCAGATGGGGCCTCGGTTTAATGTCTTATGTGAAGGACAGCACCTCCGACAGTGCAGTGCTCCCGCAGTACTGCATTGGAGTGTCAGTCTAGGTTTATGTGCTCAAGTGTCTGGAGTGGGATTTGAACCCACAAACCTCTGGGCCAGAGGCGAGGGTGCTGTCCACTGAGCCACGGCTGGCAAACATAGCTACAAACTTTGACAAGTGTATCCACCCCTTCTGGCCTGCTCCCCAGTCAGGTATTTCTTTTTGTTTCTTTGCAGGTTCCGGACGTTTGAGGAAAATGCCGCCCAAGATCAAGGGAAAGGTGAAGAAGGGGAAGAAAAAAGCAGCCCAGGGTGAGTCAGGACAACAGCCAGGCCGATACACGGTGCAAAATCACCCAACAGCGCCGAGCTCTGCCAACGAACCCCAGCATCCGGTGACTGAGAATGAGATATTTCCAATCATTTTCAGGGTATGGGCGTCGCCAGCAAGGCTGACATTTATTGCCCATCCCTGGGTACCCTGAGCAGGTGTGGATCCTCTCCTCCAGGGCAATCTGGAGGCCCTTTCAGGATCATTTTCTGTTGTCAGCCCACAGAGAGGGGGGTGTGGGAGGAAGGGAGGGGTGGGGAGGTGGGGAGGGGAGGCGGGGGAAACATAGAAAATAGGAGCAGGAGTAGGCCATTCGGCCCTTCGAGTCTGCACCACCATTCAATGAGATCATGGCTGATCATACACCTCAGTATCCCTTTCCTGCTTTCTCTCCATACCCCTTGATCCCTTTAGCCGTAAGGGCCATATCTAACTCCCTCTTGAATATATCCAATGAACTGGCCTCAACAACTCTCTGCGGCAGGGAATTCCACAGGTCAACAACTCTCTGAGTGAAGAAGTTTCTCCTCCACGATGCTGAGAATGACGTGAGTATCACGTGTAGCGAGTTGGTCTTACCGCAGGAGAAGGGTCCACAGCCAGCTAGGGAATGGAAGACCAGCAGGAAGAGTAGTGCAAGGAAGGTAGTGCAGGGGTCCCCTGTGGTCATCCCACTGCAAAACAGATACACTGCTTTGGGTACTGTTGAGGGGGATGACTCATCAGGAGAGGGCAGCAGCAGCCAAGTTCATGGCACCGTGGCTGGCTCTGTTGCACAGGAGGGCAGGAAAAAGAGTGGGAGAGCGATAGTGATAGGGGATTCAATTGTAAGGGCAATAGATAGACGTTTCTGCGGCCGCAACCGAGACTCCAGGATGGTATGTTGCCTCCCTGGTGCAAGGGTCAAGATGTCTCTGAGCGGGTGCAGGACATTCTAAAAAGGGAGGGAGAACAGCCAGTTGTCGTGGTGCACGTTGGTACCAATGACATAGGTAAAAAAAGGGATGAGGTCCTACGAAATGAATTTAAGGAGCTAGGAGCTAAATTAAAAAGTAGGACCTCAAAAGTAGTAATCTCGGGATTGCTACCAGTGCCACGTGCTAGTCAGAGTAGGAATCGCAGGATAGCTCAGATGAATACGTGGCTTGAGCAATGGTGCAGCAGGGAGGGATTCAAATTCCTGGGGCATTGGAACCGGTTCTGGGGGAGGTGGGACCAGTACAATCCGGACGGTCTGCACCTGGGCAGAATCGGAACCAATGTCCTCGGGGGAGTGTTTGCTAGTGCTGTTGGGGAGGAGTTAAACTAATGTGGCAGGGGGATGGGAACCAATGCAGGGAGATAGAGGGAAACAAAAAGGAGGCAAAAGCAAAAGACAGAAAGGAGATGAGGAAAAGTGGAGGGCAGAGAAACCCAAGGCAAAGAACAAAAAGGGCCATTGTACAGCAAAATTCTAAAAGGACAGAGGATGTTAAAAAAACAAGCCCAAAGGCTTTGTGTCTTAATGCAAGGAGTATCCGCAATAAGGTGGATGAATTAACTGTGCAAATAGATGTTAACAAATATGATGTGATTGGGATTACGGAGACGTGGCTCCAGGATGATCAGGGCTGGGAACTTAACATCCAGGGGTATTCAACATTCAGGAAGGATAGAATAAAAGGAAAAGGAGGTGGGGTAGCATTGCTGGTTAAGGAGGAGATTAAGGCAATAGTTAGGAAGGACATTAGCTTGGATGATGTGGAATCTATATGGGTAGAGCTGCAGAACACCAAAGGGCAAAAAACGTTAGTGGGAGTTGTGTACAGACCTCCAACAGTAGTAGTGATGTTGGGGAGGGCATCAAACATGAAATTAGGGGTGCGTGCAATAAAGATGCAGCAGTTATAATGGGTGACTTTAATATGCACATAGATTGGGCTAACCAAACTGGAAGCAATACGGTGGAGGAGGATTTCCTGGAGTGCATAAGGGATGGTTTTTTAGACCAATATGTCGAGGAACCAACTAGGGGGGAGGCCATCTTAGACTGGGTGTTATGTAATGAGAGAGGATTAATTATCAATCTCGTTGTGCGAGGCCCCTTGGGGAAGAGTGACCATAATATGGTGGAATTCTGCATTGGGATGGAGAATGAAGCTGTTAATTCAGAGACCATGGTCCAGAACTTAAAGAAGGCTAACTTTGAAGGTATGAGGCGTGAATTGGCTGGGATGGATTGGTGAATGATACTTAAGGGGTTGACTGTGGATGGGCAATGGCAGACATTTAGAGACCGCATGGATGAACTACAACAATTGTACATTCCTGTCTGGCATAAAAATAAAAAAGGGAAGGTGGCTCAACCGTGGCTATCAAAGGAAATCAGGGATAGTATTAAAGCCAAGGAAGTGGCATACAAATTGGCCAGAAATAGCAGCGAACCTGGGGACTGGGAGAAATTTAGAACTCAGCAGAGGAGGACAAAGGGTTTGATTAGGGCAGGGAAAATGGAGTATGAGAAGAAGCTTGCAGGGAACATTAAGACGGATTGCAAAAGTTTCGATAGATATGTAAAGAGAAAAAGGTTAGTAAAGACAAACGTAGGTCCTCTGCAGTCAGAATCAGGGGAAGTCATAACGGGGAACAAAGAAATGGCGGACCAATTGAACAAGTACTTTGGTTCGATATTCACGAAGGAGGACGCGAACAACCTTCCGGTTATAAAAGGGGTCGGGGGGTCTAGTAAGAAGGAGGAACTGAGGGAAATCCTTATTAGCCGGGAAATTGTGTTGGGGAAATTGATGGGATTGAAGGCCGATAAATCCCCAGGGCCTGATGGACTGCATCCCAGAGTACTTAAGGAGGTGGCCTTGGAAATAGTGGATGCGTTGACAGTCATTTTCCAACATTCCATTGACTCTGGATCAGTTCCTATAGAGTGGAGGGTAGCCAATGTAACCCCACTTTTTAAAAAAGGAGGGAGAGAGAAAACAGGGAATTATAGACCGGTCAGCCTGACATCGGTAGTGGGTAAAATGATGGAATCAATTATTAAGGATGTCATAGCAGTGCATCTGGAAAGAGGTGACATGATAGGTCCAAGTCAGCATGGATTTGTGAAAGGGAAATCATGCTTGACAAATCTTCTGGAATTTTTTTGAGGATGTTTCCAGTAGAGTGGACAAGGGAGAACCAGTTGATGTGGTATATTTGGACTTTCAGAAGGCGTTCGACAAGGTCCCACACAAGAGATTGATGTGCAAAGTTAGAGCACATGGGATTAGGGGTAGTGTACTGACATGGATTGAGAACTGGTTGTCAGACAGGAAGCAAAGAGTAGGAGTAAATGGGTACTTTTCAGAATGGCAGGCAGTGACTAGTGGGGTACCGCAAGGTTCTGTGCTGGGGCCCCAGCTGTTTACACTGTACATTAATGATTTAGATGAGGGGATTAAATGTAGTATCTCCAAATTTGCGGATGACACTAAGTTGGGTGGCAGTGTGAGCTGCGAGGAGGATGCTGTGAGGCTGCAGAGCGACTTGGATAGGTTAGGTGAGTGGGCAAATGCATGGCAGATGAAGTATAATGTGGATAAATGTGAGGTTATCCACTTTGGTGGTAAAAACAGAGAGACAGACTATTATCTGAATGGTGACAGATTAGGAAAAGGGGAGGTGCAAAGAGACCTGGGTGTCATGGTACATCAGTCATTGAAGGTTGGCATGCAGGTGCAGCAGGCGGTTAAGAAAGCAAATGGCATGTTGGCCTTCATAGCAAGGGGATTTGAGTACAGGGACAGGGAGGTGTTGCTGCAGTTGTACAGGGCATTGGTGAGGCCACACCTGGAGTATTGTGTACAGTTTTGGTCTCCTAACCTGAGGAAGGACATTCTTGCTATTGAGGGAGTGCAGCGAAGGTTCACCAGACTGATTCCCGGGATGGCGGGACTGACCTATCAAGACTGGATCAACTGGGCTTGTATTCACTGGAGTTCAGAAGAATGAGAGGGGACCTCATAGAAACATTTAAAATTCTGACGGGGTTAGACAGGTTAGATGCAGGAAGAATGTTCCCAATGTTGGGGAAGTCCAGAACCAGAGGTCACAGTCTAAGGATAAGGGGTAAGCCATTTAGGACCGAGATGCGGAGGAACTTCTTCACCCAGAGAGTGGTGAACCTGTGGAATTCTCTACCACAGAAAGTTGTTGAGGCCAATTCACTAAATATATTCAAAAAGGAGTTAGATGAGGTCCTTACTACTAGGGGGATTAAGGGGTATGGCGAGAAAGCAGGAATGGGGTACTGAAGTTGAATGTTCAGCCATGAACTCATTGAATGGCGGTGCAGGCTAGAAGGGCCGAATGGCCTACTCCTGCACCTATTTTCTATGTTTCTATGTTTCTCAGTCCTAAATGGCCTACCCCTTATCCTTAGACTATGTCCCCTAGTGGCAGAGGAAGGAGGGAGGGCGGGGTGGGCAGTGGAGGTGGGGGAAGGAGGGTGTGGGGGGGAGGGAGGGAGGGTGTGCGAGGGAGGGTGTGGGAGGGAGGGTGTGGGAGGGAGGGAGGGTGTGGGAGGGAGGGGGAGGTGGGGAAGGGGGCGGGGAAGGGGTGGAGGGAGGGTGTGGGAGGGTGTGCGAGGGAGGGTGGGGGAGAGAGGGACGGAGGGAGGGTGTGCGAGGGAGGGTGTGAGAGGGAGGGTGTGAGAGGGAGGGAGGGAGAGTGTGCGAGGGAGGGTGAGGGAGGGAGGGTGGGTGTAGGAGGGAGGGTGGGTGTAGGAGGGAGGGTGGGGGAGGGAGGGACGGAGGGAGGGTGTGCGAGGGAGGGTGTGGGAGGGAGGGAGGGAGGGAGGGTGTGGGAGGGAGGGAAGGGGGTGTGCGAGGGAGGGTGTGGGAGGGAGGGAGGGAGGGTGGGTGTGCGAGGGAGGGTGTGGGATGGAGGGGGAGTGGGAGGTGGGGAAGGGGCCCGGGAAGGGGTTGAGGGAGGGAATGGGAGAGAGGGAGGGAGGGTGTGGGAGAGAGGGAGGGAGGGTGTGGGAGGGAGGGAAGTCACAATGCCCCAGGCAGCCTGGGTACGGGGCGGGCTCGATGAACTTTCCTATAGGATCTCCAGTTTGCTTGTCCAGGACTATGGCCACTAACCTACTGGACAACTGATAGAACATAAAAACTGACTGCAAAAGCGTCTATAGATATGTGAAGAGAAAAAGATTAGTGAAGACAAACATAGGTCCCTTGCATTCAGATTCAGGTGAATTTATAATGGGGAATAAAGAAATGGCAGACCAGTTGAACAAATACTTTGGTTCTGTCTTCATGGAGGAAGACACAAATAACCTTCCGGAAATACTAGGGGACCGAGTGTCTAGTGAGAAGGAGGAACTGAAGAAAATCCTCATTCGTCGGGAAATTGTGTTAGGGAAATTGATGGGATTGAAGGCCGATAAATCCCCGGGGCCTGATAGTCTGCATCCCAGAGTATTTAAGGAAGTGGCCCTAGACATAGTGGATGCATTGGTGATCATTTTCCAACAGTCTATCGACTCTGGATCAGTTCCTATGGACTGGAGGGTAGCTAATGTAACACCACTTTTTTTTAAAAGGGGAGGGAGAGAGAAAGCGGGTAATTATAGACCGGTTAGCCTGACATCAGTAGTGGGGAAAATGTTGGAATCAATTATTAAAGATGAAATAGCAGCACATTTGGAAAGCAGTGACAGGATCGGTCCAAGTCAGCATGAATTTATGAAAGGGAAATCATGCTTGACAAATCTTCTAGAATTTTTTGAAGATGTAACTAGTAGAGTGTACAACGGAGAACCAGTGGATGTGGTGTATTTGGACTTTCAAAAGGCTTTTGACAAGGTCCCACACATGAAATTGGTGTGAAAAATTAAAGCACATGTTATTGGGGGTAGTGTACTGACGTGGATAGAGAACTGGTTGGCAGACAGGATAAACGGGTCCTTTTCAGAATGGCAGGCAGTGACTAGTGGGGTGCCGCAGGGCTCAGTGCTGGGACCCCAGCTATTTACAATATACATCAATGATTTGGATGAAGGAATTGAGTGTAATATCTCCAAGTTTGCAGATGACACTAAGCTGGGTGGCGGTGTGAGCTGTGAGGACGCTAAGAGGCTGCAGAGTGACTTGGACAGGTTCGGTGAGTGGACAAATGCATGGCAGATGCAGTATAATGTGGACAAATGTGAAGTTATCCACTTTGGTGGCAAAAACACGAAGGCAGAATATTATCTGAATGGCGGCAGATTAGGAAAAGGGGAGGTGCAATGAGACCTGGGTGTCATGGTACATCAGTCATTGAAAGTTGGCATGCAGGTACAGCAGGTGGTGAAGAAGGCAAATGGTATGTTGGCCTTCATAGCTAGGGGATTTGAGTATTGGAGCAGGGAGGTCTTACTGCAGTTGTACAGGGCCTTGGTGAGACCTCACCTTGAATATTGTGTTCAGTTTTGGTCTCCTAATCTGAGGAAGGACGTTCTTGCCATTGAGGGAGTGCAGCGAAGGTTCATCAGACTGATTCCCGGGATGGCTGGACTGACATAGGAGGAGAGACTGGATTGACTGGGCCTGTATTCACTGGAGTTTAGAAGCATGAGAGGGGATCTCATAGAAACATATAAAATTCTGACGGGACTGGACAGGTTAGATGCAGAAAAAATGTTCCCGATGTTGGGGAAGTCCAGAACCAGGGGTCACAGTCTAAGGATAAGGGGTAAGCCATTTAGGACTGAGATGAGGAGAAACTTCTTCACTCAGAGAGTTGTTAACCTGTGGAATTCCCTACCGCAGAGAGTTGTTGAGGCCAGTTCATTGGATATATTCAAAAGGGAGTTAGATGTGGCCCTTACGGCTAAAGGGATCAAGGGGTATGGAGAGAAAGCAGGAAAGGGGTACTGAGGTGAATTATCAGCCATGATCTTATTGAATGGTGGTGCAGGCTCGAAGGGCCGAATGGCCTTCTCCTGCACCTATTGTCTATGTTTCTATATTAGGCTGCAGGCACTGAATGTAATACGCACAGACCGCAGTGGCTGCTGGGACCATAGAAAACGTGAGTTCAAATCCCACCACAGCTTTTGAAAATTTGAATTCAGCTTGAAAAATCTGGTAATAAAAAGCTGGAATCAGTAAAAGTGAGCATGAAGCTGTCAAATTGTTGTAAAAACCCAACAGGTTCACTAATGTCCTTTAGGGAAGGAAACCTGCCGACCTTACCCGGACTGGGCCTACACGTGACTCCAGTCCCACACCAACGTGGTTGACTCTCAACTACCCCCTAGTGGTCTCGCAAGCCCCTCCGTTGTATCAAAACAGTTCAAGGCGGCTTACCACCACCTTCTCAGGGCAATTAGGGATGGGCAATATATACCGGCCTTGTCAGCGATGCCCACATCCCGAGAATAAAAATATTTTAAAATACATCACTGTATTCACCGGTCACCAATTCGCGGGGAATTTATTTTGGCAAACAGTAGTTGTGTTTACACTAGCGCAGCCTTGTGTCACTATTGCACACACCTCCCAAACTCACGACCTCTACCACCTGGAAGGACAAGGGCAACATGGGAGCACCATCACCTGCAAGTTCCCCTCCAAGTTACTCACCATCCTGACTTGGAAATACATCGGCCGTTCCTTCATCGTCGCTGGGTCACAATCCTGGAACTCCTAGGGTTATCCTAACAGCACTGTGGGAGCACCTTCACCACACGGACTGCAACGGTTCAAGAAGGCGGCTCACCACCACCTTCTCAAGGGCAATTAGGGATGGGCAATAAATGCTGGTCTTGCCAGCAACACCCACATCCCAGGAATGAATAATAATAAACAGGCAGGTGCTGCACACTGTTGGGACAGATGCAGTTTCAGGAAGCTCATGGAAAAGCCCCAAATGCAGCAGAGTCCAGAAAGGAACTGTTGTGATAAAGGATACAGTGCGATGGGGCAGTGTTCAGTGTTCAAAGCACATGATCCATTCAGTTATTTCATTCACTCTTTAAGTTTCCTTCCAGCCCTCCCCTCAAGCCCCACCTCACACCATCTCTTGGCTAGAGGCTGGGGATAGGCAGCAGTCTCCTACATGGCCAGACAGTGGCGCCACTGAGCCACTGCCTACAGATCAAGTCTTGGGTTCATATCTGTGGAGTCCAACGGGGAGGAGATGGTCAATTAATATCAACCCTTGGTTAAACCACACTGAGTACTGTGCACGGTTTTGGTCTCCGCACTACAAAAAGGACATTGAAAATCTACAGAAAATTCAGAAAAGATTTAAAAGGATGTCACAAAGGATTGAAAGAATGCGACATCAGGAGAGTGTGAACAGGCTGGGGCTCTTTCTGTGGAAAAGAGGAGAGCGGAAAGAGGTCTTTAAAGTTATGAAGGGGTTCGATGGGTGGACGTGGAGAAACTTCTTCCACTTCTGAGCGAGTCCAGCACAGGGGGGGGCATCAATAGAAGACAGTCACTAACAACAAACAACTTGTATTTATATAGCGTCTTTAGCAAAGTAAAACGTCACGAGGCACTTCCACAGAAGCAATTATCAAAAAATGTTTGACACTGAGCCACATAATGAGATATTAGGACAGAAAGCTTGGTCAAAGAGGTAGGTTATAAGGAGGCTCTTAAAGGAGAGAGAAGCGGAGAGGTTTAGGGAGGGAATTCCAGATCAAATAAAGAATTTAGGAAGGATTTTTTTTACAGATTGGTGAGAATGTGGAACTTGCAGAGAGCATTGTCACATTTAAAGGGACTCATGAAGCATACATGAGGTAGAAGGGAATAGAGGCATATGGAGCAGGGTGAGAGGAGGCTCGTGTGGAGTATAAACACTGGCACAGAGCAGAATGGCCTGTTTCTGTGAAGCAGATTTGATGCAATTTTACTTCCTGGGTTAGAGAGTTGCCCCAGTAATGATTCTACTCTGAAACCTGCTGCTGTGATAGGCGAGAGAACCTCAGTGAATCAACTGTTCTGATTTGCAAATGATAAGCAATTTTAATCGAGAAAATCTATCAATCTGTTCCCCCTCACCCTCCCTACTCCTGGCCTCTTTCCCATGTCCCACTCACTGTTTCTCATATTAAAGGAGACAACATTGAGGAGAAATACAAGCGAACAGTTCATGAAGTGGAATCACTCAAAGACCAGTTAGGTAAGTGGGAACATTCTATAATCCAGAATTGGAAATAAAGTTTGTACCAAATTTCTATCTGCTGGGATAATGGGGTAAATGGGATGATGGGGTAAATGGGGCTGGAATAAGGACTTGCAATTCCACATTGCGCCAGCTGGTGGCGCCGCTGACAATTGTGTGACTTTCAGCAGCTCACTGCCGCCACCAGCAGCCAATCAGTGGTACTGCATCTTTTCAAAGTCCAGGTTAAAAACAGGGCATCTAAAAACCCTTCTAGTGCAGTTATAACAAGAGTTCTGCGTACAGACCACATACTGTTTTGGCAGTGTGTGTCAGACATTCCAATGTGTTTGATAGGTCCGCATAGAAGGAGCTTTACTCGGTGTCTAACCCGTGCTGTACCAACCCAGGAAGTGTTTGATGGGTCAGCAGCAACAACAATAGCACCATTAACGTAGTGAAACTTCCCAAGGTGTTTCACAGGAGTGTTATGAGATAAAAATTTGACACCGAGCCGCACAAGTAGAAATTGGCGCAGGTGACCCTTGGTAGATTTTAAGGAGCGTCTTGAAGGAGCAGAGAGAGATAGAGAGGCGGAGAGGTTTAGGGAGGGAGTTCCAGAACTTGGGGCCCAGGCAACAGAAGGCACGGCCACCGATGGTGGAGCGATTATAATCAGGGATGCTCAAGAGGGCAGAATTAGAGGAACGCAGACAACTCGGGGGGTTGTGGGGCTGGAGGAGATTACAGAGATAGGGAGGGGCGAGACCATGGAGGCATTTGAAAATAACAATAAGAATTTTGAAAAAGAGGTGTTGCTTAACCGGAAGCCAATGTAGGTCAGCGAGCACAGGGGTGATGGATGAGCGGGACTTAGTGTGAGTTAGGACATGGGTAGTCGAGTTTTGGATCACCTCTAGTTTACGTAGGGTAGAATGTGGGAGGCCAGCCAGGAGTGCATTGGAATAGTCAAGTTTAGAGATAACAAAGGCCTGGATGTGGGTGTCAGCAGCGGATGAGCTGAGGCAAGGGCGGAGACGGGCGATGTTATGGAGGTGGAAATCGGCGGTCTTAGTTGTGCTGCAGATATGTGGTCGAAAGCTCATTTCAGGGTCAAATATGACACAAAGGTGGTTCAGCCTCAGACAGAAGTTGGGGAGAGGGATGGAGTCAGTGGCCAGGGAACGGAGATTGTGGCGGGGACTGAAAACAATGGCTTCAGTCTTCCCAATATTCAATTGGAGAAAATCTCTGTTCATCCAGAATTGGACAGTGTAGAGAGAGCTTTACTCTGTATCTAACCCCGTGCTGTACCTGCCCTGGGAGTGTTTGATGGGACAGTGTAGAGGGAGCTTTACTCTGTATCTAACCCCCCGTACCTGCCCTGGGAGTGTTTGATGGGACAGTGTAGAGGGAGCTTTACTCTGTATCTAACCCCCTGTACCTGCCCTGGGAGTGTTTGATGGGACAGTGTAGAGGGAGCTTTACTCTGTATCTAACCCCGTGCTGTACCTGCCCTGGGAGTGTTTGATGGGACAGTGTAGAGGGAGCTTTACTCCGTATCTAACCCCCTGTACCTGTCCTGGGCGAGTTTGATGGGACAGTGTAGAGGGAGTAAAAACAGAAAAGTTGGATTGAAGGTTATATATGAATTCCTTTCCCTTCAATCCCAGTTCTGCGGAGGGATATCGCGAGACAGGCCTTGCTGGTTAAGGAGGAGTGGAAGGCACAGCTGCAAGTTCTCAAGAATGAATTGATTGAGGAACAAGATGTTAAGAAGTCGATTCACTCAGGTAAAGAGGAGATGAATATGTGGCAGAATTTAGCCTCAGGCCGTCCGGCGGAGTGGCAGCTCTGATGGCACATCGAGGGAAAGTTCATACAGTATACATCCATTCCTGGGGTTTGACCCTGGTCTGCATTGAGTTAGAGGATCCCATTGGGAGGGGGCAACATGGCCTCTGTACCCCAGGTTAGAGGGGGTGGGGTTACCTGCACCCTTTCATGTGCAGTGGTCCCTACTTGTGGGGTTGTCAAATGAAGACAGGATCAGGCTCAGCTGTGATGCCCTCCAGAGCCGAATAGCCCAACAACACATACAGTGTAGGTTCACATATGAAAACGGCTACTTGGGTGAGATAACAGCGTGAGATGGCTCCTTGTGGGGAGGGGTTGAGAACAAGAATTTCAGGAGATTAATTATTTTATTAATTGAAATTCAGGTTTATCCTGCGTGTTATTTCATGGAGCCACTATTTCAGATTGAGAGCTGCACTAGAATATCACCGTTCCTGGAGAATATTGAGACAAACTCGGGGACTGGCGGAGATTGGAGCTGTTATGAACTCTGGGGTGGGCGAAATGTGTGCAATATTATATAAAAGCTGTGAACAATGCTCGCACCATGTAACGCCCTTGTACTCTCCCACCCCCAGATATGACCCGTCAGTACAAGACCATGCGGTCAGAGCGGGACCTCCGAGTCCATCAGCTGGAGATCCAGGTCAGCCGCCTGCAGCAGCAACTGAGTGAGTGCAATGCGAGGATCAGCGGCTTTAGCACACTGCAGACACGGAGGGTGCCCGAGTGAGGGCTTGCAGTGTGTGTCAGTGTAGTTTGTGTGTGTGAGTAAACTCGCTTGGTGCATGAGCAGTACGTGGGAGTGTGTGACTGCAGTGGGTGTTGTGTGAGTGAGTAAATGAGAGTGAGTGTGTCAACGTGTGCAGTATAAACTCAGTACTTATTCCCAATTTTCACCCAGTCATTGTCACACAAAATCTAGCAAGAAACTTACATCTTATGCTGGGATTGCAATGGATCTATGCTGGGATTTAGTGGAGCAGTGTGGGACTGTGTTGGAGCTGTGAGGCTCTGTGGGATTGCAATAGAAATGTGGAGCTGTGCTGTGATTGCGGTACTGGGGCTGTGCTGGGGCTGTGCTGGGATTGTACTGGGGCTGTGCTGGGGCTGTGCTGGGATTGTACTGGGGCTGTGCTGGTCATGTAATGGGGCTCTGCTGGAGTTCGGTTTCCGGATAACAGATCGATTGGGTCTGGGTGAGGAGGAGGGGAATGTCACTTGTAGGAACTAATTCTGTGATGTAATTGCTGTCAGCATCATGTCAGCAACAGCTGGCGAGGACACAGGAGGAGAAAGTCCAGATCATCAAGGAGAAAGATGGCACCATCAAAGAGCTCCAGAGGAAGATCAACAACATGGAGACAGAGTACGAGGCCATCCTCCATGTGGGTATCACTGCAGGGCCGGCGAGAAGTGACCGTACACGCGAGCTGTGGGGGCAGTGTCCCTGAGCTGGGTTAAGGTGCATGGTTAAGGTGTTAGCTGTGGCTCAGTGAGCAGCACTCTCGCCTCTGAGTCACAAGGGTCGTGGGTTCAAGTCCCACTCCAGAGACTTGAGACAAAATCCAGGCTGACACTCCAGTGCAGTGCTGGGGGAATGCCGTCTTTCATGGAAACCTAGAAATTTACAGTACAGGAGGCCACTCTGGCCCAATGTGTCCGTGCCGGCCGACAAAGAGCCACACGGCCCTCGGTCAGCAGCCCTGAAGGTTACATATAAACCTATGAACAATGGCAGAAAGGTAAAGAGCTCCCAGCCTAACCAGACCGCCCCACACAACTGCGACACCCCTTATACTGAAACATTCTACACTCCACCCCAACCAGAGCCATGTGATCTCCTGGGAGAGGCAAAAATGTAGGTACATTTCCTACATTACAAATAACTGCACTTCAAAAGTACTTCATTGGCTGTAAAGTGCTTTGGGATGTTCTGAGGTCATGAAAGGCGCTATAGAAATGCAAGTCTTTCTTTGTCGGCCGGCGCAGACACGATGGGCTGAAATGGCCTCCTTCTGCACTGTAAATTTCTATGTTTGTATTCTGTTTCCCTCTGTCTGTGAGGTGGGCAAGCTCAGAGTGAGGCCGCGGGGCAGTTTCTTACACTGAGTGTTCAGCAGGCCGTTCGGCCCAATGGCTCGATTCGGGGGTTCATGCTCCACACCAGCCTCCTCCCACCCTATCATTCTATTCCTTTAACCTCGTGTGTTTATCTGGCTTCTCCTTAAATGCATCGATGTTGTTAGCCTCAACCACTCCCTGTGGTAGTGAATTCCATACCCTCACCACTCTCTGGGTAAAGTTTCTTCTGAATTCCCTGTTGGATTTATTAGTGACTATCTTATCGTTTTAGTCTCCCCCACGAGTGGAAACATTCTCTCCACATCTATCCCATCAAAACCTTTCATAATCTACAAGACCTACATCTGGAAGCAGCCTGTCAGTTGTTGTGCCTGAGCCCCAACCCCGCATGCTACACACACTTCCTCACCATGCTGCATTCAAGACTCACACCTACCGGACAATCTCACAGCATAGAAGGCCATTCGGCCCATCGAGCCTGTGCCAGCTCATCGAAAGAGTGAACCAATTAGTCCCACTCCCCCATAGCTCTGCACATTAACCCCCTTCAAGTATTTATCCAACTCATTCTTTCCGCTGTGGAACTCCTCACCTCCCTTCATCTCCTCTCCCTCCTCACAATCTGTAAGCTTTTAAAAACTCCCCAAAACTTGCTGATTAACTTTTATCTTCTGTTGCTAGGGGCCACAGTGAGGGGGGGGTTTGTGAACAGTGAGACCCACTGACCTCTCGCCTCCGGTGTCAGCCGTGGCTCAGTGGGCAGCACCCTGGCCTCTGAGTCAGAAGGTTGTGGATTCAAGTCTCACTTCGAGTCTGGAGCACAAAAATCAAGACTGACACTTCCAGTGCAGTGCTGAGGGAGCGATGCACTGTCGGAGGGGCAGTACTGAGGGAGCGATGCACTGTCGGAGGGGCAGTACTGAGGGAGCGATGCACTGTCGGAGGGGCAGTGCTGAGGGAGCACCGCACTGTCGGAGGGGCAGTACTGAGGGAGCGATGCACTGTCGGAGGGGCAGTACTGAGGGAGCACCGCACTGTCGGAGGGGCAGTACTGAGGGAGCGATGCACTGTCGGAGGGGCAGTACTGAGGGAGCGATGCACTGTCGGAGGGGCAGTACTGAGGGAGTGCCGCACTGTCGGAGGTGCCGTCTTTTGGATGAGACATTAAATCGAGGCCCCATCTACCCTCTCAGGTGGATGTAAAAGATCCCACGGCACTATTTTGAAGAAGAGCAGGGGAGTTATCCCCGGTGTCCTGGCCAATATTTATCCCTCAACCAACATAACAAAAAACAGATTATCTGGTCATTATCACATTGCCGAGTGTGGGAGCTTGCTGTGCGCAAGTTGGCTGCCATGTTTCCCACATTACAACAGTGACTACACTCCAAAAGTACTTCATTGGCTGTAAAGCGCTTTGAGACGTTCAGTGGTTGTGACAGGGGCTATATAAATGCAAGTCTCTCTCTCTCCTCCCCCGGGACAGGACAGCTTGGACCTGCTGCTGAACAAGCTGGAAATGGCCAGGCTGCAGTGGGAGAAAACAGCGACCAGTTTACATTCGGAGCAGAAGAGGAAACTGCTGGACTTTGGGCTCAACCCGCTGGAGATTTAAGCCCCGGGGAGGCGGTGAGAGGCTCCCAGGGTGTCTCTGCCTCCAAACAAACCTCTCCGTTTCCCCAGAGTCTGCGGTCTGACAAACTCTCTGAACATAAAGTGGCTCCGCCTTGTTTGGCTCCCATTCCAGGATTTGGACAAAGTAGTCCAACAACTGGAATTTTAATTAAAAATATTATTTTTCAGTCACTGAACATTGGATAAATAATCTTGATTTGGAACAGAAGCAGGACATTGTGCAAACAATCACACACCCAACTCCTGGAGTAATCCTCTCATCTGAGTTTAAAATAAAGGTTCAGAAATTCTCTCGATCTCAATCTCCATCTTTTTCCTTCCCGTCCTGTAATTTCTATTGTAATTTTTAATTAGTGACCAGTATACAATATAACAAAATGCACCTACTTTTTTGGAAGTGATTTGAAGCCTGTGGTTCAGTCACATGGTCTGACATTGAGACATGTCGAGGAAGAGAGGGACATGGGGACGTGCAGCTCCACAGATCCCTGAAGGTAGCAGGCCAGATGGATAAGATGGTTAAGAATGCATTCGGGATACGTGCCTTAATAGCTGAGGCATAGAATACAAGAGCAGGGGGTTATGCGAGAACCGTATAAAACACTAGTTAGGCCACAGCTGGAGTACTGTGTGCAGTTCTGGTCACCACATTACAGGAAGGATGTGATTGCACCAAGAGGGTACAGAGGGGATTTACGAGGATGTTGCCTGGACTGGAGAATTTTAGCTATAAGGAAAGATTGGATAGGCTGGGTCTGTTTTCTTTGGAACAGAGGAGGCTGAGGGGAGACTGAATTGAAGTGTATAAAATTATGAGGGGCCTAGATAGAGTGGATAGGAAGGACCTATTTCCCTTAGCAGAGGGGTCAATAACCAAGGGGCATATATTTAAAGTAATTGGTCGGAGGTTTAGAGGGGATAGAAGGAAAATTATTTTCACCCCGAGGGTGGTGGGGGTCTGGAACTCACTGCCTGAAAAGGGTGGTAGAGGCAGAAACCCTAACCATGTTTAAAAAGTACCTGGATGTGCACCTGAAGTGCCGTAACCTACAAAGTGGGATTAGGCTGGATAGCTCCTAGTCGGCCGGCGCGGACACAATGGGCCGAATGGCCTCCTTCCGTGCTGTAAATTTCTATTATTCTATGTGCCTCAAACACACAAACACACACCCACCAACACACACACACAACCACCAACACACACACACACACACACACACACAGCTACACAACTAACACCCTCATCATCATAGGCAATCCCTCGGAATCGAGGAAGACTTACTTCCACTCCTGAAGTGAGTTCTTTGGTGGCTGAACAGTCCAATGCGAGAGCCACAGACTCTGTCACAGTTGGGACAGATAGTCGTTGAGGGAAGGGGTGGGTGGGACTGGTTTGCCACACGCTCTTTCAGCTGCCTACACTTGATTTCTGTATGTAGGTGTCATCTCTGGTTGGTCGTATTCCTGGAGATTTCATCACATGGCCTCCAATTGCCCAGCCTCCCTCCATTGGTCGCCTGACATGTCCATCTTCACAGGGCCCCACCCTCACGACCAATTGGGAAGCAAACAAACTCTTTATTACCTGATTGAACGATTCTTGACTCTCATCAAACAGCATTTTTCACATGTCCAATATTTTTATAATGACTAAGTAAAAGTATTGAAAAAAAAGGGGGAGGAAAAACACATTTTGTTTACTGCCCCTATGTTTTTTCTCTCGAGTTGCTCGCAGCAGATTAAACTTTAATTATTGGAGACTCCAGGCCAACCCTGACGGTTTGGCAACCCTTGAGTAAGCGTCTTCTTCGCTGGAGGAAAGTCAAGCCAGACTCCATTTTGTGAGCAATTAGCGATAAGTAGGCCGACTGATTCGTTCTCACCCGAATTGTCACTGCCTTTGAGACTTTTGGTGAAAAAGTGTGAGTTAATCAGCAGCAATCAGTCCAGGGGCAGCAAGTGTAGGGATTCGTGGAGTCTATCTCAGGATGCAGTGTTTCACCATGTCACCCTCCCCAGTCAGTAACATCACAGGAGTCGGGCAGTGTCGGGGGACTGCACATCCTTCATACAACACTCTGACCGCAGAGATCGGTGAATGTTTAACAGCTTCTGGACACGGCTAAGTTTGTTCAATAATGTTTTATTTATTTTTTTACAGTGGAGAGTTCTTTTTTTATTCATTCATGGGATGTAGGCGTTGCTGGCAAGGCCGGCATTTATTTTTTTAAATTTCAAAATATACTTTATTCATAAAAAAATTTGTACAGTACATTCAAAGGCATTTCAGTACGTTTAGCTGCGGTCAGCAATCCCATACACTACATTTGGGTGCTGACGGCAGTTCCGTTCGATCCATTTCCTTGCTTTCCAGTTCAAGTACAATTCGGTACAATACGGGATACATTGTAGTACATTCAAACAAATTACATTTCATGTGTTACAATACAGTACACAGAGTCATGTTGACTACGCGGGTCCGTTCATGGGAAAGATGTTCCTTATTGTGGTAGATGCGTACTCGAAATGGATCGAGTGCATCATTCTGAATTCATGCATGTCATCCACCACCGTGGAAAGCCTACGTGCGATCTTTGCAACCCATGGCTTGCTGGACATCCTGGTTAGTGATAATGGCCCGTGTTTCACACGCTACGAATTCCGAGAGCTTATGTCGGGCAATGGCATCAACCACGTCAAGACTGTGCCATTCAAGCCGGCCTCCAATGGCCAGGCGGAACGGGCAGTCCAAATTATTAAGCAAGGTTTGCTCAGGATTCAATGACCCTCCCTACAATGCCACCTATCGCGTCTCCTGCTGGCCTATAGATCCCGACCGCACTCGCTCACGGGGGTCCCGCCCGCAGAGCTACTAATGAAATGGACACTCAAAACTCGGTTGTCCCTCATTCACCCAGTCCTGACCGACATAGTTGAGGGCAAGCGCAAATCACAAAACGAGTACCATGACCGTAATTCGAGGGGGAGATGTATAGAAATAAATAATCCTGTATTCGTCCTCAATCACGCCATGGGGCCAAAATGGCTTGAGGGCACTGTAACTGTGGTATATGCAGCACACAAATCACTGACTCCACACGGTCTGGTGTAAGTCTAACTGCTGTGACCTTCTTCCTTTATTGTTCAGCTCCAGAGTGCCTCCCAGGTGTGGTGGTCACCCTTATATAGTCCTTCTTACAGGTACTACCAGGGTTTCCCACCGCAGCGCCCTCTGTGGTGTGGCATAGTACTTACATTACATTTAAGGTACTGGGACGATACACACATCATTACATAACATCACACTTGTCCAACGGAAGGCAGGTGGGCATAGACAGTGCGTTAGTATGGTACATATTATCTGGTACATTAACTGGTTATTGACTGGTAGCGGAACCTTGGTTTCCTTGTTAGCCGTTATCATTAATTGTACTTCATCCATTATTTTACACAAATACAGTGGCCATTCAGCATAAAAAAGTAATTCTTATTATAAATTCACTATCTCACATTGACATAGCTCATTTTAGACTCGCTCTGCCAAACAGAAGTCCTTTGTGGGGACCACCTCTTTGTAAGGCCCTTTTAAGACTCCCGGGTGCATTTCCTCTTTAAGGCGCCATCTTTGATGCAGGAGGATTCCACGAGGCTTCTCCTTGGGCACCGCCATCTTTGATGCTCTGCAACTCCGGCACGATGCCGCCGCCATCTTCTTCTCCGCCGCTCCGAATGCCCTCCACCGTCGCAGCCTCCGCTCCCCTCCGCTGCCACCTGACTTGCCGCCTCTCCAGCGGCCGCACTTGCCGCGTCCCCCGCGGCCTCCGTAGCGGCTGCCATGGCCGCCGACCGACGCTACCAGCTCCTCTGCGGGGCCCTTCCGAACCGCCGGCCCCTGGATCCCTCAGCACCCCGCCCGCAATGCCCCACCGGCTCAACCCCCACCCCCCCTTGGGCCCCTCCGGGCCTGGGACTTGCCTGTGGGGGCTGAGGCTGCAGGGTCTCTGTGTGAGGTCCGGGCCTAGGACTTGCCTGTGGGGCTGGGGCTGCAGGGTCTCTGTGTGAGGTCCGGGCCTGGGACTTGCCTGTGGGGCTGGGGCTGCAGGGTCTCTGTGTGAGGCCCGGGCCTGGGGCTTGCCTGTGGGGGGACCGAGGCTGCAGCTCCAGCTCGGTCGGCGCTGCTCTCTGGGGACCCGGGGCAGGGCAGCACCCCGGGGAGCAGCAGCCTGTGGAGTGGTGAAGTCTTCCCAGCTCCCACGGACCGTCCCCATCCACCTCCGGCCGAGGAGTGTCGGCCCATCGCCTGCAACAACCCACAGAGGTAAAGTGTGCGTCTCGACCCCGTGGGATACCTGCACCATCGCTCTGCCGAGAACAGGTATCAGTTCCCTGGTGTAGGTACACAGCTTCACCGTGACCGGGACCAGCTTGGGTCGTGCAGCTGGGTTAATCCACAGTTTATCAAAAGTTCTCCGACTCATCAACGACGGACCCGAGCCCGTGTCCACTTCCATACTCACAGGGACTCCGCTGATCACTGGGGCGAATCGTCGGTACACGTGTACAGTCCAAACACCTCATCTTCTTCTACCTGCTCCTCGCTGAACAGTAGATCATCCCCCATCTCCTCAGCCACGTGGTGAGTCTGATTTCTTTTACACATACGCTGAAGGTGGCCTTTAACGTGGCAGGTATTGCACGTATACTCCGCAAACCTGCACCGGTGAGCCCCATGGCTTCCTCCACAACGCCAGCATGGTGCTGCTTGATTGGCCCCCCTCGGCGGACTCTGAGCTCCAGGACCCCGAGGTCCGTGCTCTCTGCTCCGGGCAGAGCCACGTTCTGCAGTTTTGTCCGTGGTGGGCGCTATCCTGTGGACAGTGCCTGCCGGGTTCGAGACTGTGTGGATCATTTGCTTGGTGCTGCAAGTCGAGGTCATATATGCCCGGCTGATGGCGATGGCCTTTGTCAGAGTGACTGTGGGTTCCGTGGCCAGCAGGTTGTGAAGGAGGCCCTCGTGGCCAATCCCCATAACAAAAAATCACACGGCGCCGCGAGTCTCCTGAGGTCCGCAGCATATTTGGTGACATCCTGGCCCGCGGGTCTGCAGTGATGGTAAAATTTGTATCTGACCGTGAGATTGCTCTCCTTCGGTGTCAACTGGTCACGAATGAGTTCAGTCAGCTCCTCGTATGACTTGTCCCTGGCGCTCCCGGGTGCCAGCAAATCCCTGACGAGACAGTAAACCTCATCTCCACAACTGGAGAGCAATATCGCCTTGCGCTTCCCTCTCATTGCGTATGTGTTCACCGTCAGGTCGTTTGCTGTGAAGTAGTACTCGAGCCTTTCCGTAAAGGCCTCCCAATCATTGCCCACGGTAAAATCCTTTAGTGAGCCCAGAGTAGCCATGGTTGCGTGGAGTTCGTCCGCTTCCTCATTGCCAATGTGGTGTATGTAGCACACAAATCACTGACTCCACACGGTCTGGTGTAAGTCTAACTGCTGTGACCTTCGTCCTTTATTGTTCAGCTCCAGAGTGCCTCCCAGGTGTGGTGGTCAGCCTTATATAGTCCTTGTTACAGGTACTACCAGGGTTTCCCACCGCAGCGCCCTCTGTGGTGTGGCATAGTACTTACAATACATTTAAGGTATTGGAACGATACACACATCATTACACAACAGTAACTGACAAAGAGGGGAATAGGGTCATCGTGATAAAACTCAACAATGGTCAGATATGCCGTAACCATCTGGACCAAGTTAAAAAAAGGTTCAGCATCGACACGGAGGAACCTGAAGAAGACCATGAGATGGAACTCAAACACCACCAGTGAACAAGCAACGAGCAATCAGAAGAATGCACAGTCCCTGCGGTCAGCCCGGACAGGCCGGAATCACCACAGGTGACAGACACTCACATCAGTGTCCAACAACCAGAGCCCCAACTGCGGCGCTCCACGAGGGAGCGTAGACCACCTGAAAGACTAAACCTGTGATCCCAATAAGACTTTGGGGGGGAAGGTGATGTCATGTATGTAACCACAATGTAACACCACTGTATTACTGTATACTCTCAACCTAGATGCACACCTTGAGCACAAGGGGTGAACTTGTGGGAGACACTCCTTACCTGATCACACAGGTATAAAAAGGAGGTCCCACGCAGGGTCATCGTCTTTGGAGTCCTGTAATAAAGAGTTAAGGTCACAGAGTGACCTTGTCCCCAGAATGTGCCTGGTGTGGTTTCATACTGTAGAGTAAGGACTTTATACTAGTGACTATTTCTTATCCCCTTACACACACCATTCTGATTTGAAAGTATATCGGCCGTTCCTTCATCGTCGCTGGGTCACAATCCTGGAACTCCCTCCCTAACAGCACTGTGGGAGCACCTTCACCACACGGACTGCAGCGGTTCAAGGCGGAGGCTCACCACCACCTTCTCAAGGGGCAGTTCGGGATGGGCAATAAATGCTGGGCCTCCCTGGGGGCATTACCTCGCTGGGCATACATTGTGCACTTGCAAACACAGTGTTCCAGGTCTGAATCAATTCCAGGCCACCAAACGTGTGACCAGGCAATGGCCTTCACAAGCACGATGCCTGGGTGCTCGCTGTGGAGTTCCCTGATGAATGCCTCCCTGCCCCTCTGGGGCATAACTACACGGCTGCCCCATAGTAGGCAGTCGGCTTGGATGGAGAGCGTCTGTGGAACGGTCTGACCTCCTCAGGACATGCTCCATGTGCGGGCACCCAATCCCCAGTCAGGACACATTTCTTAAATCAGGGATAGGAGGGGATCTCGGTTTGTCCAGATTTTGATCTAGCGGGCTGTGATGGGGGAGCCTGCGCTGTCAAAGGCATCGACAGCCATGACCATCTCAGCGCTTTGCTCCGTTGCCCCCTCAGTGGTGGCCGGTGGAAGCCTGCTGAGCGCATCAGCGCAATTTTCAGTGCCGGGCCGGTGCCGGATGGAGTAGTCATAAGCAGCCAGCGTGCGAGCCCATCGCTGTATGCGAGCTGATGCGTTGGCATTGATAGCCTTGCTGTCTGACAGCAGGGATGTTAATGACTTGTGGTCCGTCTCTTATTCAAACTTCCTACCAAAGAGGTACTGATGCATTTTTTTTACACCATAGACACACGCTCTGCTTGGGAGAGCGACCTGGAGGCATAAGCCACAGGTTGTAGTTGACCCTCAGCATTGCCCTGCTGCAACATGCACCCAACCCCATAGGACGATGCTTCACATATCAGAACCAAATTTTTTACAGGGGTCATACAGGGTCAACAACTTGTTTGAACAAAGTAGGTTTCGTGCCCGATCAAAAGCCCGTTCCTGACAGTCCCCCCAAAACCAATCGCAACCCTTACACAGGAGCACGTGTAGAGGCTCCAGCAACGTGCTCAAGTTCGGCAGAAAATTCCCGAAATAGTTCAACAGTCCTAGGAATGAACGCAACTCCGATGTGTTGCAGGGCCTGGGTGCTCGTCGAATCGCCTCTGTTTCGGATTCGGTGGGCCAAATCCCATCTGCAGCAACCCTCCTGCCCAGAAACTCAACCTCAGGAGCTAAGAGCACACATTTAGACTTCTTGAGTCGCAGGCCTACCCCGTCCAGTCGGCGTAGCACCTCTTCCAGGTTGTGGAGGTGTTCCTCGGTGTCTCAACCCGTGATGAGGATGTCATCCTGGAATACGATCGTTCCAGGAATGGATTTAAGCAGGCTTTCCATGTTTCGTTGAAAAATCGCGTTCTGCTTGGGAGAGCGACCTGGAGGCATAAGCCACAGGTTGTAGTTGACCCTCAGCATTGCCCTGCTGCAACACACACCCAACCCCATAGGACGATGCTTCACATGTCAGAACCAAATTTTTTACAGGGGTCATACAGGGTCAACAACTTGTTTGAACAAAGTGCGGGACCATTGCCCGGGACAATCCAGAGCGGCAGCCGATTCACTAACCCATTGTGTGTGACAGCCAACATTGCACTGCCTAGCACCGGAATGATTTATTTAGTGTAAGTCCGTAATTGTGTCTCAATATGTGCTAATTTGGGTCTACTGGCTTTAAGTGGCCATAGCTTCTCAAATTGCTGAACACCCATGAGTGACTGGCTGGCCCCAGTGTCCAGCTCCATGAGTACAGGGATACTGTTTTATAAAACCCTCATCATCATTGGTGGCGTTCTGGTGTATGAATTGTGAATATTCGCCACATGGACCCGCTGAACCTCGGCATCCATCGATTTTCCCCAAAAGTCATCCTGCCTCAAAGAACCCTCTTCTGGTCCATCCGCCTCATATATTAGTCTGGTTGCAGGCTTCCTGCACATTCGAGCTAAGTGGCCACTGAGATTGCAGTTTCTGCAGATAAACTGTTGAAATCTGCAAGATCTGGCTGAGTGTTTTCCCCCACACCTCCAGCATGAGTTAAAGTTTCCATTGTTGGGAACAAAGGGACTATGGCCAGGCACTCCGCACTGACTGTCCCTTTGACTGCTCTTAAGTACCCTATTAGTGGGTGTCAATGGCCTCATCCTGGGCCGCATTGTCCACTGTGATGGCGTGAATGTCCGTTCAGCCTGCCATTGTCTCTGTTGAAGTCCTACTCTGGGGTCTATTGCTGCCTGGGGAGTGTCGGACTGCCCCTGCCTGTCTGCGGGGCTCTGAGTCACATTGATGATGTTGACTCCCTGATCCATCGCCATGTTAGAGGCAGAATTGCGCGCGGATATTATTTTCGTCTCTTCCTCCCCCACCATGAGCCATCAACGCCGCCGCTTCCAAGGTCGAATCCTTGGTCTCAATTAATTTGCGGAAAATTCCCGCATGACCGATGCCCTCGATAAACAAGTCCCTTAGCATCTCCCCCCTGCAGGCATCTGTGAACTTACAGAGGCTGGCCAAATGCCGGAGGTCCGCTACGAAGTCTGGTATGCTCTGTCCTTCACGACGTCGGTGGGTGTAGAATCTGTGTCGGGCCATGTGTATGCTACTCGCCGGTCTGAGGTGCTCCCCGATCAATTTGCTAAGTTCTTCAAAGGTTTTGTCCGTCGGCTTTTCGGCTGCTAGTAAGTCCTTCATGAGCGCGTAAGTCTTTGGTCCGCAGCTGGTCAGGAGATGAGCCCTTCGCTTGTCGGCCGCTGCATCCCCCAGCCATTCTTTCGTAACGAAGCTTTGCTGAAGCCTCTCGACAAGATCGTCCCAGTCTTCCCCAACACAGTACCGTTCCTCTGTGTTACCGGTGGCCATTCTCGTGGGTCGTGAATTCCCGTTTCTCATCGCTAATGTAAAGTCCTTACTCTACAGTATGAAACCACACGAGGCACATTCTGGGGACAAGGTCACTCAGTGACCTTAACTCTTTATTCACAGGACTCCAAAGATGATGACCCTGCGAGGGACCTTCCTTTTTATACCTGTGTGATCAGGTAAGGAGTGTCTCCCATATTTCACCCCTTGTGGTCAAGGTGTGCATCTAGGTTGAGAGTATACAGTAATACAGTGGTGTTACATTGTGGTTACATACATGAGAGTGGCGACAGACCGAGGGTCCCGAATGGAGATACTGAAGGTAGTGAATTGATCCGACACATAAAATGGTCCAGATTAAGAGGCTTATCCATATTAGGAGATTCTGAGGAATCAGGAGTTCTTCTGTCTTACGGTATGGATTGTAATATTGACTGATTATGTAAAACTCGCTTATGTATGTAAAGCTCGCTCATACACTCGCTTACATTGGGTTAAGAAGAGGGAAGCAGTAATGCATGATGGTTAATGAACCATCGGTTGGATTAACCTTAGAACAGGTTTATGGAACCGTACATATTCAGTACAGAACATGGACACAAGTGTCTGGGAACACGGATTATAGCAGCATGGGAACAGGATGGTACTGACCGGTAGTTTTGACTAGAATTCTTGGGAGAGGGATAAGGAGGCACTACCCTGGAAAACAAAATTAATCAACACGTCATGGTCTTTATTGCAAAGGGGATGGAGTATAAAAACAGGGAAGTCTTGTTACAACTATATAAGGTATTGGCCACACCTGGAATACTGCGTGCAGTTTTGGTTTCCATATTTACGAAAGGATATACTTGCTTTGGAGGCAGTTCAGAGAAGGTTCACTCGGTTGATTCCGGGGATGAGGGGGTTGACATATGAGGAAAGGTTGAGAAGGTTGAGTAGGTTGGGCCTCTACTCATTGGAGTTCAGGTGATCTTATCGAAAAGTATAAGATTATGAGGGGGCTTGACAAAGTGGATGCAGAGAGGATGTTTCCGCAGATAGGGGAAACTAGGACTAGAGGGTGCGATCTTAGAATAAGGGGCCGCCCATTTAAAACTGAGATGGGGAGAAATTTCTTCTCTCAGAGGGTTGTGGATCTGTGGAATTCGCTGCCTCAGAGAGCTGTGGAAGCTGGGACATTGAATATATTTAAGACAGAAATAGACAGTTTCTTAAACGATAAGGGAATAAGGGGTTATGGAGAGCGGGCAGGGAAGTGGACCCGAGTCTATGATCGGATCAGCCATGATCGTATTAAATGGCGGAGCAGGCTCGAGGGGCTTTTTGGCTGACTCCTGCTCCTATTTCTTATGTTCTGAGAAACTGAGGAAAAGTTGACATCATGGGAGATGGACAGGTGTGGGGGACCACTCAAAGCCAGTCTGAGCAGTCGGCCAATCGGTGGTTCTGTAGGAGGGTCACACACCTCGGTAAACTGTAAAACCTCTGATCGGGGAAGTGTTCATCGCAACCTTCCTGAGCATGTTCGAATAAAAACCGGTTAGCCAAGGTTTCGTCTGAGTGATTCCGTGGTCGCTATACAATACGGGCGGGTGTTGATTCCTTATATCACAGAGTTCACCTTGAGAAAGGAAAGTCTTCTTTTTACTCCAATAATATGTACTGACAGTGACCCCAGTGATTAACCGGCAGTTTACTGAAACATTATCGATATAGCAACTACACCCTGCTTCCCCCCCCGACCCCCCAACAAAGCATCATCAGAGAGAACCCACGCACTGGCCCCAGGGGAGGAACCAGCTAAAGGGGCAGAAATCCATTACTAACAGTATTCCGGGGTTTATGTTCAATCTCTGCCTCTGGCCATGGGTAGAGATATTCACAGTCCCTTCTCTTTCCCCCTAAATTACTGAAGGTCCTGAGGAACTCATGATTCTCATTTCAAACAGCTGAAAGATTCGATTTCCCCCGATTGTCGCATCCCGAGGGGGAGGGGGGAGAATAGACCCGGATAGATCCTCTGCCCCTGGACTGGGATGCCCTGCCCCCAGACCCTCTGCCCCCGGACCGGGATGCCCTGCCCCCAGACCCTCTGCCCCCGGACCGGGATTCCCTGCCCCCGGACCGGTAGCCTGGACCTGGTGTGGGAAACTGGTGCCGGTGTGCCCTTTCCGTTCTGTCTCCTGATCCCCGTATTTCCCTGCCCCCACAGGTCTCAGCCTGGCTTAAGTTCCAGAAGATTTGTGTGTCTTTTTAAACCTTTATTTCAAGCCCTCTGCTGTTCCTTGTCACTCTGAGGTGCCGTGTATTGGGTTCAAAGATCAGGTAAAGAATGTCCTGTGATTTAAACAGGGCTCACAGTTGGGGTCCAATGGTGGAATATCCAGACTGATCATCCTCCGCTTGATTGCCAGTGAAATGCAGGTAGGTATACTGCACAGTGTGTGACCGTTCGCCCAAGTCAGACATCTGAAAAACAGCAGGGGACAACATCAGGGACTGGCTGTGACTGTCCCTTCCATCTCCGAGATCTGACACAGCACCAACACCAATATAAACCCCGGCACCGAGAAAACCACCCGGCACCGATATAAACCCCGGCACCGAGATAACCGCCCGGCACCAATATAAACCCCGGCACCGAGATAACCACCCGGCACCAATATAAACCCCGGCACCGAGATAACCGTCCAGCACCGATATAAACCCCGGCACCGAGATAACCGCCCGGCACCGATATAAACCTCGGCACCGAGAAAACCACCCGGCACCGATATAAACCCCGGCACCGAGAAAACCACCCGGCACCGATATAAACCCTGGCACCGAGATAACCACCCGGCACCGATATAAACCCCGGCACCGAGAAAACCACCCGGCACCGATATAAACCCCGGCACCGAGAAAACCACCCGGCACCGATATAAACCCCGGCACCGAGAAAACCACCCGGCACCGATATAAACCCTGGCACCGAGATAACCACCCGGCACCAATATAAACCCCGGCACCGAGATAACCGTCCAGCACCGATATAAACCCCGGCACCGAGATAACCGCCCGGCACCGATATAAACCCCGGCACCGAGATAACCGCCCGGCACCAATATAAACCCCGGCACCGAGATAACCGCCCGGCACCGATATAAACCCCCGGCACGGAGATAACCACCCGGCACCGATATAAACCCCGACACCGAGATAACCGCCCGGCACCAATATAAACCCCGGCACCGAGATAACCGCCCGGCACCAATATAAACCCCGGCACCGAGATAACCACCCAGCACCGATATAAACCCCGACACCGAGATAACCACCCGGCACCGATATAAACCCCGACACCGAGATAACCACCCGGCACCGATATAAACCCCGACACCGAGATAACCACCCGGCACCGATATAAACCCCGACACCGAGATAACCACCCGGCACCGATATAAACCCCGGCACCGAGATAACCACCCGGCACCGATATAAACCCCGACACCGAGATAACCACCCGGCACCGATATAAACCCCGGCACCGAGATAACCACCCGGCACCGATATAAACCCCGGCACCGAGATAACCACCCGGCACCAATATAAACCCCGGCACCGAGATAAACGCCCGGCACCGAGATAAACCCCGGCACCGAGATAAACCCCCGGCACCGAGATAAACCCCGGCACCGAGATAAACCCCCGGCACCGAGATAAACCCCGGCACAGAGATAAACCCCGGCACCGAGATAAACCCCCGGCACCGAGATAAACCCCCGGCACCAATATAAACGCCCGGCACCGAGATAAACCCCGGCACCGAGATAACCGCCCGGCACGGAGATAAACTCCGGCATCGATTTAAACCCCCAGTGTAGATTAATTTAAACGCCCGGTTCTGGTTTAAACGCCTGTTGTGCATTTGTTCAGTACACAAACATGCAGATTTATCTCCTCTGGAAAGTTTGGAAAATTTCTCTCTACAACACTGGTTTATTGCTACTCACGTTAATTTGGATGTGTTCGTTTAGGATCTCGTCCTCTGCAATGAGAAGGGACGACATTAACTTTCATTCATAAATGGTAAATATTTTGATCACTGAAAACTTCCCACAGAATAAACAATATCACTAAAACACAATTCAGCTCCCACCCGAGTCAAAAAGTTGTGGGCTCAAGTTCAACTCCAGAGATTTGAGAACAAAAATCCAGGCCAACACTCCCAGTGCAGTACTGAGGGAGCGCTGCACTGTCAGAGGGCCGTCTTTCGGATGAGACGTTAAACTGATGCCCTGTCTGCTCTCAGGTGGATGTAAAAGATCTGCAGGCCACTATTGAAAGAAGAGCAGGGGAGTTCTACCCGGTGTCCTGGCCAAAATTCACCTCTTAACCAACATCACTAAAACAAATTATTTGGTCATTATCACACTGCTGTTTGTGGGAGCTTGCTGAGCGCAAGTTGGCTGCCGCGTTTCCCACATTACAACAGTGATACCCCGCCCTCCATATACAGTAGACATCTCAAATATCATCAGCGCTGCCTTTGCAAGATCCTGCAAATCCACTGGGAGGACAGATGCACTAATGTCAGCGTCCTCGATCAGGTCAACGACCCCAGCATTGAAGCACTGACCACACTTGACCAGCTCCGCTGGGCGGGCCACATAGTCCGCATGCCTGACACGAGACTCCCAAAGCTAGCGCTCTACTCGGAACTCCTACACGGCAAGTGAGCCCCAGATGTGTCAGAGGAAACATTTCAAGGACACCCTCAAAGCCTCCTTGATAAAATGTAACACCCCCACCGACACCTGGGAGTCCCTGGCCAAAGACCGCTCCAAGTGGAGGAAGAGCATCCGGGAGGCCGCTGAGCACCTCGAGTCTCGTCGCCGAGAGCATGCAATAAAACAAGCACAGGCAGCGGAAGGAGCGTGTGACAAACCAGACTCCCCACCCACCCTTTCCTTCAACCACTGTCTGTCCCACCTGTGACAGAGACTATAATTCTAGTATTCTCACTTTTAGAGTGGAAGCAAGTCTTCCTTGATTTCGAGGGACTGCCTATGATGATGATGATGACTACATTACAACAATGACTACACTTCAAATATACTTCATTGGCTGTAAAGCACTTTGGGACATCCTGAGGTCATAAAAGGCGCCATATAAATGCAAGTCTTGCTTTTTTGTAATAAGCAGGGAGGTATCCTCTCTCCCAGTCCAGGGAAGGGAACAGATTGGGGTGGGGCGAGGTGGGGAGAGGCGGGGCAGGGCGGGGTGGGTGGCTGGTGAGGAGGGGATTTTGGAGGGGATGATCTCCCCTGGGTGGTCCAGTGACCAGGGGCAATTAGCGGCAGACGAGGTATCATTCTCACCGTTCCCCTTGGCTGCAGGTAAAGCAAAGAAATGGGAACAAAAAAAATGAAGAAACAGCGGGTGAGGCAAAGCTAAAAATATTCTGATGGGTTACAGTTTTGGGTTGAGCACCATCCTATAACTTGACAGGGCAGCGGGAGATCCACTTCCAAACCACAGAGCCGACCAGAAACTTTGGGTCAGCGAACTGACTGGACTCAGACCAGAGCTGCATGCGAAGTGCAGGAAATGCACAGGGAGATGAGAAAAGGTCATCAAGAAAATGCTGTTCAGCCCAGCAGAGTTCATCCCTGCTGTACCACGTCAGACAGACACATGCAGACACAGACACAGACACACACACGCAGACACAGGCACAGACACAGGCACAGACACACACACGCAGACACAGACACAGACACAGACACAGACACACACACGCAGACACAGACACAGACACACACACGCAGACACAGACACAGACACAGACACAGACACACACACGCAGACACAGACACAGACACAGACAGACAGACACACACAGACACAGACACACAGACAGACAGACACAGACACAGACAGACACAGACACACACACGCAGACACAGACACAGACACAGACACAGACACACAGGCACAGACATGGACACGGACACAGACAGACAGACACAGACACAGACAGACAGACACAGACACACAGACACAGACACAGACACAGACACACACACGCAGACACAGACACAGACACAGACACAGACACAGACACACAGGCACAGACATGGACACGGACACAGACAGACAGACACAGACACAGACAGACAGACACAGACAGACAGACAGTCACACACAGGCACACAACATTAAGCTGAATGGAATCAGCTGTCGCGCCGAACACATCAAGTTACAGAAAGTGAGAGAGACACTGGAAGATCACAGTGCCGTACCGAGGAATCCTGCCGCCTCCGGTGAGTGCCCTCTGGTCTCCGCTACACAAAAACAGAAGAAACATCTTATTTCAATAGTTAAATGGTTAAAGCAGAGTCTGAGATCCGTCTACTGCACCTAAACTGTGGGCTGGATCTCGGGGCCGAGTGTTGCCGCAGGGACAGGCTGGAGGTCAATTTCCAACTTGCCCCCTCGCCCCGTTGGGAAGCTGCCTGGGATCCGGTCTGTGTCCCAACGGCCCATCCAAGGGCAAGGTCCCAATCTCAGCTGGTGGCTGAGTGCGAAACGCTGGCGGGAGCCTCTCTCACATCCTCACTGGGGGTGGGGGGAATGTACTAATGTATCCCAACACAGCGGCGGCCAGCTTCACTCAAGCCTGGAAAATTACCCAACCGTCTGACTCACAACCCTGGATACCTGCGCAAGGCGGGTGAATCATTGAATGGAGGAACAGGCGGAATGGAGGGGCTGGATGTTCCTCCTGTTCCTATCCCCCTGCCAAATTCAGACTTGCCCCTCTAGAGTAGGAGGGCACTGGTACGAGAGAGAAATTGGAGTTCACCCCGGCATATTCTGAGGTGCTACAAGAATAGCAACCCAACCCAGCGACACCCCCAGACAGGCATCAGGCTCTGCCCCACCCCTACTAACCGATCCTAAAGCGTGTGACACTACCCAGTACAACTGTGCCGACACACTGGGTGTACCCTCGCACACTCTGTATCTGCGCATACTCCTGCAGACACAGTCTGAACTAAATGTGCACCAACAGAGAAACCACAGCAAAATTCTGAAAAATAAATTGAATGAAAATTCCTTACCTCGGAATAGATCTTCTTCCCCACTGAGCTGCTCCCTGAGCCTCAGACCTGGGCAGAGATAGAGCATTCAGCAAAATGCTCTGATTATCCAGTCCCACAGGGCCCCGGGGAAGGGCCCGGTCCCACAGGGTCCCGGGGGGAGGGCCCAGTCCCACAGGGCCCCGGGGGGAGAGCCCAGTCCCACAGGGTCCCGGGGGAAAGGCCTGGTTCCACAGGATCCCGGGGGGAGGGCCCAGTCCCACAGGGCCCCAGGGAGAGGGCCCAGTCCCACAGGGCCCCGGGGGAAAGGCCTGGTCCCACAGGGTCCCGGGGGAAAGGCCTGGTCCCACAGGGTCCCGGGGGAAGGGCCCAGTCCCACAGGGTCCCGGGGGAAAGGCCTGGTCCCACAGGGTCCCGGGGGAAGGGCCCGGTCCCACAGGGCTGAAAAGGTGAGACTCTATGAAATGTTTTGGCAAATATTGGTCAGGTGATGCCATACTGGAATTGTAAATGACTATAGCTGGGCAGCTGGACTGATTTCCCTATCCTTGACCAAGTGGTTTTGTGCCAACTGCCACCAGATACCTGCCCCAGTGAGAGTCAGTACCTGCCCCAGTGAGAGTCAGTACCTGCCCCAGTGAGAGTCAGTACCTGCCCCAGTGAGAGTCAGTACCTGCCCCAGTGAGAGTCAATACCTGCCCCAGTGAGAGTCAATACCTGCCCCAGTGAGAGTCAGTACCTGCCCCAGTGAGAGTCAGTACCTGCCCCAGTGAGAGTCAGTACCTGCCCCAGTGAGAGTCAATACCTGCCTCAGTGAGAGTCAGCACCTGCCCCAGTGAGAGTCAATACCTGCCCCAGTGAGAGTCAGTACCTGCCCCAGTGAGAGTCAGTACCTGCCCCAGTGAGAGTCAATACCTGCCCCAGTGAGAGTCAATACCTGCCCCAGTGAGAGTCAATACCTGCCCCAGTGAGAGTCAGTACCTGCCCCAGTGAGAGTCAGTACCTGCCTCAGTGAGAGTCAGTACCTGCCCCAGTGAGAGTCAGTACCTGCCCCAGTGAGAGTCAATACCTGCCCCAGTGAGAGTCAATACCTGCCCCAGTGAGAGTCAGTACCTGCCCCAGTGAGAGTCAATACCTGCCCCAGTGAGAGTCAATACCTACCCCAGTGAGAGTCAGTACCTGCCCCAGTGAGAGTCAATACCTACCCCAGTGAGAGTCAGTACCTGCCCCAGTGAGAGTCATTACCTGCCCCAGTGCGAGTCAGTACCTTCCCCAGTGAGAGTCAGCACCTGCCCCAGTGAGAGTCAGTACCTGCCCCAGTGAGAGTCAATACCTGCCCCAGTGAGAGTCAGTACCTGCCCCAGTGAGAGTCAGTACCTGCCCCAGTGAGAGTCAGTACCTGCCCCAGTGAGAGTCAATACCTGCCCCAGTGAGAGTCAGCACCTGCCCCAGTGAGAGTCAGTACCTGCCCCAGTGAGAGTCAGTACATGCCCCAGTGAGAGTCAATACCTGCCCCAGTGAGAGTCAGCACCTGCCCCAGTGAGAGTCATTACCTGCCCCAGTGCGAGTCAGTACCTTCCCCAGTGAGAGTCAGTACCTGCCCCAGTGAGAGTCAATACCTGCCCCAGTGAGAGTCAGGACCTGCCCCAGTGAGAGTCAGTACCTGCCCCAGTGAGAGTCAGTACCTGCCCCAGTGAGAGTCAATACCTGCCCCAGTGAGAGTCAGCACCTGCCCCAGTGAGAGTCAGTACCTGCCCCAGTGAGAGTCAGTACATGCCCCAGTGAGAGTCAATACCTGCCCCAGTGAGAGTCAGTACCTGCCCCAGTGAGAGTCAGTACCTGCCCCAGTGAGAGTCAGTACCTGCCCCAGTGAGAGTCAATACCTGCCCCAGTGAGAGTCAGTACCTGCCCCAGTGAGAGTCAGCACCTGCCCCAGTGAGAGTCAATACCTGCCCCAGTGAGAGTCAGTACCTGCCCCAGTGAGAGTCAATACCTGCCCCAGTGAGAGTCAATACCTGCCCCAGTGAGAGTCAGTACCTGCCCCAGTGAGAGTCAGTACCTGCCCCAGTGAGAGTCAGTACCTGCCCCAGTGAGAGTCAATACCTGCCCCAGTGAGAGTCAGTACCTGCCCCAGTGAGAGGCAATACCTGCCCCA
This sequence comes from Pristiophorus japonicus, assembly GCF_044704955.1. Taxonomy (NCBI): domain Eukaryota; kingdom Metazoa; phylum Chordata; class Chondrichthyes; family Pristiophoridae; genus Pristiophorus; species Pristiophorus japonicus. Next base: position 218,201,966 of record NC_091987.1, on the reverse strand, counting down.
GTGAGAGTCAGTACCTGCCCCAGTGAGAGTCAGTACCTGCCCCAGTGAGAGTCAGTACCTGCCCCAGTGAGAGTCAATACCTGCCCCAGTGAGAGTCAGCACCTGCCCCAGTGAGAGTCAATACCTGCACCAGTGAGAGTCAATACCTGCCCCAGTGAGAGTCAGTACCTGCCCCAGTGAGAGTCAATACCTGCCCCAGTGAGAGTCAGCACCTGCCCCAGTGAGAGTCAATACCTGCCCCAGTGAGAGTCAATACCTGCCCCAGTGAGAGTCAGTACCTGCCCCAGTGAGAGTCAATACCTGCCCCAGTGAGAGTCAGTACCTGCCCCAGTGAGAGTCAGCACCTGCCCCAGTGAGAGTCAGTACCTGCCCCAGTGAGAGTCAGTACCTGCCCCAGTGAGAGTCAGCACCTGCCCCAGTGAGAGTCAGCACCTGCCCCAGTGAGAGTCAGTACCTGCCCCAGTGAGAGTCAATACCTGCCCCAGTGAGAGTCAGTACCTGCCCCAGTGAGAGTCAGCACCTGCCCCAGTGAGAGTCAGTACCTGCCCCAGTGAGAGTCAGTACCTGCCCCAGTGAGAGTCAATACCTGCCCCAGTGAGAGTCAATACCTGCCCCAGTGAGAGTCAATACCTGCCCCAGTGAGAGTCAATACCTGCCCCAGTGAGAGTCAGTACCTGCCCCAGTGAGAGTCAATACCTGCCCCAGTGAGAGTCAGTACCTGCCCCAGTGAGAGTCAACACCTGCCCCAGTGAGAGTCAGTACCTGCCCCAGTGAGAGTCAGTACCTGCCCCAGTGAGAGTCAGCACCTGCCCCAGTGAGAGTCAGTACCTGCCCCAGTGAGAGTCAGCACCTGCCCCAGTGAGAGTCAGTACCTGCCCCAGTGAGAGTCAGTACCTGCCCCAGTGAGAGTCAATACCTGCCCCAGTGAGAGTCAATACCTGCCCCAGTGAGAGTCAATACCTGCCCCAGTGAGAGTCAGTACCTGCCCCAGTGAGAGTCAATACCTGCCCCAGTGAGAGTCAATACCTGCCCCAGTGAGAGTCAGTACCTGCCCCAGTGAGAGTCAATACCTGCCCCAGTGAGAGTCAGTACCTGCCCCAGTGAGAGTCAGTACCTGCCCCAGTGAGAGTCAGTACCTGCCCCAGTGAGAGTCAGTACCTGCCCCAGTGAGAGTCAGTACCTGCCCCAGTGAGAGTCAATACCTGCCTCAGTGAGAGTCAGTACCTGCCCCAGTGAGAGTCAATACCTGCCCCAGTGAGAGTCAGTACCTGCCCCAGTGAGAGTCAGTACCTGCCCCAGTGAGAGTCAATACCTGCCCCAGTGAGAGTCAATACCTGCCCCAGTGAGAGTCAATACCTGCCCTAGTGAGAGTCAGTACCTGCCCCAGTGAGAGTCAGTACCTGCCTCAGTGAGAGTCAGTACCTGCCCCAGTGAGAGTCAATACCTGCCCCAGTGAGAGTCAATACCTGCCCCAGTGAGAGTCAGTACCTGCCCCAGTGAGAGTCAGTACCTGCCCCAGTGAGAGTCAATACCTGCCCCAGTGAGAGTCAATACCTGCCCCAGTGAGAGTCAGTACCTGCCCCAGTGAGAGTCAATACCTACCCCAGTGAGAGTCAGTACCTGCCCCAGTGAGAGTCATTACCTGCCCCAGTGCGAGTCAGTACCTTCCCCAGTGAGAGTCAGCACCTGCCCCAGTGAGAGTCAATACCTGCCCCAGTGAGAGTCAGTACCTGCCCCAGTGAGAGTCAGTACCTGCCCCAGTGAGAGTCAGTACCTGCCCCAGTGAGAGTCAATACCTGCCCCAGTGAGAGTCAGCACCTGCCCCAGTGAGAGTCAGTACCTGCCCCAGTGAGAGTCAGTACATGCCCCAGTGAGAGTCAATACCTGCCCCAGTGAGAGTCAGTACCTGCCCCAGTGAGAGTCAGTACCTGCCCCAGTGAGAGTCAATACCTGCCCCAGTGAGAGTCAGTACCTGCCCCAGTGAGAGTCAGCACCTGCCCCAGTGAGAGTCAATACCTGCCCCAGTGAGAGTCAATACCTGCCCCAGTGAGAGTCAATACCTGCCCCAGTGAGAGTCAGTACCTGCCCCAGTGAGAGTCAGCACCTGCCCCAGTGAGAGTCAATACCTGCCCCAGTGAGAGTCAGTACCTGCCCCAGTGAGAGTCAGTACCTGCCTCAGTGAGAGTCAGTACCTGCCCCAGTGAGAGTCAGTACCTGCCCCAGTGAGAGTCAATACCTGCCCCAGTGAGAGTCAATACCTGCCCCAGTGAGAGTCAGTACCTGCCCCAGTGAGAGTCAATACCTGCCCCAGTGAGAGTCAATACCTACCCCAGTGAGAGTCAGTACCTGCCCCAGTGAGAGTCAATACCTACCCCAGTGAGAGTCAGTACCTGCCCCAGTGAGAGTCATTACCTGCCCCAGTGCGAGTCAGTCCCTTCCCCAGTGAGAGTCAGCACCTGCCCCAGTGAGAGTCAATACCTGCCCCAGTGAGAGTCAGTACCTGCCCCAGTGAGAGTCAGTACCTGCCCCAGTGAGAGTCAGTACCTGCCCCAGTGAGAGTCAATACCTGCCCCAGTGAGAGTCAGCACCTGCCCCAGTGAGAGTCAGTACCTGCCCCAGTGAGAGTCAGTACATGCCCCAGTGAGAGTCAATACCTGCCCCAGTGAGAGTCAGTACCTGCCCCAGTGAGAGTCAGTACCTGCCCCAGTGAGAGTCAATACCTGCCCCAGTGAGAGTCAGTACCTGCCCCAGTGAGAGTCAGCACCTGCCCCAGTGAGAGTCAATACCTGCCCCAGTGAGAGTCAATACCTGCCCCAGTGAGAGTCAGTACCTGCCCCAGTGAGAGTCAATACCTGCCCCAGTGAGAGTCAGTACCTGCCCCAGTGAGAGTCAGTACCTGCCTCAGTGAGAGTCAGTACCTGCCCCAGTGAGAGTCAATACCTGCCCCAGTGAGAGTCAGCACCTGCCCCAGTGAGAGTCAGTACCTGCCCCAGTGAGAGTCAATACCTGCCCCAGTGAGAGTCAATACCTGCCCCAGTGAGAGTCAGTACCTGCCCCAGTGCGAGTCAGTACCTTCCCCAGTGAGAGTCAGCACCTGCCCCAGTGAGAGTCAATACCTGCCCCAGTGAGAGTCAATACCTGCCCCAGTGAGAGTCAGCACCTGCCCCAGTGAGAGTCAGTACCTTCCCCAGTGAGAGTCAGCACCTGCCCCAGTGAGAGTCAGTACCTGCCTCAGTGAGAGTCAATACCTGCCCCAGTGAGAGTCAGTACCTGCCCCAGTGAGAGTCAATACCTGCCCCAGTGAGAGTCAGTACCTGCCCCAGTGAGAGTCAATACCTGCCCCAGTGAGAGTCAATACCTGCCCCAGTGAGAGTCAGTACCTGCCCCAGTGAGAGTCAATACCTGCCCCAGTGAGAGTCAATACCTGCCCCAGTGAGAGTCAGTACCTGCCCCAGTGAGAGTCAGTACCTGCCCCAGTGAGAGTCAGTACCTGCCCCAGTGAGAGTCAGTACCTGCCCCAGTGAGAGTCAATACCTGCCCCAGTGAGAGTCAGTACCTGCCCCAGTGAGAGTCAATACCTGCCCCAGTGAGAGTCAGTACCTGCCCCAGTGAGATTCAGTACCTGCCCCAGTGAGAGTCAGTACCTGCCCCAGTGAGAGTCAATACCTGCCCCAGTGAGAGTCAGTACCTGCCCCAGTGAGAGTCAATACCTGCCCCAGTGAGAGTCAGCACCTGCCCCAGTGAGAGTCAATACCTGCCCCAGTGAGAGTCAGCACCTGCCCCAGTGAGAGTCAGCACCTGCTCCAGTGAGAGTCAGTACCTGCCCCAGTGAGAGTCAATACCTGCCCCAGTGAGAGTCAGTACCTGCCCCAGTGAGAGTCAGCACCTGCCCCAGTGAGAGTCAGTACCTGCCCCAGTGAGAGTCAGTACCTGCCCCAGTGAGAGTCAGTACCTGCCCCAGTGAGAGTCAGTACCTGCCCCAGTGAGAGTCAATACCTGCCCCAGTGAGAGTCAGTACCTGCCCCAGTGAGAGTCAGTACCTGCCCCAGTGAGAGTCAGTACCTGCCCCAGTGAGAGTCAATACCTGCCCCAGTGAGAGTCAGTACCTGCCCCAGTGAGAGTCAGCACCTGCCCCAGTGAGAGTCAGCACCTGCCCCAGTGAGAGTCAGTACCTGCCCCAGTGAGAGTCAATACCTGCCCCAGTGAGAGTCAGCACCTGCCCCAGTGAGAGTCAGTACCTGCCCCAGTGAGAGTCAGTACCTGCCCCAGTGAGAGTCAGTACCTGCCCCAGTGAGAGTCAGTACCTGCCCCAGTGAGAGTCAGTACCTGCCTCAGTGAGAGTCAGCACCTGCCCCAGTGAGAGTCAATACCTGCCCCAGTGAGAGTCAATACCTGCCCCAGTGAGAGTCAATACCTGCCCCAGTGAGAGTCAGTACCTGCCCCAGTGAGAGTCAGTACCTGCCTCAGTGAGAGTCAGTACCTGCCCCAGTGAGAGTCAGTACCTGCCCCAGTGAGAGTCAATACCTGCCCCAGTGAGAGTCAATACCTGCCCCAGTGAGAGTCAGTACCTGCCCCAGTGAGAGTCAATACCTACCCCAGTGAGAGTCAGTACCTGCCCCAGTGAGAGTCATTACCTGCCCCAGTGCGAGTCAGTACCTTCCCCAGTGAGAGTCAGCACCTGCCCCAGTGAGAGTCAATACCTGCCCCAGTGAGAGTCAGTACCTGCCCCAGTGAGAGTCAGTACCTGCCCCAGTGAGAGTCAGTACCTGCCCCAGTGAGAGTCAATACCTGCCCCAGTGAGAGTCAGCACCTGCCCCAGTGAGAGTCAGTACCTGCCCCAGTGAGAGTCAGTACATGCCCCAGTGAGAGTCAATACCTGCCCCAGTGAGAGTCAGTACCTGCCCCAGTGAGAGTCAGTACCTGCCCCAGTGAGAGTCAATACCTGCCCCAGTGAGAGTCAGTACCTGCCCCAGTGAGAGTCAGCACCTGCCCCAGTGAGAGTCAATACCTGCCCCAGTGAGAGTCAATACCTGCCCCAGTGAGAGTCAGTACCTGCCCCAGTGAGAGTCAATACCTGCCCCAGTGAGAGTCAGTACCTGCCCCAGTGAGAGTCAGTACCTGCCTCAGTGAGAGTCAGTACCTGCCCCAGTGAGAGTCAATACCTGCCCCAGTGAGAGTCAGCACCTGCCCCAGTGAGAGTCAGTACCTGCCCCAGTGAGAGTCAGTACCTGCCCCAGTGAGAGTCAGCACCTGCCCCAGTGAGAGTCAATACCTGCCCCAGTGAGAGTCAATACCTGCCCCAGTGAGAGTCAGCACCTGCCCCAGTGAGAGTCAGTACCTTCCCCAGTGAGAGTCAGCACCTGCCCCAGTGAGAGTCAGTACCTGCCTCAGTGAGAGTCAATACCTGCCCCAGTGAGAGTCAGTACCTGCCCCAGTGAGAGTCAGTACCTGCCCCAGTGAGAGTCAATACCTGCCCCAGTGAGAGTCAGTACCTGCCCCAGTGAGAGTCAATACCTGCCCCAGTGAGAGTCAATACCTGCCCCAGTGAGAGTCAGTACCTGCCCCAGTGAGAGTCAATACCTGCCCCAGTGAGAGTCAATACCTGCCCCAGTGAGAGTCAATACCTGCCCCAGTGAGAGTCAGTACCTGCCCCAGTGAGAGTCAGTACCTGCCCCAGTGAGAGTCAGTACCTGCCCCAGTGAGAGTCAATACCTGCCCCAGTGAGAGTCAGTACCTGCCCCAGTGAGAGTCAGTACCTGCCCCAGTGAGAGTCAATTCCTGCCCCAGTGAGAGTCAATACCTGCCCCAGTGAGAGTCAGTACCTGCCCCAGTGAGAGTCAGTACCTGCCCCAGTGAGAGTCAGCACCTGCCCCAGTGAGAGTCAGTACCTGCCCCAGTGAGAGTCAATACCTGCCCCAGTGAGAGTCAGTACCTGCCCCAGTGAGAGTCAGCACCTGCCCCAGTGAGAGTCAGTACCTGCCCCAGTGAGAGTCAGCACCTGCCCCAGTGAGAGTCAGCACCTGCCCCAGTGAGAGTCAGTACCTGCCCCAGTGAGAGTCAATACCTGCCCCAGTGAGAGTCAGTACCTGCCCCAGTGAGAGTCAGCACCTGCCCCAGTGAGAGTCAGTACCTGCCCCAGTGAGAGTCAGTACCTGCCCCAGTGAGAGTCAGTACCTGCCCCAGTGAGAGTCAATACCTGCCCCAGTGAGAGTCAGTACCTGCCCCAGTGAGAGTCAGTACCTGCCCCAGTGAGAGTCAGCACCTGCCCCAGTGAGAGTCAGTACCTGCCCCAGTGAGAGTCAGTACCTGCCCCAGTGAGAGTCAGTACCTGCCCCAGTGAGAGTCAGTACCTGCCCCAGTGAGAGTCAGTACCTGCCTCAGTGAGAGTCAGTACCTGCCCCAGTGAGAGTCAATACCTGCCCCAGTGAGAGTCAATACCTGCCCCAGTGAGAGTCAGCACCTGCCCCAGTGAGAGTCAGTACCTGCCCCAGTGAGAGTCAGCACCTGCCCCAGTGAGAGTCAGTACCTGCCCCAGTGAGAGTCAGTACCTGCCCCAGTGAGAGTCAGTACCTGCCCCAGTGAGAGTCAGTACCTGCCCCAGTGAGAGTCAGTACCTGCCTCAGTGAGAGTCAGCACCTGCCCCAGTGAGAGTCAATACCTGCCCCAGTGAGAGTCAGTACCTGCCCCAGTGAGAGTCAGTACCTGCCCCAGTGAGAGTCAGGACCTGCCCCAGTGAGAGTCAGTACCTGCCCCAGTGAGAGTCAATACCTGCCTCAGTGAGAGTCAGTACCTGCCCCAGTGAGAGTCAATACCTGCCCCAGTGAGAGTCAGTACCTGCCCCAGTGAGAGTCAGTACCTGCCCCAGTGAGAGTCAATACCTGCCCCAGTGAGAGTCAATACCTGCCCCAGTGAGAGTCAATACCTGCCCCAGTGAGAGTCAGTACCTGCCCCAGTGAGAGTCAGTACCTGCCTCAGTGAGAGTCAGTACCTGCCCCAGTGAGAGTCAGTACCTGCCCCAGTGAGAGTCAATACCTGCCCCAGTGAGAGTCAATACCTGCCCCAGTGAGAGTCAGTACCTGCCCCAGTGAGAGTCAGTACCTGCCCCAGTGAGAGTCAATACCTGCCCCAGTGAGAGTCAATACCTGCCCCAGTGAGAGTCAATACCTGCCCCAGTGAGAGTCAGCACCTGCCCCAGTGAGAGTCAGTACCTGCCTCAGTGAGAGTCAATACCTGCCCCAGTGAGAGTCAGTACCTGCCCCAGTGAGAGTCAGTACCTGCCCCAGTGAGAGTCAGCACCTGCCCCAGTGAGAGTCAATACCTGCCCCAGTGAGAGTCAGTACCTGCCCCAGTGAGAGTCAGTACCTGCCCCAGTGAGAGTCAGTACCTGCCCCAGTGAGAGTCAATACCTGCCCCAGTGAGAGTCAGCACCTGCCCCAGTGAGAGTCAGTACCTGCCCCAGTGAGAGTCAGTACATGCCCCAGTGAGAGTCAATACCTGCCCCAGTGAGAGTCAGTACCTGCCCCAGTGAGAGTCAGTACCTGCCCCAGTGAGAGTCAATACCTGCCCCAGTGAGAGTCAGTACCTGCCCCAGTGAGAGTCAATACCTGCCCCAGTGAGAGTCAGCACCTGCCCCAGTGAGAGTCAATACCTGCCCCAGTGAGAGTCAATACCTGCCCCAGTGAGAGTCAGTACCTGCCCCAGTGAGAGTCAGCACCTGCCCCAGTGAGAGTCAGCACCTGCCCCAGTGAGAGTCAGTACCTTCCCCAGTGAGAGTCAGCACCTGCCCCAGTGAGAGTCAGTACCTGCCTCAGTGAGAGTCAATACCTGCCCCAGTGAGAGTCAGTACCTGCCCCAGTGAGAGTCAGTACCTGCCCCAGTGAGAGTCAATACCTGCCCCAGTGAGAGTCAGTACCTGCCCCAGTGAGAGTCAATACCTGCCCCAGTGAGAGTCAGTACCTGCCCCAGTGAGAGTCAGTACCTGCCCCAGTGAGAGTCAGTACCTGCCCCAGTGAGAGTCAATACCTGCCCCAGTGAGAGTCAGTACCTGCCCCAGTGAGAGTCAGCACCTGCCCCAGTGAGAGTCAGTACCTGCCCCAGTGAGAGTCAATACCTGCCCCAGTGAGAGTCAGTACCTGCCCCAGTGAGAGTCAGCACCTGCCCCAGTGAGAGTCAGTACCTGCCCCAGTGAGAGTCAATACCTGCCCCAGTGAGAGTCAGTACCTGCCCCAGTGAGAGTCAATACCTGCCCCAGTGAGAGTCAGCACCTGCCCCAGTGAGAGTCAATACCTGCCCCAGTGAGAGTCAGCACCTGCCCCAGTGAGAGTCAGCACCTGCCCCAGTGAGAGTCAATACCTGTCCCAGTGAGAGTCAGCACCTGCCCCAGTGAGAGTCAATACCTGTCCCAGTGAGAGTCAGTACCTGCCCCAGTGAGAGTCAGTACCTGCCCCAGTGAGAGTCAGTACCTGCCCCAGTGAGAGTCAGTACCTGCCCCAGTGAGAGTCAATACCTGCCCCAGTGAGAGTCAGTACCTGCCCCAGTGAGAGTCAATACCTGCCCCAGTGAGAGTCAGTACCTGCCCCAGTGAGAGTCAGCACCTGCCCCAGTGAGAGTCAATACCTGCCCCAGTGAGAGTCAGTACCTGCCCCAGTGAGAGTCAATACCTGCCCCAGTGAGAGTCAATACCTGCCCCAGTGAGAGTCAGTACCTGCCCCAGTGAGAGTCAGTACCTGCCCCAGTGAGAGTCAGTACCTGCCCCAGTGAGAGTCAATACCTGCCCCAGTGAGAGTCAGTACCTGCCCCAGTGAGAGTCAATACCTGCCCCAGTGAGAGTCAGTACCTGCCCCAGTGAGAGTCAGTACCTGCCCCAGTGAGAGTCAGTACCTGCCCCAGTGAGAGTCAATACCTGCCCCAGTGAGAGTCAGCACCTGCCCCAGTGAGAGTCAATACCTGCACCAGTGAGAGTCAATACCTGCCCCAGTGAGAGTCAGTACCTGCCCCAGTGAGAGTCAATACCTGCCCCAGTGAGAGTCAGCACCTGCCCCAGTGAGAGTCAATACCTGCCCCAGTGAGAGTCAATACCTGCCCCAGTGAGAGTCAGTACCTGCCCCAGTGAGAGTCAATACCTGCCCCAGTGAGAGTCAGTACCTGCCCCAGTGAGAGTCAGCACCTGCCCCAGTGAGAGTCAGTACCTGCCCCAGTGAGAGTCAGTACCTGCCCCAGTGAGAGTCAGCACCTGCCCCAGTGAGAGTCAGCACCTGCCCCAGTGAGAGTCAGTACCTGCCCCAGTGAGAGTCAATACCTGCCCCAGTGAGAGTCAGTACCTGCCCCAGTGAGAGTCAGCACCTGCCCCAGTGAGAGTCAGTACCTGCCCCAGTGAGAGTCAGTACCTGCCCCAGTGAGAGTCAATACCTGCCCCAGTGAGAGTCAATACCTGCCCCAGTGAGAGTCAATACCTGCCCCAGTGAGAGTCAATACCTGCCCCAGTGAGAGTCAGTACCTGCCCCAGTGAGAGTCAATACCTGCCCCAGTGAGAGTCAGTACCTGCCCCAGTGAGAGTCAACACCTGCCCCAGTGAGAGTCAGTACCTGCCCCAGTGAGAGTCAGTACCTGCCCCAGTGAGAGTCAGCACCTGCCCCAGTGAGAGTCAGTACCTGCCCCAGTGAGAGTCAGCACCTGCCCCAGTGAGAGTCAGTACCTGCCCCAGTGAGAGTCAGTACCTGCCCCAGTGAGAGTCAATACCTGCCCCAGTGAGAGTCAATACCTGCCCCAGTGAGAGTCAATACCTGCCCCAGTGAGAGTCAGTACCTGCCCCAGTGAGAGTCAATACCTGCCCCAGTGAGAGTCAATACCTGCCCCAGTGAGAGTCAGTACCTGCCCCAGTGAGAGTCAATACCTGCCCCAGTGAGAGTCAGTACCTGCCCCAGTGAGAGTCAGTACCTGCCCCAGTGAGAGTCAGTACCTGCCCCAGTGAGAGTCAGTACCTGCCCCAGTGAGAGTCAGTACCTGCCCCAGTGAGAGTCAATACCTGCCTCAGTGAGAGTCAGTACCTGCCCCAGTGAGAGTCAATACCTGCCCCAGTGAGAGTCAGTACCTGCCCCAGTGAGAGTCAGTACCTGCCCCAGTGAGAGTCAATACCTGCCCCAGTGAGAGTCAATACCTGCCCCAGTGAGAGTCAATACCTGCCCTAGTGAGAGTCAGTACCTGCCCCAGTGAGAGTCAGTACCTGCCTCAGTGAGAGTCAGTACCTGCCCCAGTGAGAGTCAATACCTGCCCCAGTGAGAGTCAATACCTGCCCCAGTGAGAGTCAGTACCTGCCCCAGTGAGAGTCAGTACCTGCCCCAGTGAGAGTCAATACCTGCCCCAGTGAGAGTCAATACCTGCCCCAGTGAGAGTCAGTACCTGCCCCAGTGAGAGTCAATACCTACCCCAGTGAGAGTCAGTACCTGCCCCAGTGAGAGTCATTACCTGCCCCAGTGCGAGTCAGTACCTTCCCCAGTGAGAGTCAGCACCTGCCCCAGTGAGAGTCAATACCTGCCCCAGTGAGAGTCAGTACCTGCCCCAGTGAGAGTCAGTACCTGCCCCAGTGAGAGTCAGTACCTGCCCCAGTGAGAGTCAATACCTGCCCCAGTGAGAGTCAGCACCTGCCCCAGTGAGAGTCAGTACCTGCCCCAGTGAGAGTCAGTACATGCCCCAGTGAGAGTCAATACCTGCCCCAGTGAGAGTCAGTACCTGCCCCAGTGAGAGTCAGTACCTGCCCCAGTGAGAGTCAATACCTGCCCCAGTGAGAGTCAGTACCTGCCCCAGTGAGAGTCAGCACCTGCCCCAGTGAGAGTCAATACCTGCCCCAGTGAGAGTCAATACCTGCCCCAGTGAGAGTCAATACCTGCCCCAGTGAGAGTCAGTACCTGCCCCAGTGAGAGTCAGCACCTGCCCCAGTGAGAGTCAATACCTGCCCCAGTGAGAGTCAGTACCTGCCCCAGTGAGAGTCAGTACCTGCCTCAGTGAGAGTCAGTACCTGCCCCAGTGAGAGTCAGTACCTGCCCCAGTGAGAGTCAATACCTGCCCCAGTGAGAGTCAATACCTGCCCCAGTGAGAGTCAGTACCTGCCCCAGTGAGAGTCAATACCTGCCCCAGTGAGAGTCAATACCTACCCCAGTGAGAGTCAGTACCTGCCCCAGTGAGAGTCAATACCTACCCCAGTGAGAGTCAGTACCTGCCCCAGTGAGAGTCATTACCTGCCCCAGTGCGAGTCAGTCCCTTCCCCAGTGAGAGTCAGCACCTGCCCCAGTGAGAGTCAATACCTGCCCCAGTGAGAGTCAGTACCTGCCCCAGTGAGAGTCAGTACCTGCCCCAGTGAGAGTCAGTACCTGCCCCAGTGAGAGTCAATACCTGCCCCAGTGAGAGTCAGCACCTGCCCCAGTGAGAGTCAGTACCTGCCCCAGTGAGAGTCAGTACATGCCCCAGTGAGAGTCAATACCTGCCCCAGTGAGAGTCAGTACCTGCCCCAGTGAGAGTCAGTACCTGCCCCAGTGAGAGTCAATACCTGCCCCAGTGAGAGTCAGTACCTGCCCCAGTGAGAGTCAGCACCTGCCCCAGTGAGAGTCAATACCTGCCCCAGTGAGAGTCAATACCTGCCCCAGTGAGAGTCAGTACCTGCCCCAGTGAGAGTCAATACCTGCCCCAGTGAGAGTCAGTACCTGCCCCAGTGAGAGTCAGTACCTGCCTCAGTGAGAGTCAGTACCTGCCCCAGTGAGAGTCAATACCTGCCCCAGTGAGAGTCAGCACCTGCCCCAGTGAGAGTCAGTACCTGCCCCAGTGAGAGTCAATACCTGCCCCAGTGAGAGTCAATACCTGCCCCAGTGAGAGTCAGTACCTGCCCCAGTGCGAGTCAGTACCTTCCCCAGTGAGAGTCAGCACCTGCCCCAGTGAGAGTCAATACCTGCCCCAGTGAGAGTCAATACCTGCCCCAGTGAGAGTCAGCACCTGCCCCAGTGAGAGTCAGTACCTTCCCCAGTGAGAGTCAGCACCTGCCCCAGTGAGAGTCAGTACCTGCCTCAGTGAGAGTCAATACCTGCCCCAGTGAGAGTCAGTACCTGCCCCAGTGAGAGTCAATACCTGCCCCAGTGAGAGTCAGTACCTGCCCCAGTGAGAGTCAATACCTGCCCCAGTGAGAGTCAATACCTGCCCCAGTGAGAGTCAGTACCTGCCCCAGTGAGAGTCAATACCTGCCCCAGTGAGAGTCAATACCTGCCCCAGTGAGAGTCAGTACCTGCCCCAGTGAGAGTCAGTACCTGCCCCAGTGAGAGTCAGTACCTGCCCCAGTGAGAGTCAATACCTGCCCCAGTGAGAGTCAGTACCTGCCCCAGTGAGAGTCAATACCTGCCCCAGTGAGAGTCAGTACCTGCCCCAGTGAGAGTCAGTACCTGCCCCAGTGAGAGTCAGTACCTGCCCCAGTGAGAGTCAATACCTGCCCCAGTGAGAGTCAGTACCTGCCCCAGTGAGAGTCAATACCTGCCCCAGTGAGAGTCAGCACCTGCCCCAGTGAGAGTCAATACCTGCCCCAGTGAGAGTCAGCACCTGCCCCAGTGAGAGTCAGCACCTGCTCCAGTGAGAGTCAGTACCTGCCCCAGTGAGAGTCAATACCTGCCCCAGTGAGAGTCAGTACCTGCCCCAGTGAGAGTCAGCACCTGCCCCAGTGAGAGTCAGTACCTGCCCCAGTGAGAGTCAGTACCTGCCCCAGTGAGAGTCAGTACCTGCCCCAGTGAGAGTCAGTACCTGCCCCAGTGAGAGTCAGTACCTGCCCCAGTGAGAGTCAATACCTGCCCCAGTGAGAGTCAGTACCTGCCCCAGTGAGAGTCAGTACCTGCCCCAGTGAGAGTCAGTACCTGCCCCAGTGAGAGTCAATACCTGCCCCAGTGAGAGTCAGTACCTGCCCCAGTGAGAGTCAGCACCTGCCCCAGTGAGAGTCAGCACCTGCCCCAGTGAGAGTCAGTACCTGCCCCAGTGAGAGTCAATACCTGCCCCAGTGAGAGTCAGCACCTGCCCCAGTGAGAGTCAGTACCTGCCCCAGTGAGAGTCAGTACCTGCCCCAGTGAGAGTCAGTACCTGCCCCAGTGAGAGTCAGTACCTGCCCCAGTGAGAGTCAGTACCTGCCCCAGTGAGAGTCAGCACCTGCCCCAGTGAGAGTCAATACCTGCCCCAGTGAGAGTCAATACCTGCCCCAGTGAGAGTCAATACCTGCCCCAGTGAGAGTCAGTACCTGCCTCAGTGAGAGTCAGTACCTGCCCCAGTGAGAGTCAGTACCTGCCCCAGTGAGAGTCAATACCTGCCCCAGTGAGAGTCAATACCTGCCCCAGTGAGAGTCAGTACCTGCCCCAGTGAGAGTCAATACCTACCCCAGTGAGAGTCAGTACCTGCCCCAGTGAGAGTCATTACCTGCCCCAGTGCGAGTCAGTACCTTCCCCAGTGAGAGTCAGCACCTGCCCCAGTGAGAGTCAATACCTGCCCCAGTGAGAGTCAGTACCTGCCCCAGTGAGAGTCAGTACCTGCCCCAGTGAGAGTCAGTACCTGCCCCAGTGAGAGTCAATACCTGCCCCAGTGAGAGTCAGCACCTGCCCCAGTGAGAGTCAGTACCTGCCCCAGTGAGAGTCAGTACATGCCCCAGTGAGAGTCAATACCTGCCCCAGTGAGAGTCAGTACCTGCCCCAGTGAGAGTCAGTACCTGCCCCAGTGAGAGTCAATACCTGCCCCAGTGAGAGTCAGTACCTGCCCCAGTGAGAGTCAGCACCTGCCCCAGTGAGAGTCAATACCTGCCCCAGTGAGAGTCAATACCTGCCCCAGTGAGAGTCAGTACCTGCCCCAGTGAGAGTCAATACCTGCCCCAGTGAGAGTCAGTACCTGCCCCAGTGAGAGTCAGTACCTGCCTCAGTGAGAGTCAGTACCTGCCCCAGTGAGAGTCAATACCTGCCCCAGTGAGAGTCAGCACCTGCCCCAGTGAGAGTCAGTACCTGCCCCAGTGAGAGTCAGTACCTGCCCCAGTGAGAGTCAGCACCTGCCCCAGTGAGAGTCAATACCTGCCCCAGTGAGAGTCAATACCTGCCCCAGTGAGAGTCAGCACCTGCCCCAGTGAGAGTCAGTACCTTCCCCAGTGAGAGTCAGCACCTGCCCCAGTGAGAGTCAGTACCTGCCTCAGTGAGAGTCAATACCTGCCCCAGTGAGAGTCAGTACCTGCCCCAGTGAGAGTCAGTACCTGCCCCAGTGAGAGTCAATACCTGCCCCAGTGAGAGTCAGTACCTGCCCCAGTGAGAGTCAATACCTGCCCCAGTGAGAGTCAATACCTGCCCCAGTGAGAGTCAGTACCTGCCCCAGTGAGAGTCAATACCTGCCCCAGTGAGAGTCAATACCTGCCCCAGTGAGAGTCAATACCTGCCCCAGTGAGAGTCAGTACCTGCCCCAGTGAGAGTCAGTACCTGCCCCAGTGAGAGTCAGTACCTGCCCCAGTGAGAGTCAATACCTGCCCCAGTGAGAGTCAGTACCTGCCCCAGTGAGAGTCAGTACCTGCCCCAGTGAGAGTCAATTCCTGCCCCAGTGAGAGTCAATACCTGCCCCAGTGAGAGTCAGTACCTGCCCCAGTGAGAGTCAGTACCTGCCCCAGTGAGAGTCAGCACCTGCCCCAGTGAGAGTCAGTACCTGCCCCAGTGAGAGTCAATACCTGCCCCAGTGAGAGTCAGTACCTGCCCCAGTGAGAGTCAGCACCTGCCCCAGTGAGAGTCAGTACCTGCCCCAGTGAGAGTCAGCACCTGCCCCAGTGAGAGTCAGCACCTGCCCCAGTGAGAGTCAGTACCTGCCCCAGTGAGAGTCAATACCTGCCCCAGTGAGAGTCAGTACCTGCCCCAGTGAGAGTCAGCACCTGCCCCAGTGAGAGTCAGTACCTGCCCCAGTGAGAGTCAGTACCTGCCCCAGTGAGAGTCAGTACCTGCCCCAGTGAGAGTCAATACCTGCCCCAGTGAGAGTCAGTACCTGCCCCAGTGAGAGTCAGTACCTGCCCCAGTGAGAGTCAGCACCTGCCCCAGTGAGAGTCAGTACCTGCCCCAGTGAGAGTCAGTACCTGCCCCAGTGAGAGTCAGTACCTGCCCCAGTGAGAGTCAGTACCTGCCCCAGTGAGAGTCAGTACCTGCCTCAGTGAGAGTCAGTACCTGCCCCAGTGAGAGTCAATACCTGCCCCAGTGAGAGTCAATACCTGCCCCAGTGAGAGTCAGCACCTGCCCCAGTGAGAGTCAGTACCTGCCCCAGTGAGAGTCAGCACCTGCCCCAGTGAGAGTCAGTACCTGCCCCAGTGAGAGTCAGTACCTGCCCCAGTGAGAGTCAGTACCTGCCCCAGTGAGAGTCAGTACCTGCCCCAGTGAGAGTCAGTACCTGCCTCAGTGAGAGTCAGCACCTGCCCCAGTGAGAGTCAATACCTGCCCCAGTGAGAGTCAGTACCTGCCCCAGTGAGAGTCAGTACCTGCCCCAGTGAGAGTCAGTACCTGCCCCAGTGAGAGTCAGTACCTGCCCCAGTGAGAGTCAATACCTGCCTCAGTGAGAGTCAGTACCTGCCCCAGTGAGAGTCAATACCTGCCCCAGTGAGAGTCAGTACCTGCCCCAGTGAGAGTCAGTACCTGCCCCAGTGAGAGTCAATACCTGCCCCAGTGAGAGTCAATACCTGCCCCAGTGAGAGTCAATACCTGCCCCAGTGAGAGTCAGTACCTGCCCCAGTGAGAGTCAGTACCTGCCTCAGTGAGAGTCAGTACCTGCCCCAGTGAGAGTCAGTACCTGCCCCAGTGAGAGTCAATACCTGCCCCAGTGAGAGTCAATACCTGCCCCAGTGAGAGTCAGTACCTGCCCCAGTGAGAGTCAGTACCTGCCCCAGTGAGAGTCAATACCTGCCCCAGTGAGAGTCAATACCTGCCCCAGTGAGAGTCAATACCTGCCCCAGTGAGAGTCAGCACCTGCCCCAGTGAGAGTCAGTACCTGCCTCAGTGAGAGTCAATACCTGCCCCAGTGAGAGTCAGTACCTGCCCCAGTGAGAGTCAGTACCTGCCCCAGTGAGAGTCAGCACCTGCCCCAGTGAGAGTCAATACCTGCCCCAGTGAGAGTCAGTACCTGCCCCAGTGAGAGTCAGTACCTGCCCCAGTGAGAGTCAGTACCTGCCCCAGTGAGAGTCAATACCTGCCCCAGTGAGAGTCAGCACCTGCCCCAGTGAGAGTCAGTACCTGCCCCAGTGAGAGTCAGTACATGCCCCAGTGAGAGTCAATACCTGCCCCAGTGAGAGTCAGTACCTGCCCCAGTGAGAGTCAGTACCTGCCCCAGTGAGAGTCAGTACCTGCCCCAGTGAGAGTCAGCACCTGCCCCAGTGAGAGTCAATACCTGCCCCAGTGAGAGTCAATACCTGCCCCAGTGAGAGTCAGTACCTGCCCCAGTGAGAGTCAGCACCTGCCCCAGTGAGAGTCAGCACCTGCCCCAGTGAGAGTCAGTACCTTCCCCAGTGAGAGTCAGCACCTGCCCCAGTGAGAGTCAGTACCTGCCTCAGTGAGAGTCAGTACCTGCCCCAGTGAGAGTCAGTACCTGCCCCAGTGAGAGTCAGTACCTGCCCCAGTGAGAGTCAGTACCTGCCCCAGTGAGAGTCAATACCTGCCCCAGTGAGAGTCAATACCTGCCCCAGTGAGAGTCAGTACCTGCCCCAGTGAGAGTCAGTACCTGCCCCAGTGAGAGTCAATACCTGCCCCAGTGAGAGTCAGTACCTGCCCCAGTGAGAGTCAATACCTGCCCCAGTGAGAGTCAGTACCTGCCCCAGTGAGAGTCAGTACCTGCCCCAGTGAGAGTCAGTACCTGCCCCAGTGAGAGTCAATACCTGCCCCAGTGAGAGTCAGTACCTGCCCCAGTGAGAGTCAGCACCTGCCCCAGTGAGAGTCAGTACCTGCCCCAGTGAGAGTCAATACCTGCCCCAGTGAGAGTCAGTACCTGCCCCAGTGAGAGTCAGCACCTGCCCCAGTGAGAGTCAGTACCTGCCCCAGTGAGAGTCAATACCTGCCCCAGTGAGAGTCAGTACCTGCCCCAGTGAGAGTCAATACCTGCCCCAGTGAGAGTCAGCACCTGCCCCAGTGAGAGTCAATACCTGCCCCAGTGAGAGTCAGCACCTGCCCCAGTGAGAGTCAGCACCTGCCCCAGTGAGAGTCAATACCTGTCCCAGTGAGAGTCAGCACCTGCCCCAGTGAGAGTCAATACCTGCCCCAGTGAGAGTCAGTACCTGCCCCAGTGAGAGTCAGTACCTGCCCCAGTGAGAGTCAGTACCTGCCCCAGTGAGAGTCAATACCTGCCCCAGTGAGAGTCAGTACCTGCCCCAGTGAGAGTCAATACCTGCCCCAGTGAGAGTCAGCACCTGCCCCAGTGAGAGTCAATACCTGCCCCAGTGAGAGTCAGCACCTGCCCCAGTGAGAGTCAGCACCTGCCCCAGTGAGAGTCAGTACCTGCCCCAGTGAGAGTCAATACCTGCCCCAGTGAGAGTCAGTACCTGCCCCAGTGAGAGTCAGTACCTGCCCCAGTGAGAGTCAGTACCTGCCCCAGTGAGAGTCAGCACCTGCCCCAGTGAGAGTCAGTACCTGCCCCAGTGAGAGTCAGCACCTGCCCCAGTGAGAGTCAGCACCTGCCCCAGTGAGAGTCAGTACCTGCCCCAGTGAGAGTCAATAGCTGCCCCAGTGAGAGTCAGTACCTGCCCCAGTGAGAGTCAGCACCTGCCCCAGTGAGAGTCAGTACCTGCCCCAGTGAGAGTCAGTACCTGCCCCAGTGAGAGTCAGTACCTGCCCCAGTGAGAGTCAATACCTGCCCCAGTGAGAGTCAGCACCTGCCCCAGTGAGAGTCAGTACCTGCCCCAGTGAGAGTCAGCACCTGCCCCAGTGAGAGTCAGTACCTGCCCCAGTGAGAGTCAGTACCTGCCCCAGTGAGAGTCAATACCTGCCCCAGTGAGAGTCAGCACCTGCCCCAGTGAGAGTCAGTACCTGCCCCAGTGAGAGTCAATACCTGCCCCAGTGAGAGTCAATACCTGCCCCAGTGAGAGTCAGTACCTGCCCCAGTGAGAGTCAGTACCTGCCCCAGTGAGAGTCAATACCTGCCCCAGTGAGAGTCAATACCTGCCCCAGTGAGAGTCAGTACCTGCCCCAGTGAGAGTCAATACCTGCCCCAGTGAGAGTCAGTACCTGCCCCAGTGAGAGTCAGTACCTGCCCCAGTGAGAGTCAGTACCTGCCCCAGTGAGAGTCAATACCTGCCCCAGTGAGAGTCAGCACCTGCCCCAGTGAGAGTCAATACCTGCCCCAGTGAGAGTCAGCACCTGCCCCAGTGAGAGTCAGTACCTGCCCCAGTGAGAGTCAGTACATGCCCCAGTGAGAGTCATTACCTGCCCCAGTGAGAGTCAGCACCTGCCCCAGTGAGAGTCATTACCTGCCCCAGTGAGAGTCAATACCTGCCCCAGTGAGAGTCAATACCTGTCCCAGTGAGAGTCAGCACCTGCCCCAGTGAGAGTCAGCACCTGCCCCAGTGAGAGTCAATACCTGCCCCAGTGAGAGACAATACCTGTCCCAGTGAGAGTCAGCACCTGCTCCAGTGAGAGTCAGCACCTGCCCCAGTGAGAGTCAATACCTGCCCCAGTGAGAGTCAGTACCTGCCCCAGTGAGAGTCAGTACCTGCCCCAGTGAGAGTCAATACCTGCCCCAGTGAGAGTCAATACCTGCCCCAGTGAGAGTCATTACCTGCCCCAGTGAGAGTCAGTACCTGCCTCAGTGAGAGTCAGTACCTGCCCCAGTGAGAATCAGTACCTGCCCCAGTGAGAGTCAGTACCTGCCCCAGTGAGAATCAGTACCTGCCCCAGTGAGAATCATTACCTGCCCCAGTGAGAGTCAATACCTGCCCCAGTGAGAGTCAGCACCTGCCCCAGTGAGAGTCAGTACCTGCCCCAGTGAGAGTCAGTACCTGCCCCAGTGAGAGTCAATACCTGCCCCAGTGAGAGTCAATACCTGCCCCAGTGAGAGTCATTACCTGCCCCAGTGAGAGTCAGTACCTGCCTCAGTGAGAGTCAGTACCTGCCCCAGTGAGAATCAGTACCTGCCCCAGTGAGAGTCAGTACCTGCCCCAGTGAGAATCAGTACCTGCCCCAGTGAGAATCATTACCTGCCCCAGTGAGAGTCAGTGCCTTCAGGAGATGAACAGGGAAGTTATATAAAATAGACAGCCCTGGAAGGATTGATGCGCCAGTGAAATAAATAACACTGAGACTGCCTGGTCTCTCTTACCTTTGAGCCACTGCACACGTCCTACCTTTGCAAAAAGAAAAACATAATGAGGGATACTGCACACGTATTCCTGCCCCCTCACCCTCCTCACACGCCCACCCACACTCCCAGCCATCCCCCCACCCGCTCACACACCCACCCACCCACCCGCTCACACACCCACCCACCTACCCGCTCACACACCCACACTCCCACCCTCCTACACACCCGCTCGCACCCATTCATACACCCACCCGCAGGCAGACAGACAGAAGCAGAGTTACTGTCCTGTGCCAAATGAGGGAAATGACTATTATACATTTTTATATGGTTTAGGTATACAGTAAACCTGCAATAAACGTTCAGACCAGTTTTCCTCTCCAGATCCCCTAATCTAGCATCACTGATCTGAGCTTCTGCCTTCCTCGTCTCCCCTGATTTGGACCCCGTCTGTCAGTTCAGTGTCCCGCTGTAATGAGCAGTAACCTGCACCGTGTATGATGTGTGGGAGCGTGTGATCTCAATACAAAAACAATTGGTGCTACAAACATCATGTAACCAATTGCAGTCAGTATATTTTTGAGAGTCAAATCTATTAATGTATTAAAAATATCACATCTGTGCGCAATTACTGTCAATTTTTGCCACTGTAAGTTCATATGCCAACAGTTAGAATGGAAACTGCCTCTGTCAACATACCACACTGCAGTTATACCCATCTCCCAGTGAAGGTGCTACAGCGCCACCACTGGCAGGAGGGTGTAATTACTTCATGACAAGTTTACATAGATAATTTCCATTATAAATATGGACATAGGAATTTATAATGGTAATACATAAAAATAAGAAAGCAATGTATGTCTCGAACCTCGAACCCCAATTCTCCTTTGCCCTGACTCCTTGTGTGCAACACCACATGACATCAGGTTCATTGGGCTGAATGGCTTCCTTCTGTGCTATACTAATCTATGATTCTCTGATAAAAGCACGGGTTTTATTTGACCGATGTACTGATCAATTATACCATGTGCTTGTTACTGTCATCAGACAGCTTTTTGTTTAATATTTCGCAGCAATGTATTTTTAAAAAATTTGTTCCTGGGATGTGGGTGTCGCTGGCAAAGCCAGCATTTATTGCCCATCCCTAATTGCCCCTTGAGAAGGTGGTGGTGAGCCGCCTTCTTGAACCGCTGCAGTCCGTGTGGTGAAGGTGCTCCCACAGTGCTGTTAGGGAGGAAGATTTATTAGTCGGGAAATTGTGTTAGGGAAATTGATGGGATTGAAGGCCGATAAATCCCCAGGGCCTGATAGTTTGCATCCCAGAGTACTTAAGGAAGTGGCTCTAGAAATAGTGGCTGCATTGGTGATCATTTTCCAACATTCTATAGACTCTGGATCAGTTTCTATGGATTGGAGGGTAGCTAATGTAATACCACTTTTTAAAAAAGGAGGGAGAGAGAAAACAGGGAATTATAGACCGGTTAGCCTGACATCAGTGGTGAGGAAAATGTTGGAATCAATTATTAAAGATGTAATAGCAGCGCATTTGGAAAGCAGTGACAGGATCGGTCCAAGTCAGCATGGATTTATGAAAGGGAAATCATGCTTGACAAATCTTCTAGAATTATTTAAGGATGTAACTAGTAGAGTGGACAAGGGAGAACCAGTGGATGTGGTGTATTTGGATTTTCAAAAGGCTTTTGACAAGGTCCCGCACAAGAGATTGGTGTGCAAAATTAAAGCACATGGTATTGGGGGTAGTGTATTGACGTGGATAGAGAACTGGTTGGCAGACAGGAAGCAAAGAGTAGGAATAAATGGGTCCGTTTCAGAATGGCAGGCCGTGACTAGTGGGGTACTGCAAGGTTCAGTGCTGGGACCCCAGCTATTTGCAATATACATTAATGATTTAGACAAAGGAATTGAAGGTAATAGCTCCAAGTTTGCAGATGGCACTAAGCTGGTGGCAGGAGCTGTGAGGAGGATGCTAAGAGGCTGCAGGGTGACTTGGACAAATTAGGTGAGTGGGCAAGTGCTTGGCAGATGCAGTATAATGTGGATAAATGTTAGGTTATCCACTTTGGTGGCAAAAACAGGAAGGCAGAATATTACCTGAATGGTGACAAATTAGGAAAAGGGGAGGTGCAACGAGACCTGGGTGTCATGGTACATCAGTCATTGAAAGTTGGCATGCAGGTACAGCAGGCGGTGAAGAAGGCAAATGGTATGTTGGCCTTCATAGCGAGAGGATTTGAGTATAGGAGCAGGGAGGTCTTACTGCAGTTGTACAGGGCCTTGGTGAGGCCACACCTTGAATATTGTGTACAGTTTTGGTCTCCTAATCTGAGGAAGGACGTTCTTGCTATTGAGGGAGTGCAGCGATATATGAAGAAAGACTGGATCGACTAGGCTTATATTCTCTGTAATTTTGAAGAATGAGAGGGGATTTCATAGAAACATATAAAATTCTGACGGGATTGGACAGGTTAGATGCAGGAAGAATGTTCCCGATGTTGGGGAAGTCCAGAACCAGGGGTCACAGTCTAAGGTTAAGGGGTAAGCCATTTAGGACCGAGATGAGGAGAAACTTCTTCACTCAGAATTGTGAACCTGTAGAATTCTCTACCACAGAAAGTTGTTGAGGCCAGTTTGTTAGATATATTCAAAAGGGAGTTAGATGTGGCCCTTACGGCTAAAGGGATCAAGGGGTATGGAGAGAAAGCAGGAATGGAGTACTGAAGTTGCATGATCAGCCATGATCATATTGAATGGTGGTGCAGGCTCGAAGGGCCGAATGACAGACTCCTGCACCTATTTTCTATGTTTCTATGTCAGGATGGTGTGTGACTGGGAGGGGAACGTGGAGGTGGTGGTGTTCCCATGCGCCTGCTGCCCTTGTCCTTCTAGGTGGTAGAGGTCGTGGGTTTGGGAGGTGCTGCCGAAGAAGCCTTGGCGAGTTGCTGCAGTGCATCTTGTAGATGGTGCACACTGCAGCCACGGTGCGCCGGTGGTGGAGGGAGTGAGTGTTGAAGGTGGTGGATGGGGAGCCAATCAAGCGGCTGCTTTGTCCTGGATGGTGTAAAGCTTCTCGAGTGTTGTTGGAGCTGCACTCATCCAGGCAAGTGGAGAGTGTTCCCACACTCCTGACTTGTGCCTTGTAGATGGTGGATAAGCTTTGGGGAGTCAGGAGGTGAGACACCCGTCTGAATGTCGTCCAGCTGTTGCTGCTATGGATGGCGTCATTTTCTGAGGAGTTGCGAATGGCACTGAACATTGTGCAGTCATCAGCGAACATCCTCACTTCTGACCTTACGATGGTGGGAAGGTAATTGATGAAGCAGCTGAAGGTGGTTGGACCTAGTACACTACTCTGAGGAACTCCTGCAGCGATGTCCTGAGGCTGTGATGATTGACCTCCAACCACCACAACCATCTTCCTTTGTGCCGGGTATGACTCCAGCCAGTGGAGAGTTTTCCCCCCGATTCCCATTGACCAGTTTTATTAGGGCTCCATGGTGCCGCACTCAGTCAAATGCTGCTTTGATATCAAGGTTAGTCACTCTCACCTCACCTCTGAATTCAGCTCTTTTGTCCATGTTTGGACCAAGGCTGTAATGAGGTCTGGAGCCGAGTGGTCCCTGGTGGAACCCAAACTGGGTATCGGTGAGCAGGTTATTGGTGAGTACGTGCCGTTTGATGGCACTGTTGATGACACCCTCCATCACTTTGCTGATGATTGAGAGTAGACTGATGGGGCGGTAATTGGCCGGATTGGATTTGTCCTGCTTTTCATGGACAGGACATACCTGAGCAGTTTCAGGTAGATGCCGGTGTTGTAGCTGTACAGGAACAGCTTGGCGAGAGGTGCAGCTAGCTCTGGGGCACAAGTCTTCAGCACAACAGCCAGGATGTTGTTGGAGCCCAGAGCCTTTGCTGTATCCAGTGCGCTCAGCCATTTCCTGATATCATGTGGAGTGAGGCAAATTGGCTGAAGACTGGCTTCTGTGATGGCGGGAACCTTAGGGGGAGGCCGATATACATCATCCACTCGGCACTTCTGGGTGATGATGGTTTTAAATGCTTCAGTCTTGTCTGTTGCACTCACGTGCTGGGCTCCGCCATCATTGAGGATGGGGATATTCATGGAGCCTCCTCCTCCCGTTAGTTGTTTAATGGTCCATCACCATTCACCACTGGATATGACAGGATTGCAGAACATGGATCTGCTCTGCTGATTGTGGGATCGCTTATCCCTGTCTATAATATGCTGCTTCTGCTGTTTAGCATGCATGTAGTCCTGTGTTGCAGCTTCCCCAGGTTGGCACCTCATTTTTGGGTATACCTGGTGCTGCTCCTGGCATCCTCTTCCACACTCCTCATTGAGCCAGGGTTGGTCCCCTGACTTGATGGTAATGGTAGAGTGAGGGATATGCCAGGCCATGAGGTTACAGATTGTGGTGGAATACAATTCTGCTGCTGCTGATGGCCCACAGCACATCATGAATGCCCAGTTTTGAGCTGCTAGATCTGTTCTGAATCTATCCCATTTAGCACGGTGGTAGTGCCACACAACACAATGGAGGGTGTCCTCGGTGTGAAGACAGGACTTTGTCTCCACAATGACACTGCGGTGGTCACTGCTATCAATGTTGTCATGGACAGATGCATCTGCGACAGGTAGATGGGTGAGGACGAGGTCAAGTAGGTTTTTCCCTCGTGCTCTCTCACCACCTGCTGCAGGCCCGGTCTGGCAGCTATGTCCTTCAGGACTTGGCCAGCTTAGTCAGTAGTGGTGCTACCGAGCCACTCTTGGTGACGGACATTAAATTCTCCCACCCAGAGTACATTCTATGCCCTTGCTACTTTCAGTGCTTCTTCCAAGTGGTGTTCACCATGGAGGAGCACTGATTCATCAGCTGAGGGAGGGCAGTAGGTGATAATCAGCAGGAGGTTTCCTTGCCAATGCTTGACCTGAAGCCATGAGACTACATGGGGTTTGGAGTCAATGTTGAGGACTCCCAGGGCCACTCCCTCCCGACTGTATACCGCTGAGCCACCTCCCCTGGTGGGCCTGTCCTGCCGGGGTGACTGGACATACCCAGGGATGGTGATGGAGGAGTCTGGGTCATTGGCTGAAAGGTCCACTGCTGTGGGTCTGGAGTCACATGTAGGCCCGACCAGGTAAGGACGGCAGATTTCCTTCCCTAAAGCACAATTAGTGAACCAGATGGGCTTTTACAACAATCCGATAGTTTCATGGTCACCATTACTGATACTAGCTTTTTATTCCAGATTTATTTAACTCAATTTTTTAATTCCCCAGCTGCTGTGGTGGGATTTGAACTCATGTCTCCAAATTATTCGTCCAGGCCTCTGGATTACTAGTCCTGTAACTTAACCACTGTGCTACCATTCCCATTTGCTGTGATAAGCAGACCCTTCTCCAGAGGCTAGATGCTACGGCCATTTATCCAAACAGAAATGAGCAGGTTAGCGTTGAGGAACCCCTTCGAGTCCCCATGTCTAGCAGATGTGGTGTGAGAAACCGCTGATCAGCCCCCTGATTAGCATCTGTTTTGCATGGAATTTGAATGTATAATGAAAGCCCCGTACCTCCTGTGTGGAAACCCGAACTGCAGACAGGTAACCACGTTTGGAAATTATCACGTGGGTGGGGAGATTCCCCTCCTCCCCACTTACTGAGTGGGTCCCCCCACCCACCCCAGGAAAGAAATGTCCTGCCTCCCACCTCACAGCCCATAGCGTTCTGAACTACCTCCTGCAGTCCAGTGTCTCTGGGAGACTCCCACAGCCAGGCTCGGGACGTTTAACAATCTTACCCCTTCGCCTCCCTTTGTATTTTTTGATCACGATGAAAACTGCAAGGAATCCGACTGCACAAAGCACGGCAACGGTGATACTCAGAGCCTGTCCCATTCCCAGAGCGGGCCGATGCAAACATTCCTGGAAATGTTCATCTGGGGAAACATGAAACAAACAAAAATGCAAGCAGCTCCCACTCACAAATCCCGGCAATCCTTTTCTTCCTATTTAATAAAACAATTAATTCTGTCTGTTTTTTCTCCCCTCCTCAAGGTGTTCAAAGTCTTTGCTACCTCTAGACTCGACCATTCCAACACAACCCTGGCCAGCCTCCCACATCCTACCCTCGGTAAACTTGAGGTCATCCAAAACTCTGCTGCCTGTGTCCTAACTCGCACCAAGTCCCGTTCACCCATCATCGCTATACTCGCTGGCCTACATTGGCTCCCAGTTAAAATTCTCATCCTTGTTTTCAAATTCCTCCATGGTCTCGCCCCTCCCTAACTATGTAACCTCCTCCAGCCCTACAAACCTCCGAGATCTCTGCACTCCTCCAATTCTGGCCTCTTGCGTTTCCCCCAATTCCCATTGCTCCACCATTGGCGGCCGTGCCTTCAGCTTCCTGGGCCCTAAGCTCTGGAATTCCCTCCCTAAACCTCTCTATGTCTCTCTCCTTTAAGACGCTCCTTAAAACTGACATCTTTGGTCAAGCTTTTGGTCACCTGTCCTCATATCTCCTTATGTGGCTCGGTGTCAAATTTTGTTTCATAATCACTCCTGTGAAGCACCTTGGGACATTTTACTATGTGAAAAGCGCTATATAAATAAAAGTTGTTGTTGTTGCATTGACTCCCCTTTCGGGATACGGTCCCACAGTAGACAGCTAGCTCTCCCTGTGCTTGGTCTGGGAAATGTACCCAATGAGACAGCCTTGATCTCCTTGCAGGTTCAGACACAACACAATGCACTTTCTGTATTCCAAAGACAGTTTGAGGATTTTGCCCAGTGATAATCCCAGCTGAGATTAACTAAGCGCAGGTGATGTATTTAAACACTGACCGGCCAGGGAGATTATACAGCTCACTTATGAAAAAGGTTTACCAGACACTTGAGCACATAATCTAGGCTGACACTCCAGTGCAGTACTGAGGGAGTGATGCACTGTCGGAGGTGCAGTCTTTCAATGAGACGTTAATCTGCTCAGGTGGACTTCAACAATCCTATGGCATTATACGAAGAAGAGCAGAGGTGTTTTCCCCGGTGTCCTGGCCAATATTTATCCCACAACCAACATCATTAATACAGATTATCTGGTCATTATCACATTGCTGTTTGTGGGAGCTTGCTGTGTGCAAACTGCTTGCCATGTTTCTTACATTACAACAGTGACTACACTCCACAAGTACTTCACTGGCTTTAAAGTGCTCCGGGATGCCCTGAGGTTGCAAAAGGTGCTATATAAATGTGAATTCTTTCTTTCTTTCTCCTGACCTGTGATCAGCTGTGGAGCCTCGACCCTGTTGACTGGGTTTTGGACGATGCAGGTGTAAGTGCCACAGTCCGAACTGGTCACGTTGGCCACTCTGAAACTGCGATAGTTGATCAACGGCCGGAACTGTTGGCCACTCACGAGGATTTTGTTGTCTTTCATCCAGGAGACTTGTGGGTCGGAGCCGTTCTCGACTGTGCAGTTCATGATCAGCATTGGGTGGGGAGCACCTTCTGTCCGCACTGTAATCCTGGGCTCCGAAACTGGAACTAAATCAGAGGGACCGTCCATGTGAGGCGGAGGAAACCAGAAGCGTGCAACTGGAGGCAATGTAAACGGCACGAACTGGTGCACTACTGAACCATATGGGCCAGGGAGGGCCCATTCCAACACCCATCTGTTGGGGCTATGCAGTTAGCCTCAGTACCCTGGGCCATGGATAAGGACAACATTAGCAATGGTTCCTTCTCCTGATCCTGATGGAAAGTCACAGAAACACAGACCCCCGACCCCTCACTGGGGGGGAAATCACAGACCCAGACCACCGTCTCGTCACTGGGGGGGAATCACAGATCCCTGACCCCTCACTGGGGGGGAATCACAGACCCCCGTTCTGTCACTGAGGGGAATCACAGGCCCCCGTTCTGTCACTGGGGGGGAATCACAAACCCCCGTTCTGTCACTGGGGGGAATTACAGGCCCCCGACCCCTCACTGGGGGGAATCACAGACCCAGACCGTCGTTCTGTCACTGGGGGGAATCACAGACCCAGACCCCCGTTCTGTCACTGGGGGGAATCACAGACCCAGACCCCCGTTCTGTCACTGGGGGGAATCACAGACCCAGACCCTCGTTCTGTCACTGGGGGGAATCACAGACCCAGACCCCTGTTCCATCACTGGGGGGAATCAGAGACCCCCGTTCTGTCACTGGGGGGAAATCACAGACCCCCGACCCCTCACTGGGGGGAATCACAGACCCCTGACCCCTCACTGGGGGGAATCACAGACCTCCGTTCTGTCACTGGGAGGAATTACAGGCCCCCGACCCCTCACTGGGGGAATCACAGAGCCCCGTCCCCTCACTGGGGGAAATCACAGGCCCCCGACCCCTCACTGGGGGAATCACAGAGCCCCGACCCCTCACTGGGGGAATCACAGACCCAGACCCCTCACTGGGGGGAATCACAGACCCAGACCCCTCACTGGGGGGAATCACAGAGCCCCATCCCCTCACTGGGTGGTCCAGTGTGAGATGACCTTGTGCAGGGAAACTCCCCTTTCACCTGCTACAAAGATTCTGAGTGAAACGATTTTATTTAATGAAGGTTTTATAGGTCAACCTTCACCACACAAAACTAGCCTGCTCATGGAGGGAATCAATGTCTCTCCGTGGCTGGATAACTGGGGCTGGTTGTTCCGAGGGTGAATATGGGATGCAATGTCGGAGGCAGGGTATAGGGAGCTTTGACGCGTGGGTTTTTTAAAAAATCTGGGAGTGCTAAAAGTTGATTCTTGGTGACCTCCCTCACCTTTAATGAGCTAAAAATTTCTTATGAAAATGTTATAAACTGACCTAGCACCGTCAGGTTGATGAATGTACGAACTTCCAGTCCAGAACTCGGTGTGATGGTTATCATGTAGTGACCCTCATCCTGGAGGCTCAGTTGGTGGATGACCAGCGAGTTGTTTTCTGGGTCATAGGTCACGCGTCCCTCGTACTTGGGGAAGATCTTGGCGGACGCGTTTGATGCCTTCTGGTACTGGACGATATGCTGGCTCCCTCTCTGCCAGATGATGGTTTGTGTCGAGCGAGAGTCATCCATGTTCACCTCCACCACAAGACAGACGGGTCGATGCAGGAATCCAGTCACTAGCTTTGTATGTGCAGATACTGAAAGGGAATGAAACACATTAAAAGAACAGAAAGCTGGGTTTTTTCAGGACTCCCGACACCAGCCTTTCACCACAGAGAATGTTTTTGTTTGGCTGGCTGATACATGCGGAGACCCATCTCCGTAATACACCACACGTGCGGAGACCCATCTCCGTCCAGCAGAGGCTACGAATCCGGCTTCTGAGAACTCCACACCGTAGTTTCTGTTAGACCCACATGGAGTGCAGCTTCTCGCCCCATAGGGACAGCACTCCCCAGTCACCCGTCCAGAGAACACAAGATGCTGGTTGGAAGACCAAAGCATTGAGACCCCCAAGTGTGCGCAGGGTTACAAATATTTTGTTGTGAACAATAAAAAATAATTAAATCAAAGTCAAGTGCCCCCTGATTAAAGGGGTAAATGTTTCCACCTTGATTTAACCAGGGAAAGCTGTGCAGCTCGTCCCCCTCCACTTTTATAGGGGGCACTTGTAAAATATTGAATTTTAATGCCCTAAAAAAACACCAAAAAAACCCTACAAAAATACAAAAAAAAAACAAAAATACAAAAAAAAAGAGGGCTGTTATAAGTGTCTGGAGTGTCCCCCAGATCGGGGGGCACTCGATCTAATGTTGATTAGTTTACTCTAAAAGAGTTGTGCAGCTCGTCAGCAGAGATCTTCTTGTCTACTGGATTTTTGTCCATTTGGGTTTCTGTTCACCAAAGCTATTAAGGGATATGGAGTTAGGTCACAGATCAACCACTGAATGGTGGAACAGGCTTGAGGGGCTAAATGGCCTCCTCTGTTCCTATGTCCCGAAGTGCTTTTGGTATTTTCAGACGTTAAAGGTGCTATATAAATGCAAGTTGTTGTTGCCCATAACTGCCTTGCAGCGTTAGCTGGCTCTGAGTGGGAATCATAGACAGCCCACCGTACCTGTGGCGGCTCTTTGAAAGAGCGACCCAATTAATCCCACAACCTCACCCAACTGCTCTTTCCCCACAGCCCTGCAAAATGTCCCCCTTCAAGTGTTTATCCAATTCCCTTCTGAATGTTACTGTTGAATCTGCTTCCAATCCCCTTTCAGGCCGCGCGTTCCCGATCACAACAACCCGCTGGGTATTTTATTTCCACCAGTTTAGCCACCTTGACGTTCCAATGGCTCTTGACCCCATTTCCACCGCGCACATCAATATCCTTCCCTGCTAACTTATTTCACAGCTCAATTATCCCGAGATTTAAACCCTTGGGCCAAAGTGAACGGTCTTGGCGATACCCTTTATAACCTCAAAAGTTGTGTAATGATATGACTGAACAAGACAGAGAATGATCGGCTCCCACAAGGCTTTTGAACGCACAGTTTTGAAGTAACATTCACACTTACCTCCCTGCATCAGCCCAAGGAGCAGGATTACGAATGATGTTAAATATCTTTGTGAACACAGCATAGCTCTGACGGTTTCAGAAACACGTCGCAGGAACGTGCCTCGGTCGATTGCGGAGAATTCCAAATCAAACTGAGGCAACATGTCAGAACGGGACAAAAACCCCACAAATAAGTTAGTAGCAGTTTATCCCAGAATGATGTTCTATCACAAATCAGCATCAGAAAAGATTTTTTCCGCTGTGCATTACCCTCTTGTGAGTCCTCACCGTTTCCGTTCCATATAAACCGGAACAGATATAGAGATGAAAATAAGGCGAAACCACAGTGCAGATTATGTCTATCAGCAATATTGGTCCCTCCACCAGCAGCCTTTCAAACTCAGTGTGTCTGTGACCCCCCCACCCGGTGATGGGCCAGGGCTAAATCATCAGTTCACCTCGCCGCCTTTTCATTCATATTTCTCACCTCCTTTCTGGGTCCGAGGTGTCACAAGCTGTACCTTGGCCGACAGATCAGGCAGACAGGAGGCTTGCTTCCAGGTTCTGCCAGCGACCTTCAATAGACCACAACAGCACTCTGCACTTGTACCTGTACCTTGACATGACGATGAAACTGCTCTGGTTACACATCTCTACTTCCTGTCTCAGTGTTTGGATCAATCAGGTTCACTCTCTGTGCTTTCCGAGGTCCCATCGTGTTGCTTAAAACAATAACATCTTTTACAAACTCAGGTATTATACAATGTACAGTGTGAAGCTGTATGATGCATGGAGACAAAAGAATGTCCAGGTACATGAGAAGGCCATTAGGCCCAACAAGCCAATCCCGCCTGAACCCCACTCTCAACCCCACATATCCACCATGTCCCTCAACCCCACCTAATCCCTCAGCCCCAGCTACCCCCATATCCCTCAACCCCACCTACTCACCTTCCCCCATATCCCTCAACCCCACCTACCCACTGTTATATATGTGGACTTGTATTTACTCTGTTCAGCCACCAGAGGGCTCATCCCCTGGAGTCCCAAGGGATCCCATAATCCCTTGGGAGCACAGGTATTTAAGGAGGCTTCACAGGTTGGAGAGGCACTCTGGAGACCTGCAATAAAAGACTAAGGTCACACTTTACTTTGAGCTCATAGTGTTCAGTCTGACACTTTCTCCATACACAACAACTGGCGACGAGATACAGATAGCGAAACCAAAGATGCAGAGAACAGTGGGCATCCTGGAGAAATTTTCGGAGGGAGATGATTGGGAAACTTTTATGGAGCAACTCGACCAATACTTCGTGGCCAATGAGCCAGATGGGGAAGAGAGCGCTGCCAAAGGAAGGGTGATCCTCCTCACCGTGTGGGGCCTCATGAAGAATCTGCTCACTCCAGCGAAACCCACGGAGAAATCGTACGACGATTTGTGCACACTGGTCCGAGAGCATTTGAACCTGAAGGAAAGTGTTCTGATGGTGAGGTACCGGTTCTACACCTATAAAAAGGTCTGAAGGCCAGGAAGTGGCGAGTTATGTCGCCGAGTTAAGACGTCTTGCAGGACATTGCGAATTTGAAGGACATTTGGAGCACATGCTCAGAGACTTTTTTGTACTTGGCATTGGCCACAAAACCATACTTTGCAAACTTTTGAGACTTGTAGAGACCCCAACCTTGAGTAAGGCCATAGCGATAGCCCAGGCGTTCATTGCCACCAGTGACAATACGAAGCAAATCTCTCAGCACACAAGTGCTGTTACAAGTACTGTGAACAAAGTGATGTTGTTTTCGAATCGTAACGGACAGGGCCGGTCACACATACCTGCAGCTGCACGTCTGCAGATGACTGAGAGTCCACCATCAAGGCCATTAACACCTTGTTGGCGCTGCGGGGGTGATCATCGGTTCCATTCATGCCTATTCAAAGAGTACGTTTGCAAAGGCTGTGGAAGAATGGGACACCTCCAACGAGTGTGCAGGCGAGCTGCTAAGCCTGTTAAACCTGCAAACCACCATGTTGCAGAGGAGGACAGATCCACAGAGGATCACGATGAACCAAAGCCTCAGATAGAGAAGGCAGAGGTACATGGGATGCACACATAAATTGTCCCCCGATAATGCTGAATGTTGAACTAAATGGACTCCTGGTGTCAATGGAGCTGGTCACGGGCGCGAGCCAGTCCATCATGGGCAAAAAGACTTTCGAAAGGTTGTGGGGCAACAAGGCCTCAAGGCCAGTCTTAACTCCAGTTCGCACAAAACTAAGAACTTACACGAAAGAACTGATTTCTGTAATCGGCAGTGCTACCGTAAAGGTCTCCTATGATGGAGCGGTACACAAGCTACCACTCTGGGTGGTACCGGGCGATGGTCCCACGCTGCTCGGCAGGAGCTGGCTGAGAAAGATACGCTGGAACTGGGACAACGTCCGAGCGCTATCGCCCGCTGATGACACTTTGTGTGCCCAGATCTTAAACAAATTTCCTTCGCTGTTCGAACCAGGCATCGGGAAATTCCAAGGAGCAAAAGTGCAGATCCTCCTAATTCCGGGGGCGCGACCCATCCATCACAAGGCGAGAGCAGTACCGTACATGATGAGAGAAAGGATAGAGATTGAGCTAGACCAGCTGCAAAGAGAGGGCATCATTTCACCGATCGAGTTCAGCGAGTGGGCCAGTCCTATTATCCCAATTCTCAAGGGAGACAGCAACATCAGAATCTGTGGTGATTACAAAGTAACTATCAATCGTTTCTCCCTGCAGGACAAATACCCACTACTAAAGGCCGATGACCTCTTTGCAACGCTGGCGGGAGAAAAAACGTTCACGAAGCTGGATCTGACTTCAACCTACATGACGCAGGAACTGGAGGAATCATTGAAGGCCCTCACCTGCATCAACACACACAAAGGTCTTTTTGTTTATAACAGATGCCCATTTGGAATCTGATCAGTGGCGGCGATATTCCAGAGAAACATGGAAAGTTTACTGAAGTCGGTCCCGCACACCGTGGTCTTCCAGGACGATATCTTGGTCACAGGTCGGAACACAGTTGAGCACCTGCAGAACCTGGAGGAGGTTCTTAGTCGACTCAACCGTGTGGGGCTCAGGTTAAAATGCTCGAAGTGCATTTTCCTGGCGCCTGAAGTGGAGTTCCTGGGAAGGAGGATTGCGGCGGACGGCATCAGGCCCATCAACGCGAAGACGGAGGCAATCGAGAACACACCGAGGCCACAGAACGTAACGGAGCTGCGGTCTTTTCTGGGACTCCTTAACTACTTTGGTAACTTCTTACCGGGTCTCAGCACACTGCTAGAACCACTCCATGTCTTACTACAAAAAGGGGACGAATGGGTTTGGGGCAAAAGCCAAGAAAATGCCATTGTAAAAGCGAGAAAATTGCTATGCTCAAACAAATTGCTTGTGTTGTATGATCCATGTAAGCGTTTGGTACTAGCATGTGATGCTTGTCATATGGCATCGGGTGTGTATTGCAACAAGCTAATGATTTCGGGAAACTGCAACCGGTTGCTTATGCATCCAGGAGTCTGTCTAAGGCTGAGAGAGCCTACAGCATGATTGAAAGAAGCGTTAGCGTGTATCTATGGGGTAAAGAAAATGCATCAATACCTGTTTGGGCTAAAATTCGAATTGGAAACTGACCATAAGCCACTTAAATCCCTGTTTTCCAAGAATAAAGGGATAAATACCAACGCATCGGCCCGCATCCAGAGATGGGTGCTCGCGTTGTCCGCATACAACTACACCATCCGCCACAGGCCAGGCACAGAAAACTGTACCAATGCTCTCAGTAGGCTGCCATTGCCCACCATGGGGGTGGAAATGGCGCAGCCCGCAGATCTAGCCATGGTTGTGGAAGCATTTTGAGAGTGAGCAATCACCTGTCACCGTCCGGCAGATTAAAACCTGGACAAGCCAGGACCCCTTATTATCTCTAGTCAAAAGCTGTGTGCTTCATGGGAGTTGGTCCAGTGTCCCAGTGGAAATGCAGGAAGAGATAAAGACGTTCCAGCGGTGCAAAGATGAAATGTCTATACAGGCAGACTGCCTTCTGTGGGGCAATCGAGTAGTGGTCCCGAAGAAGGGCAGAGACACCTTCATCAATGACCTCCACAGTACCCACCCAGGCATCGTAATGATGAAAGCGATAGCCAGATCTCACGTGTGGTGGCCTGGTATCGATGCAAACTTACGAGTACTGCGTTTACAAATGTAAAACATGCTCGCAGTTAAGCAATGTACCCAGGGAGGCGCCGCTAAGTTTATGGTCTTGGCCCTCTAAATGAGTCCTCTGGTGGTACCTTGTAATCCCTTGGGAGCACAGGTATTTAAGGAGACTTCCCAGGTTTGCAGGCACTCTGGAGACCTGCAACAAAAGACTGTCACACTTTACTTTGAGCTCAGTGTTCAGACTCTTCCTCCATACACAACACCCACCTTCCCCCATATCCCTCAACCCCACCTACCCATTTCTCACCACTTCTCCCAAACCCACTTACTCTCCAGATCCCTTGTGTTTCTGAGATATAAAATGCAATATACATGTACTTTTTAATTATCTCTATTAATTCTTTCTGTGTAAACGGCAGTTTCAAAGTGACTTTCCTGCTCGAGATTGTGAGCTGGACAGAGATTGCATTGTGTTGTATTTCTGGTGCATGGCTGAGATCACATGTGTTGCCTGTGGTTTCTTATCTTTCATCAATCGAAGAGTTAACTGCAAACACTTTTCATTCCAGCCCGAGCCTGCTCACTGTCTGATTGTGCTTAACGTTTTCATACACACCTTGCAACTGCCATCTTTGGGCAATAATGGATAGGCCCGTAGGGTTCTTCAAAAGACTTTTTTCTATCCTCATACGTTTTACAAGATTTTTAATGAAGTGGATATGAAAATGTTTTATACCATACCGGAGAAGATTCTATGCATTAAGACAGTGTTGTCTAATATGTTAGCCACTAGCAACATGTGGTTCATTGCATTTCTGATTAATAAATAAAAATTAAGAGACAGGGTTGTGGAGCCTGTGATCTCAACACTCATATTCGCACCGTGTGTGTGAACTTTAACCTTTTTGTGTAAAAGGTTAAGACGAAAAGAAGAGTGTGCGATTGCTTCATTTTCTTGTTACTGAATGGTGATAGATGTTTGTTAAGTAAATATACACGTGTGAAGTATATTTACCGATATTGTGTGTAAGGCATCTTCAACTAAAACTGGTGCAACTGGCTCACGGTGTCAATGTAACACCCTGTGGCTAGTCAGCAACTTCGACTGAACAACACGATCGAAGAGATAAACACAGGAATTCAGAGTTCAGGAGTCCTACGTTCCCCCTGGCTCGAAAGACTAGAATTAGGGGGCACAGTCTCAGGATAAGGGGTCGGCCATTTAGGATTGAGACGAGGAGAAATTTCTTCACTTAGAATCTTTGGAATTCTCTACCCCAGAGGGCTGTGGGTGCTGAACCATTGAGTCTATTCAAGACTGAGATCGCTAGATTTTTGGACTCTCAGGGAATCAAGGGATATGGGGATCGGTCGAGGAAGTGGAGTTGAGGTAGAAGATCAGCCATGATCTCATTGAATGGCGGAGCAAGCTCGAGGGGCCGTATGGCCTACTCCTGCTCCTAATTCTTGTGTTCTTGTGTCCAATCTCTCAACGTTTGCCATGCTTCTGATGGCAGAGCCTTCAGCCGCCTACTTCTTGCGCTCTGGAAATCCCTCCCTGAACCCCTTCCCCTCTGCTCTTCTCTCCATCTTTAAAAATGCTCTCAAAGCCAGTATTTCTGACCAGTTTTCAGTCCCCCATCCTTCCATCACTCACTCGATGTCCTTTCCTTCTCCCTTGGGACATAAATGCAAGTTGTTGCTTGTGGACCCTGTCCTCACAATGTCCACGCACGCACACACGTTCCAACAAACCACTGGAGAGAGGTCAGGAGTGGGAACCTTGCCTGATTTCCACCTCTTTAACCCTGCTCAAGTCCATGATACTGCCCCTACCTGCACTCTGACTGAGATCAGCAGAGCAGCGACCAAAGGTGGAACCTTTCTGGCTGAATAGCGCAGATGAATACGTGGCTTGAGCAGTGGTGCAACAGGGAGGGATTCAAATTGCTGGGGCATTGGAACCGGTTCTGGGGGAGGTGGGACCAGTACAAACCGGACGGTCTGCACCTGGGCAGGACCGGAACCAATGTCCTAGGGGGAGTGTTTGCTAGTGCTGTTGGGGAGGATTTAAACTGATATGGCAGGGGGATGGGAACCAATGCAGGGAGACAGAGGGAAACAAAAAGGAGGCAAAAGCAAAAGACAGGAAGGAGATGAGGAAAAGTGGAGGGCAGAGAAACCCAAGGCAAAGAACAAAAAGGGCTACTGTACAGCAAAATTCTAAAAGGACAAAGGGTGTTAAAAGAACAAGCCTGAAGGCTTTGTGTCTTAATGCAAGGAGTATCCGCAATAAAGTGGATGAATTAACTGTGCAAATAGATGTTAACAAATATGATGTGATTGGGATTACGGAGACGTGGCTCCAGGATGATCAGGGCTGGGAACTCAACATCCAGGGGTATTCAACATTCAGGAAAGATAGAATAAAAGGAAAAGGAGGTGGGGTAGCATTGCTGGTTAAGGAGGAGATTAATGCAATAGTTCGGAAGGACATTAGCTTGGATGATGTGGAATCTATATGGGTAGAGCTGCAGAATACCAAAGGACAAAAAACGTTAGTGGGAGTTGTGTACAGACCTCCAAACAGTAGTAGTGATATTGGGGAGGGCAACAAACATGAAATTAGGGGTGCGTGCAATAAAGGTGCAGCAGTTATAATGGGTGACTTTAATATGCACATAGATTGGGTTAACCAAACTGGAAGCAATACGGTAGAGGAGGATTTCCTGGAGTGCATAAGGGATGGTTTTTTAGACCAATATGTCGAGGAACCAACTAGGGGGGAGGCCATCTTAGACTGGGTGTTGTGTAATGAGAGAGGATTAATTAGCAATCTCGTTGTGCGAGGCCCCTTGGGGAAGAGTGACCATAATATGGTGGAATTCTGCATTAGGATGGAGAATGAAACAGTTAATTCAGAGACCATGGTCCAGAACTTAAAGAAGGGTAACTTTGAAGGTATGAGGCGTGAATTGGCTAGGATAGATTGGCGAATGATACTTAAGGGGTTGACTGTGGATGGGCAATGGCAGACATTTAGAGACCGCATGGATGAACTACAACAATTGTACATTCCTGTCTGTCGTAAAAAATAAAAAAGGGAAGGTGGCTCAACCGTGGCTATCAAGGGAAATCAGGGATAGTATTAAAGCCAAGGAAGTGGCATACAAATTGGCCAGAAATAGCAGAGAACCTGGGGACTGGGAGAAATTTAGAACTCAGCAGAGGAGGACAAAGGGTTTGATTAGGGCAGGGAAAATGGAGTATGAGAAGAAGCTTGCAGGGAACATTAAGAAGGATTGCAAAAGTTTCTATAGATATGTAAAGAGAAAAAGGTTAGTAAAGACAAACGTAGGTCCCCTGCAGTCAGAATCAGGGGAAGTCATAACGGGGAACAAAGAAATGGCGGACCAATTGAACAAGTACTTTGGTTCGGTATTCACTGAGGAGGACACAAACAACCTACCGGATATAAAAGGGGTCGGAGGGTCTAGTAAGGAGGAGGAACTGAGGGAAATCCTTATTAGTCGGGAAATTGTGTTGGGGAAATTGATGGGATTGAAGGCCGATAAATCCCCAGGGCCTGATGGACTGCATCCCAGAGTACTTAAGGAGGTGGCCTTGGAAATAGTGGATGCATTGACAGTCATTTTCCAACATTCCATTGACTCTGGATCAGTTCCTATGGAGTGGAGGGTAGCCAATGTAACCCCACTTTTTAAAAAAGGAGGGAGAGAGAAAACAGGGAATTACAGCCTGACATCGGTAGTGGGTAAAATGATGGAATCAATTATTAAGGATGTCATAGCATTTGGCATTTGGAAAGAGGTAATATGATAGGTCCAAGTCAGCATGGATTTGTGAAAGGGAAATCATGCTTGACAAATCTTCTGGGATTTTTTGAGGATGTTTCCAGTAGAGTGGACAAGGGAGAACCAGTTGATGTGGTATATTTGGGTTTCAGAAGGCTTTCGACAAGGTCCCACACAAGAGATTAATGTGCAAAGTTAAAGCACATGGGATTGGGGGTAGTGTGCTGACATGGATTGAGAACTGGTTGTCAGACAGGAAGCAAAGAGTAGGAGTAAATGGGGACTTTTCAGAATGGCAGGCAGTGACTAGTGGGGTACCGCAAGGTTCTGTGCTGGGGCCCCAGCTGTTTACACTGTACATTAATGATTTAGACGAGGGGATTAAATGTAGTATCTCCAAATTTGCGGATGACACTAAGTTGGGTGGCAGTGTGAGCTGCAAGGAGGATTCTATGAGGCTGCAGAGCGACTTGGATAGGTTAGGTGAGTGGGAAAATGCATGGCAGATGAAGTATAATGTGGAAAAATGTGAGGTTATCCACTTTGGTGGTAAAAACAGAGAGACAGACTATTATCTGAATGGTGACAGATTAGGAAAAGGGGAGATGCAAAGAGACCTGGGTGTCATGGTACATCAGTCATTGAAGGTTGGCATGCAGGTACAGCAGGCGGTTAAGAAAGCAAATGGCATGTTGGCCTTCATAGCGAGAGGATTTGAGTACAAGGGCAGGGAGGTGTTGCTACAATTGTACAGGGCCTTGGTGAGGCCACACCTGGAGTATTGTGTACAGTTTTGGTCTCCTAACCTGAGGAAGGACATTCTTGCTATTGAGGGAGTGCAGCGAAGGTTCACCAGACTGATTTCCGGGATGGCGGGACTGACCTATCAAGAAAGACTGGATCAACTGGGCTTGTATTCACTGGAGTTCAGAAGAATGAGAGGGGACCTCATAGAAACGTTTAAAATTCTGACGGGGTTAGACAGGTTAGATGCAGGAAGAATGTTCCCAATGTTGGGGAAGTCCAGAACCAGGGGACACAGTCTAAGGATAAGGGGGAAGCCATTTAGGACCGAGATGAGGAGGAATTTCTTCACCCAGAGAGTGGTGAACCTGTGGAATTATCTACCACAGAAAGTTGTTGAGGCCAATTCACTAAATATATTCAAAAAGGAGTTAGATGAAGTCCTTACTACTAGGGGGATCAAGGGGTATGGTGAGAAAGCAGGAATGGGGTACTGAAGTTGCATGTTCAGCCATGAACTCATTGAATGGCGGTGCAGGCTAGAAGGGCCAAATGGCCTACTCCTGCACCTATTTTCTATGTTTCTATGAATTACTCACCGCCTTAAACAGCTGAGTTTTTGCCGAAAAAAATAGAATACATTTTAAAACGAAACACAAATATATTAAAAAAGCTATCATGAACATTATGTGTGTTGAATTTTAAACCCTCCAATATAAATCAGTATACTCTAATCCTCTGATTACAGATTACACAGGAGTGGTTACCCTCAGATTACAGATTACATCTCGAGCCCTGGAGCAGATCTACGATCCATGTAATCAGTGATTCTTCCTAGAATGCCAGTTTTATTATCTTTGATTCCTTCTGAATGCCTCTTTGTTTGTTGTTACTTCGCTGTAATCTTCAATACTTTAATGATTTGTCGATGAAGAGGCCACTGAACCAGCTGTTCAGTTAAAGGAATGTTACAATTGGCTGTGGTAGTGTTGTGGCTGTGTTACTGGCTAGTGATCCAGAGGCTTGACAAATAAATTCGGAGAATGCGAGTTCAAATCCCACCGTGGGAATTTGAATCAGTCTAAAAAGCTCTGCAAATAAAAAGCTGGTCTCAGTAAAAGGGACCAGGAAACTGAACAATGGAACTGGATGAAATTAAAGGAGAAGACTTGCCTTCAGATAGCGCCTTTCACGACCTTGTTGTGTCTCAAAGTGCTTTACAGCTAATGAAGTACTTTTAAAGTGTAGTCACTATTTTAATGTAGGAAACGTGGCAGAATTGATTTTTAAGGGAGAAATATTGACCATAAGTTTACAAAGGGTTGACAAATTACATGCCTTACCTTGTGAAGTTCAATGGCTTAAATTGTGAGGACAGATTGCATAAACAAGGTTTGTATTCCCATGAGTTTCAAAATATTTCTATGAGGAGAGATTGAGTAGAGAATGAGTATTGTCTGGAGTATAGGAGAAAGAGAGGTGATCTCATTGAAATATAAAAAATTCTGAGGGGGATTGACAGGGTAGATGCTGAGAGGCTGTTTCCCCGGGCTGGGGATTCTAGAACCAGGGGTCATAGTCTCAGGATAAGGGGTCGGCCATTTAGGACTCTGATAAGGAAAAATTTCTTCAGGGTTTGACTCCTTGGAATTCTCTACCCCAGAGGGCTGTGGATGCTGTGGATGAGTATATTCAAGGCTGAGATAGATAGATTTTTTGACACGGAGGGAAATCAAGGGATATGGGGATTGGGCGAGAAAACGGAATTGAGGTCGATCAGCCATGTTCTTACTGAATGGCGGAGCAGGCTCGAGGGCCTACACCTGCTCCTAATTCTTATGTTGAGGATGATCTAATCGAGTTGTTTAAAATGACAAAAGGATTCAATAGGGTAGATTCAGAGAAATTATTTCCTCTGGCGATTGTATAGAAGATTGTATAGGGCCATTGAGGGCTCTGTAGGGCAATCTGGGCAGATGTTTCCACAGGGCAGATTTGGGTGGAGTCCCAGGTTATGGCATAGGATTTAAATGTCTTTATATCAGTCTTCACTATTTAAGATAATGTTGGGTTATCAGGAATACCACATATGCTATAATTGAACATGTCAAAATAGATACAGCGGATACAGACTTGGCTAGAGTCGGTGATTTAAAAACAGATTAGGCTGCATGGCCCCCCAACGCTATTCACTCGAGGGAGCTCAAAGAAATGGGGCCTGTGCTGTGTGAGTCAGACGAGGAAATTATAGATCCATTAGTTTGCCTTTGGTTATAGGCAAATGCTGGAAGAAATCTTAGAGATGCTCTGGACAACTACCTTGAAAGAGAACAGGTTATTAGGGAATCTTAGCGTGGTATTTGGATCATCAACTGTAATAACATAGGAATTGCTAGATGAAAAAAGACCAAGGTTCATCTAGTTCTCTGTCTCCCATCCTGGTAATCACATGATACGATAATGGAGGTGTTGACCAATCAATGATGAGTCTACAACAGACCCAGACACGAGGCGAGAAAAACCCCAGTGCTAGACACGATGTGTTATTGAGCTAAAAAAAACCTTGCTCAGAATAGTATTTATTAGAAAAAATTATACAATAAATAGAAAAATAAAAGAACTTGGTGTTTTTTTAGAATGAAAGGTTGTGAAGCTTGAGTCAGAGAGATGTTCAGTCGAATGTTATCGTGTCCACTTCTGCACTGTGGAATGGAGGCTCATCACAGCTGCTCACCTTGTTCCCCTCTGCCAGCGCTTTGAAATGCTGCAAATAGAAGATGAGAACTGTTGGATGGAGACTGCAAGTGCTTGTAACGACAGGCAAACGCCTGCCTCTGACCACTGCCCCCTTCAGGACAAGTGCATGTCAGAAAACGTTACATCTTTAACCCAATGTACTCACAATGAGAGACATGTCAGGTTGGAACAAGGACTGCCAAGAACTGGGTGTTAGGGGAGTGAGATGCAGGATCAGAACGACTGAGACAGATGACTGTAAACCTGTTGAACCATAGAACTGTGTTTATTTTCCAGAATAACTGAGATTACAGTTCAACGAGGACTGAAGGACCAATTCAGAAAGAAAACGCCTTTCAAGTCCCTAGAACGTCCCAAAGCACTTTACAGCCAATTAAGAATTTCTGAAGTGTTGTCATTGTTGTAATGTAAGAAATGCGGCAGGCAATTTGTGCACAGCAAGCTCCCACAAACAGCAATCTAATAATGACCAGATAAATTGCTTTAATGATGTTGATTAAGGGTTCAATATTGGCCAGGACACCGGGGAGAACTCCCCTGCTCTTCTTCAAATTAATCTCCGTGAGATCTTTTACATCCAGCTAAGAGGGCAGATGAGGTCTCGGATTAAAATCTCATCTGAAAGATGGCACCTCCGACAGTACGGCGCTCCCTCAGTACTGCCCCTCCGACAATGCATCGCTCCCTCAGTACTGACCCTCCGACAGTGCAGCGCTCTCTCAGTACTGCCCGTCCGATAGTACAGAGCTCCCTCAGTACTGCCCCTCCGACAGTATAGAGCTCCCTCAGTACTGACTCTCCGACAGTACAGAGCTCACGCAGTACTGCCCCTCCGACAGTACAGAGCTCCCTCAGTACTGACCCTCCGACAGTACAGAGCTCCCTCAGTACTGACCCTCCGACAGTACAGAGCTCCCGCAGTACTGCCCCTCCGACAGTACAGAGCTCCCTCAGTACTGACCCTCCAACAGTACAGAGCTCCCTTAGTACCGCCCCTCCGTCAGTATAAAGTTCCCTCAGTACGGCGCTCCTTCAGAATTGCCCCTCCGACAGTTCAGAGCTCCCTCAGGACTGCCCCTCCCACAGTACGGAGCTCCCTCAGTACTGACCCTCCGACAGTACGGAGCTCCCTCAGTACTGCCCCTCCGACAGTGCGGCGCTCCCTCAGTACTGCCTCTCCGACAGTACAGAGCTCCCTCAGTACTGCCCCTCCGACAGTACAGAGCTCCCTCAGTACTGCCCCTCCGACAGTACAGAACTCCCTCAGTACTGACCCTCCCACAGTACGGAGCTCCCTCAGTACTGCCCTCCGACAGTACAGAGCTCTCTCAGTACTGCCCCTCCCACAGTACAGAGCTCCCTCAGTACTGACCCTCCAACAGTACAGAGCTCCCTTAGTACCGCCCCTCCATCAGTATAAAGCTCCCTCAGTATTGCCCCTTCGACAGTACAGAGCTCCCGCAGTACTGCCCCTCCAACAGCACAGAGCTCCCTCAGTACTGCCCTCCGACAGTACAGAGCTCTCTCAGTACTGCCCCTCCCACAGTACAGAGCTCCCTCAGTACTGCCCCTCCCACAGTACGGAGCTCCCTCAGTACTGACCCTCCGACAGTACGGAGCTCCCTCAGTACTGCCCCTCCGACAGTACAGAGCTCCCTCAGTACTGCCCCTCCGACAGTACAGAGCTCCCTCAGTACTGACCCTCCCACAGTACGGAGCTCCCTCAGTACTGCCCTCCGACAGTACAGAGCTCTCTCAGTACTGCCCCTCCCACAGTACAGAGCTCCCTCAGTACTGACCCTCCAACAGTACAGAGCTCCCTTAGTATCGCCCCTCCATCAGTATAAAGCTCCCTCAGTATTGCCCCTTCGACAGTACAGAGCTCCCGCAGTACTGCCCCTCCAACAGTACAGAGCTCCCTCAGTACTGCCCTCCGACAGTACAGAGCTCTCTCAGTACTGCCCCTCCCACAGTACAGAGCTCCCTCAGTACTGCCCCTCCCACAGTACGGAGCTCCCTCAGTACTGACCCTCCGACAGTACGGAGC
Organism: Pristiophorus japonicus; assembly: GCF_044704955.1. NCBI lineage: Eukaryota > Metazoa > Chordata > Chondrichthyes > Pristiophoridae > Pristiophorus > Pristiophorus japonicus. Next base: position 218,158,551 of record NC_091987.1, on the reverse strand, counting down.
TCCCTCAGTACTGCCCCTCCGACAGTGCGGCGCTCCCTCAGTACTGCCCCTCCGACAGTTCAGAGCTCCCTCAGTACTGCCTCTCCGACAGTACAGAGCTCCCTCAGTACTGCCCCTCCGACAGTACAGAGCTCCCTCAGTACTGCCCCTCCGACAGTACAGAGCTCCCTCAGTACTGCCCCTCCGACAGTACAGAGCTCCCTCAGTACTGCCCCTCCGACAGTACAGAGCTCCCTCAGTACTGCCCCTCCGACAGTACAGAGCTCCCTCAGTACTGCCCCTCCGACAGTACAGATCTCCCTCAGTACTGCCCCTCCGACAGTACATAGCTCCCTCAGTACTGCCCCTCCGACAGTACAGAGCACCCTCAGTACTGCCCCTCCGACAGTACAGAGCTCCCTCAGTACTGCCCCTCCGACAGTACAGATCTCCCTCAGTACTGCCCCTCCGACAGTACATAGCTCCCTCAGTACTGCCCCTCCGACAGTACAGAGCACCCTCAGTACTGCCCCTCCGACAGTACAGAGCTCCCTCAGTACTGCCCCTCCGACAGTACAGATCTCCCTCAGTACTGCCCCTCCGACAGTACATAGCTCCCTCAGTACTGCCCCTCCGACAGTACAGAGCTCCCTCAGTACTGCCCCTCCGACAGTACAGATCTCCCTCAGTACTGCCCCTCCGACAGTACAGATCTCCCTCAGTACTGCCCCTCCGACAGTACATAGCTCCCTCGGTACTGCCCCTCCGACAGTACAGAGCTCCCTCAGTACTGCCCCTCCGACAGTACAGAGCTCCCTCAGTACACCCTTTTGTCAGACTGGAATTTGTGCTCAAGTCTCTGAAGTGGGACTTGAACTCAACATTCTGATGCAGAGGTGAGAACTGGCACCACTGAGCCACAGCTGCCTCCTCTGTAGGATGGCGGGGGGGGGGGGGAATGAAGGGAGGGCACCATTCTTGGCATCACTCTGCCTGACATGGATTAGAGATTGTGAGGTGATGCTGGCTGTGAGGACATACAAAGACAAACAGTAAGGCTCTTTGTTTTCAGTCCTTATCCTGGCATCTCTTACCTGTGAGTTTTTGAACTCAGAGTAGAGGGTGAAAAGCACATGCAGGGATTGGATGCGGTCCTTGTACACAGGGATATCCAGTATTGCTGTGGAAGGAGGAGAACATAAATATTTTCAAAACAACAAATATTTAAGTGTCGGCAGCCAATCGAATGGGACATTTCCTCGGAGTCCAAGCCAATGATGTCATGAAGAATCTCGGATTAGCTGTGACGGGTAGAGCTGTTGACACAATAGCCTGGACATGATCTTGGACCCTCACCTCAGTACAGCAGGCAGTACGGGGGGGGCAGGGGCTTGTTCTATTCTACATCTTCCCACAGAAAATTCCTGATGTAGGCAGTTTTCCTCTCCTCCCTGTTGGCACTGAATCTTGCTGAGGTACAGTTCCATGGGAACTGTCAGTCCTTCAGTACCTCTCCAATCGGCTATTCTTTGTGTGAGTTGCAGCAGGCTATTCAGCCATGGGGGGAGCATCACTGACACGCCTGGTTCTGAACGACGTCTACGCATGCACACTTTCTACTGGGGGAAATTAGGCAGAGATCAGTAGCAGGGACCCTGCCGACCAGTGCCTCTCCCTTGCCCGGGCTGAGGCTAACTGTAACACCCCGACCACTGCTGTGGCTGAGGAAATTGTTGGACTGAGAGAAGCAGAGGCGAATACGTAAATGTAAGGTCTGGCACAGAACACAGCACGGCATCTCCTCAATCTGGATTGTCACCCAATTGCAAGCGGTAGATGGGCAGAGCTCTGACACACGCTGTGGCTGACATTCTATACCTCTGCAGGATGTTTGAAGTTACCTAATATATCATTTAACGCTAACAGCTTGTGCTTACCACAGATCATATCAATGTACTGGGGCAGGTCGCAGTTGGTTTCTGCTGTGGGCAGGCTCACCTAGGTTGAAAGGAAGGTACTTAATTTAGCCACAGAGAGATATTTCACACTTGCAATACCAATAAAAGGTACAAGTTTAAAGTCCTGATTGGACTCACTCACCTTTCCCAGCAGCTCCTCAAACTCTGGTGGCCACTCTTGCATGAGCGCGTCGATATCAGGCATTGGCCTATGGGGAAGGGAGAACAAAGTACAACTCACTGCCAATGTTCTCTGTAAGCTGCTCTGTTTCTTTTAATGCGCGGTCTCTACATTTCTGTGCATGCGCGGTATTTACAATGTAAAAGCCAGTGAGCAACCTGCACAGGACCTTGCAGATGACTGCACGGACACACAAGTGCTCATAGCTACAAGGTGAGGGTTTATCCCCCTCTTCTCCTGAAGGCACCGAGTCTTGTGGGGTACAGTTCCACAGGTTCAGGCACCACCATGCTTCCTATGTGAGCCAAGCCAGTGACTGTCGACATCACCGCCCTAACTGAGACCCAACGGGCAGGGGAAGGCCAGCTCAAAGAACAAGCTGGTGGTTACACCCTCTTCTGGAAAGGAAAACCAGAAGAACGCCGCCTCCATGGAGTTGGCTTCGCCATCAAGAATGAGCTGGTCGGCCGCCTCAGAGACTCCCCCTGTGAGATAAGCGAACATCTCATGATTCTCCAGCTCACTCTAGCCCGGAACCAGTGTGCCACAGTCATCAGCGCGTATGCCCCAACACTCTCGCAACAAATGAGACCAAGGAGGAATTCAACTCCAGCCTCGAACAATCCATGTCCCGAGTCCCTACGGACAACAAACTGATCCTCCTTGGCGACTTCAATGCCAGAGTCGGTAAGGACACGAACCTCTGGGGAGGCGTGATTGGCAGAGGCGGGTAGTGAAAACCATCTCCAGCGGTACTCTGCTCCTGACAAAATGCCTGGAACACGACCTTGTCATCACCAACACTTTGTTCCGCTGGAGGGACAAGTACAAGGCATCGTGGCAACACCCTCGCTCCAAGCATGCGCATCACCCGCGCCATGACAGGAGCTGATGACTGCTGGACAGACCACCGCCTCATCCATTCCATCATCAACATTAATATAGCCCCAAAGTAGTGATGGCAACAGAAACAATATCGCAGAAAATTCAATGCCGGGGCACTCAGTTAAGAAAGCCCTATACAGCCAGCGCCTCACTGCCAATCTGCCGACCCTCGATGACCCTGAGACGCAGAATGCCCACAGCGCCTGGTCTGCCCTCCAGGCCACCATAACCAGCGCCTGCAAAGAGACACTCGGTCACTCAACCAAGACTGACTTGATTGAGAACGACCAGGAGATCTAGGAGTTAATAAGCCGCAAGCGCAGGGCAATTCGGGAGCAATAAAGCAGCTCTACAGGCGGCTGAAGGCCGAGGTCCAACAAAAAACCCACGACCTAAAGAATAGATGGTGGTGGAGAAAGCACAGGAGATTCAGCAGCTGACCGACAGCCATGACGTGTGAGGATTCTTCACCGCAGTCAGGTCCATCTATGGCCCAAGCACCCAAGGCCCCACCCCACTGCTGACCAAGAACGGGGAGACACACATTAAAGACACTGAGGCAGTCAGGACCCGCTGGAAGGAGCACTTCGAAGATCTCCTTAACCGAGACTTTGCCTTTGACACCAGTGTCCTCGACTCCATCCAGCAACATGCTACCCGCCACCATCTCAGCAAAACCCCAGCCCTGCACGAGGTAGAAAAGGCCATCCGCCAGCTCAAGAACAACAAGGCATCAGGAGCAGATGGAATCCCCGCTGAGGCACTAAATTATGACGGAGATGCACGAATGCATGAGCTTATCTCTCTTATCTGGAAGGAGGAGGGCATGCCAGGAGATCTCCGAGATGCAGTAATCGTGACCAACTTCAAAAAAGGGGACAAAACCAACTGCGGTAACTACAGAGGAATCTCCCTGCTGTCGGCCACTGGGAAAGTCATCGCTAGAATCCTCCTCAACCGTCTTTTTCCTGTGGCTGAAGAACTCCTTCCAGAGTCACAATGCTGATTCCGTCCACTAAGAGGTACAACGGACATGATCTTCACAGTGCGACAACTAGAAGAGAAATGCAGGGAACAGCATCAACTCTTGTACATGGCCTTCTTTGACCTCACAAAGGCCTTTGACACTGTCAACCGTGAGGGACTATGGAGCGTCCTCCTCCGTTTTGGTTGCCCCAAAAGTTTGTCACCATCCTCCACCTGCTCCACGACAACAGATCCACCACAGACCCAATCCACATCCGGACCGGGGTCAAGCAGAGCTGTGTCATCATGCCAACGCTCTTCTCGATCTTCCTCGCTGCAATGCTCCATCTCACGCTCAACAAGCTCCCCACTGGAGTGGAGCAAATCTACAGAACCAATGGGAACCTGTTCAACCTTTGTCGCCTCCAGGCCAGATCCATGGTAGTACTATCCTCTGTCATCGAGCTACAGTACGCGGACGACACTTGCGTCTGCGCACATTCAGAGGTGGAACTCCAAGCCATCGTCAACATCTTCACCGAGGTGTACGAAAGCATGGGCTTCACACTAAACATCCGTAAGATAAAGGTCCTCCACCAACCTGACCCCACACAAAGCACTGCTTCCCGGTCATCAAAATCCATGGTGCGGCCTTGGACAATGTGAACCATTTTCCATACCTCGGGAACCTACTATCAGCAAAGGCAGACATCGCAGCCTTCGGTTGCCTGAGGAAGAGAGTGTTTGAAGACCAGCACCTCAAATCTGGCACCAAGCTTATGGTCTACAGGGCTGTAGTGGTGCCTGCCCTCCTGTATGGCTCAGAGACAAGGACCATATACAGTAGACACCTCAAAGCGCTGGAGAAGTACCATCAACGCTGCCTCCGCAAGATCCTGCAAATCCACTAAGAGGATAGATGCACCAACGTCAGTGTCCTCCATCAGGCCAACATCCACAGCATCGAAGCATTGACCACAGTCGACCAGCTCCGTTGAGCGGGCCACATTGTTCTCACGCCTGACACAAGACCCCCAAAGCAAGCGCCCTACTCGGAACTCCTACATGGCAAGCAAGCCCCAGGTGGGCAGCTGAAACATTTCAAGGACACCCTCAAAGCCTCCTTGATAAAATGCAACATCCCCACCGGCACCTGGCCTGAGACTACCCTAAGTGAAGGAAGAGCTTCCGGGAGGGTGTTGAGTACCTCGAGTCTCGTCGCCGAGAGCATGCAGAAATCAAGCGGAGGCAGCAGAAGGAGCGTGCGGCAAACCAGACTCCCCACCCACCCTTTCCTTCAACCACTGTCTGTCCCACCTGTGACAGAGACTGTAATTCCCGTATTGGACTGTTCAGTCACCTGAGAACTCACTTTTAGAGGGACTACCTATGATGACGATGAGCCAGTGACTGTCAACGGGTTATTCAATTCCGCCCCAATCCTGTCCTCACTCAATGTCTGCGCACTTTCCAGCAGGATAGTGATCAGGAGCGGGATCCCGGACTCATTTTCCCCTCCCTAACCCACAGTGTTGATGCTAACTGTAGGAGCCTACTGCTCGGCTGAAATCACAAACTCAACACTGAGTGTGGGGAGGGTCAATCCAATTGGGGACCTCTCTGCTCAGAGCAGTTCAGCTGCTGGCTGGATAATCATACTGAGCCATCAGAGGAACTCCTGGAAACATTCATGGCAGCAGGCAACACAGAGCGTTCAGATACCACATCCATGCTGCACAGTATGGCGCAATGTCCCCCATACCACAACTGAGGGGCAACTGCACAGAATCACGCTATTGTTGGGATCCTGAATTAACCCAGCAACAGGGACAGAAAGCGATGATATCGGTGGGGAGGGGGACAGTCGTGACTCACTTGGTGTAGTGAATGTTAGCGGGTGGTTTGGAGCGGTGCAGTTCGCTGATGCTGTCCATCCAGTTATCAAGAGCCTTTGGATTCTTCTCTGCATTCTCCAGGCTTTTCACCTTCAATTGCTGTTCGGAAAGAAAGGAATGGTAACTCAACCTTACAGGCACTTTAAAGCCACGGAGGCCATTACAGGAACCTTGAACCACACCCATACCACCTTGGATTTAGGCACATGCACAGTTACAGGACTTTGATTATATTCCTCCCCACCTTCTCCAAGTCTCTGACGTGCACCTCAAATTTAAATTTCCCATCCTGGTGTTCAAATGCTGTCATGACCTCGCCCCTCCCTATCTCTGTAACCTCCTCAAGGCCTACAACCCTTAACTTTGCTGTCCACCAATTCTGGCCTCTTGCGCACCCCGATTTTAATCGCTCCACCACTGGTGGCCGTGCCTTAAGCTGCCTAGGCCTAGTCTCTGAAAGACGCTCCACACTTTTGGTCACCTGTCCGACTATCTCCTTATGGGGTTCGGTGTCAAATTTTGTCTGAGAACGCACCTGAGAAGCGCCTTGGGACGTTAAAGGTGTGATATAAATTCAATTGTTGTTGTACTGGGGTATTGTTTTTCCTCTGGCACCTGACCCATGTGACCACATGCAAGTCTAAACAGTGATGCTGGCAGTCATTTACATCACACAATGCATCTCAATTCACCGTATCCTGTCTCCACTGGGAGCACTGGCGCAGGTAATGTGGCTGAATTTTCCCAGCTTTGTCGGACCTGCCAGGTTGTTCCCGTGAATCCCATGACCAGGGAATGTGTTAATAAGAACCATTAAATTTAACTGCATTTAAGTTGCACATACAGTATTAAACGCTGTCATTGGTTCCTGGTATTTATTGAACTGACTGCAAGACCAAACAAGAGCCACACATGCTGCCATGCCAGCACTGTGCAGATTCACCGTACTGGCACCGATACATTAAAGGAAAAATCACATGAAATTTACATTTCTCGCACGATGCTCTAAATTCATCCTCTCAAATTTCTCCCACATAGAAACAGGAGGCGGCCACTCAGCCCCTGGAGCCTGTTCCGCCTTTCAATTAGATTATGGCTGATGTGTATCTTAACTCCATCTACTCGCCTTGATTCCGTAACCTTTAATACCCTTATCTAACAAAAATTGATCAATCTCAGTTTTTAAATTTTCAACTGACCCCTAGCATCAACAGGTTTTTGGGGGAGTGAGATTCCTCGTGAGAGACTTGTAACCACCAGCACTTTACCCTACAACTCAAAGCGCTCTCACTATGACCCACCCCAGCGACTTGAGCACAAAAATCTAGGCTGACACTCCAGTGCAGGACTGAAAAGAAAGAAAAAAAAAAAACGACCTGCATTTATATAGCGCCTTTCACGGCCATCAGACGTCCCAAAGCTCTTTACAGCCAATTAAGTACTTTTGCAGTGTAGTCACAGTTGTAATGTGGGAAACGTGGCAGCCAATTTGCGCACAGCAAGCTCCCACAAACAGTAATGTGATAATGACCAGATCATCTGTTTTTGTTATGTTGGTTGAGGGATAAATATTGGCCCCAGGACACCGGGGACAATTCCCCTGCTCTTGTTCATAATAATGTCATGGGCGCTTTTACGTCTGCTTGAGACCAGACGGGACCTCGGTTTAACGTCTTATCCGAAAGACAGCACCTCCAACATTGCAGCACTCGCTCAGCACTGCACTGGAGTGTTAGCCTAGATTTTTTGTGCTTCAGTCTCTGGAGTGGGACTTGAACCCACAACCTTGTGACTCAGAGGCGAGAGTGCTACCCACTGAGCCACAGCTAACACTTATTGTACTATTGGAGGTGCTGAGTTTTGGATGAGACATTAAATCGAGGTCCCATCTGCCCTCTCAGGTGGACGTAAAAGATCCTATGGCACTTATTTCGAAGAAGAGCAGGGGAGTTACCCCGGTGTCCTGGCCAATATTTATTCCCCAATCAACATCACTAAAGCACATTATCTGGTCATTATCACATTGCTGTTTGTGGTAGCTTGCTGTGCGCAAACTGGCTGCTGCGTTTCCTGCATTACAAGTGACTACACTCCAAAAGTACTTCATTGGCTGTAAAGCGCTTTGGGTTGTCCTGAGGTTGTGAAAGATGCTATAGAAATGCACGTTTTTCTTTCTCGCTAGACACTAGTCTGCAAGAACAGAATCTAGAATTATGCTGCTGGATAATTTCCGCAGTATAAGCAGACGCACTGTAGAAATTTCACCCAATCGCCATTACACTTTCCTGAATTCCTAGCAAGAACACGGAGTTGGGGTTTTGGCGGTTGGGTTAATTGATGGTGTTACGACAGCACTGGCTCCCAGCAGAGGCGGTATTGCCCTGATTAACACGCTGCCCATCTCTTTACCGTGATACTGTGCTGCTTCGAGTTCTCCGTCAGCCACAGTGACAGTACAGTTGGGTCAGACTGCTTCGCAAAAGGTTCATCCAACGGGATCAGGCCCAGGTTGTCAGGCTTCCCATCAGGCCGCGGTACCTGCAGGTCACATGGGAAATAACTCAACAAATCAGGGGAGATCATAGCAATAAATGTTCACACCATAATTTGATTCAATCGCCCGATGGTGTGCTGGTAGGGCTGGAGTCAGGAAGCAGTTGAAACCCTTAACGCACCACAGATGAATGAACTTGTCCAGCTGTGACCAGGTGCCATGAGCATGCTGACCAGCTAACTAGTTTGTCAACAACCTACTTTGATGTGCTTCTAGGACGTGTGGAACAGCCAAAAACTAATGAGAAGTGTTTTAAGAGAAAAAATTTGGTTAGAGTGGATTAAATAACAAAAATCCCTATAAAGTTAAAACTAAATTAGGAAAACAAGAATGAAGGGGGAACTATGTATTGTAATAAATTTCATATTTTCCTTCTGTACCTTCAAAAAGGCGTCGATGTCACCCACTGAGGGAATGAAGTCAGGAATGAACGGCTTTAGTTTATGGTCCAGTTCGATGGACTGCGGCGTGTACCTGTCACACACAAGCACATTCAAAGTCACAACCAATTCTCAGCACTTGTTCAATAGCATAAGGGGAAGCTAGATACATACATTGAATTACATTAGAATATACAGCACAGAAACAGGCCATTCAGCCAACCAGTCCGTGCTGGTGTTTACGCTCCACACCAGCCTCCTCCCATTCCCTCCACCTTATCTCAGCCATTCAGCATCTCTCTCTATTGCCTTTTCTCTCATGTACTCATCTCGTTTCCTTTTGAAAGCATCAAAGCTATTTGCCTCAGCCACTTCCTGTGGAAGCGAGTTCCACATTCTAACCATTCTGAGTTAGGAACGTGTACAGGTACACAGTGAGTTAGGAACGTGTACAGGTACACAGTGAGTTAGGAACGCGTACAGGTACACAGTGAGTTAGGAACATGTACAGGTACACAGTGAGTTAGGAACGTGTACAGGTACACAGTGAGTTAGGAACGTGTACAGGTACACAGTGAGTTAGGAACGTGTACAGGTACACAGTGAGTTAGGAACGTGTACAGGTACACAGTGAGTTAGGAACGTGTACAGGTACACAGTGAGTTAGGAACGTGTATAGGTACACAGTGAGTTAGGAATGTGTATAGGTACACAGTAAGTCAGCCACTTGCCGCTGGCTGCAGCTATTAATATGAAAGTGCCAACTTGTGGCAGTGGAAATCCACTTTTCCACGAATCTCAGGAGCCGTCACTGATTCAGCAGCTCCACTTCTACCTGGATCGTGTTGGAGAACAGAGGCAGGTGGGAAGAATTGTCGCTGGTATAGAACCACTCTCTCAAAACTGTCGCTGGAATATAAAAGCATCTATATAGACACAGGTATCCAAATGAAGAGAATCATGGGCTGGCTGTTACCGTGTAATATATTGGAAGAGCTCCTTTATCTCATTGGAGGTGGGCAGATGCTCATAATCTGCAGGGTCATATGCACTGAAAGAGAGAACACATTCTAGGTTATAGACAGCAGGATAGTGCACTGATCCTACCGGAATACTAGGACCCGACATCACACAACTAACCAAGTAAATGACATCACGATGAATCCGCGAAGCAGTGGGGTGAGAATCTGCCAATAAGAACAGGGCTCAAGAAACTCAGGTGCCAGAGAAAATAAGTCTTTCCCAAATGACCTTATAAAACCTCCATTAAATCTCTTCTTGTGAAAACAGTCGCAGTGTCTCATCCTGTAATTACAGTTTCTTAGCTCTGGCATAAGTAACCTGCCTGTTGGATTGCAGCTGAGCATCAGCCTGGTGCGCATTCAATCCATCCACCGCCGCATGTGATACAGCAGACACAGTGCCAAAGCTTCTCTATTCAGCCCCTGGGTCTTGTTCCAGTTGCCCTAGACATTGCGCAGGTAAAGGCACACAGTGGATACGAGGTCAGCTAACCGTATGGTTGATGCCAATGAACCCACGGAGATTATTTAGTATAAGAAACAAAAAACATGGAAGCTGGCGCCAAGCCAGCTATTTTAAAGGGGTTAACGCCAGAGCTAAATGAACGCCGATCAAAGAATCTAGGCATATGTGCCGGCAACATAGTGAGCGGTGGGTGGATAGTTTTCTCTGCCTTTTGAGTGAAATTGTAAACGGGCTCAAAAAGAAAAGTTTCAGTGGAAATACCGACTGCAGAAAATCACCGGCTGTTTATAGTTTCGCCGATCTGGAAAATCAGCCCCGAAAACCTGTCGCCTGCAGCTTCTGGCACCAGGAGCACCGCAGCAAAGGCACGGTGGTCTCCAGAGTCCCTGAGCAAGTACAATCTCCGACTGCATACACCAACGTGCTGGTGCTAACGCGATTTTCCCGCCATACGTGCTGCTTGGTAAAACCACAATAGGTTAAAGCAATTAAATAACTCCTGCAATTGTCAACGGTGCAGGCAGCTGATTGAAGCTGACTCTGCCTGAAATACGCAGACAGTTAAACAGTACTGAACTGCACAAAATAGTCAGCACGCTTAACACATTTAAATGGCATCTCTGTAATCGCCTATGGTAATGACAAGTGGTCAGCGCCATTTGCCCGATACAGGCCCGTGATAAGTGTGGACGGTGTCAGTGGTGGCGATTGCACAACAATTCAGTTACTTCTCAGACTCTTAACCGATGCTAAAAGGATATGCTGTGCCTCATAACATTGGCACTTTTTACCTGGGCCCATCATAAATGGAGATGTTAACGCCCTTTTTAATTACAACTATTTATAACATCCATAAACTCCAATTGGTCTAAAGCACAGCCGACCACCACCTGTCCCGCACTAAGTCCCCTCATCCCATCCTTACTGACCCACACTGGCTCCCTGTCCCCACAACGCATCCAGTTTAAAATGCTTGAACTCGTCTTCAAACCCCTCTCCCGCACCCTTCTGTCCTCCGACATGGCCTCCTGTGCATTCCCTCCCCTTCACCCCAACATTCGTAGCAGAGCTTTCAGTGCCCCCGCCCTTCCTCTGTGGCTCTCCCGCCCTAAGCCTCTCCACCCCCTCGCTCCTTCTCACAACCCATCGTTTTCACCTCGCCTTCAGTTGCCTCTCCTCATTCTCTCCCATATCTCAGCATCCATTCCCTCATAGTTCTCTGTGACGTGCCCTGAGACATCGTATATGTTAAATGCAAAGACTTGTTGTTGAATGTCTTGCTTGGGTCCACACTGACTAAGGATTTTGCCTGCAGTGTTCTTGTCCCCCCCAAGTGCTGCATTTACCCACTAAGCCACCAGGGAGAGCTCTTTGGTTTTCATTTCCATTCATCTTCTGGTCTGACTCACCCTTCTGGTGGTGCTCCGTGCTCCTCATCGTCTTCATCAGAATCTGTGTCATCCGAATCTTCATCTTCTTCCTCATCCTCGTTCTCCACAAACCCTTGCTGCATGGGCTTTGACCCTTTATTTTTCTCCTGTTGAATAAGTGCAAAGACTGCCCATCTCGAAGGAGAACTAACTTGAGCGGATCATGTTTATACATCATCACTAAGGACTCTCGTCCCAAAGCCACCCCCTTCCTACTTCATCCGCGAGCAGAACTCTGCTTCATTTTCTCTCCTCTCGAAGTACTGACTCTTGGAGTTCTGGAGGAGTGACTGTCTCTGGTACCTTGCCCGTGTAACCATTATTTACAGTGAGAGCCTGGACCGTGAATGTTACAACTGAGGCTGATCCTGTTTACGTACATTCACAAGAGTCTGTGGATAGTAATCAGGAGCACGAACCTTGGCTGATTGCCCTTTCTCTCTAACCCAGAGGGTGCCACGGACAATTTTAGCAACCCTACCACAGCCTCAGCTTAGACCAGTTAACTCAGTATGAGGACTGAACCTGGGACTTTGATGGACTGCATTGCTCAGCTCAAGGTCTAAACCAGCTGAACTGTTCGGTCAAGTCCACAATCAATGATAGAGGCGAGAGAGAGACTGCTAGACTCAATTGGCCAGGCACTTCTTGTACTGGTGGTTGTGGCGGGCGTGGGTCTGCTACAGTCCTAAAAGGGGCCAGTCAAGTTCCTGAGGGGTGGACCAGTGGAATGTATGGGGAGAGACCAAGTGATGCATCACAGGAAACCACAAGCTCCTGAAATTCGCTAAACTGCCTTATGGAGTTGGAGAGGAATCTCCCCCAGTTTTTCCTGAAATTGGCCCCCTCCCCCACCCCAGGAGTTGGCATCACTCACAGCTATGGCACACATGATTGAGGTGTCTCGCGTACACGAGCCTGACAGCCACTTCTCACCCTTCTTTTCGGAATTACGGAAAGTGATCAGCGGCTGAGGCAGCGGCAGTTGGTGAGAGGCGGGAGCAGTGTCGGAGAGGCCTATAAAGGCCCAGTTGGTGAGAGGCGGGAACAGTGTCGGAGAGGCCTATAAAGGCCCAGTTGGTGAGAGGCGGGAGCAGTGTCGGAAAGGCCTATAAAGGCCCAGTTGGTGAGAGGCGGGAGCAGTGTCGGAGAGGCCTATAAAGGCCCAGTTGGTGAGAGGCGGGAGCAGTGTCGGAGAGGCCTATAAAGGCCCAGCGGGTGAGAGGTGGGAGCAGTGTCGGAGAGGCCTATAAAGGACCAGCGGGTGTTCCACAGGCAGCGGCAGTTGGCGAGAGGCGGGAGCAGCGTCGGAGCGGCCTATAAAAGGCGGGACTTGTGCAGCTACAGCGGGGAGAGAAGGCAAAAAAGTAGAAAGGAATCAAAAGATGACGTCACAGCCAAGGGGGTAAGTGATTGGCTGGTGATTGGTGAGTAGCTTTTCGTTTTATTTTTATATCAGTAAGTAAACTGTAACATTGTTGTTACCAATTTAAGGATATCTAAGGGATAAGGCATGGCAGGAGAGCTTGGTCACGTGTTATGCTCCTCCTGTACCATGTGGGAACTCAGGGACACTTCCGGTGTCCCTGACGACTACGTGTGCGAGAAGTGTATCCGCCTCCAGCTCCTGACAGACCATGTTGCAGATTTGGAGCCGAGGGTGGATTCACTCTGGAGCATCCACGATGCTGAGAATGACATAAGTGGCACGTGCAGTGAGTTGGTCTTACCGCATGAGAAGGATCCACAGCCAGCTAGGGAATGGAAGACCAGCAGGAAGAGTAGTACAAAGCAGGTAGTGCAGGGGTCCCATCTGGTCATCCCCCTGCAAAACAGATACACTGCTTTGAGTGCTGTTGAGGGAGATGACTCATCAGGGGAGGGCAGCAGCAGCCAAGTTCATGGCACCGTGGCTGGCTCTGTTGTACAGGAGAGCATGAAAAAGAGTGGGAGAGCGATAGTGATAGGGGATTCAATCATAAGGGGAATAGATAGGCGTTTCTGCGGCCGCAACAGAGACTCCAGGATGGTATGTTGCCTCCCTGGTGCAAGGGTCAAGGATGTCTCGGAGCGAGTGCAGGACATTCTAAAAAGGGAGGGAGAACAGCCAGTTGTCGTGGTGCACATTGGTACCAACGACATAGGTTAAAAAAAGGGATGAGGTCCTACGAGACGAATTTAAGGAGCTAGGAGCTAAATTAAAAAGTAGGACCTCAAAAGTAGTAATCTCGGGATTGCTACCAGTGCCACGTGCTAGTCAGAGTAGGATTCGCAGGATAGCACAGATGAATACGTGGCTTGAGCAGTGGTGCAACAGGGAGGGATTCAAATTCCTGGGGCATTGGAACAGGTTCTGGGGGAGGTGGGACCAGTACAAACCGGACGGTCTGCACCTGGGCAGGACCAGAACCAATGTCCGAGGGGGAGTGTTTGCTAGTGATGTTGGGGAGGAGTTAAACTAATATGGCAGGAGGATGGGAACCAATACAGGGAGACAGAGGGAAACAAGGAGACAAAAACAAAAGACAGAAAAGAGATGAGTAAAAGTGGAGAGCAGAGAAACCAAAGGCAAGAAACAAAAAGGGCCACTGAATATAAAAGGGCTGCAGGAAGGGTCAAAACTAAAAATCATGGTTTAAAAACTAGGATGAAAACACTACCTAAATGCACGCAGCATTCGAAATAAAGTAAATGAGTTGACGGCACAAATCATTACAAATGGGTATGATTTGGTGGCCATTACAGAAACATGGTTGCAGGGTGGCCAAGACTGGGAATTAAACATACAGGGGTATCTGATGATTCAGAAAGATAGGCAAGAAGGGAAAGGAGGTTGGGTAGCTCTGTTAATAAAAGATGATATCAGGGCAGTTGTGAGGGATGATATTGGCTCTAATGAACAAAATGTTGAATCATTGTGGGTGGAGATTAGAGATAGTAAGGGGAAAAAGTCACTGGTCGGCGTAGTTTATAGGCCCCCAAATAATAACTTCACGGTGGGGCGGGCAATAATCAAGGGAATAATGGAGGCATGTGAAAAAGGAACGGCAGTAGTCATGGGGGATTTTAACCTACATATCGATTGGTCAAATCAAATCGCACGGGGTAGCCTGGAGAAGGAATTCATTGAATGCATACGGGATTGTTTCTTAGAACAGTATGTTACAGAACCTACAAGGGAGCAAGCCATCTTAGATCTGGTCCTGTGTAATGAGACAGGAAAAATAAACGATCTCCTAGTAAAAGATCCTCTCGGAATGAGTGATCACAATATGGTTGAATTTGTAATACAGATTGAGGATGAGGAAGTTGTGTCAGAAACGAGCGTACTATGCTTAAACAAAGGGGACTACAGTGGGATGAGGGCAGAGTTGACTAAAGTAGACTGGAAACAAGGACTAAACAGTGGCACAATTGAGGAACAGTGGAGGACTTTTAAGGAGCTCTTTCATAGTGCACAACAAAAATATATTCCAGTGAAAAAGAAGGGCGGCAAGAAAAGGGATAACCAGCCGTGGATAACCAAGGAAATAAAGGAAAGTATCAAATCAAAGACCAATGCATATAAGGTGGCCAAGGTTAGTGGGAAACTAGAGGATTGGGAAAATTTTAAGCAACAGCAAAGAATGACTAAAAAAGCAATAAAGAAAGGGAAGATAGATTACGAAGGTAAACTTGCGCAAAACATAAAAACAGATAGTAAAAGCTTTTACAGATATATAAAACGGAAAAGAGTGACTAAAGTAAATGCTGGTCCCTTAGAAGATGAAAAGGAGGATTTAATAATGGGAAATGTGGAAATGGCTGAGACCTTAAACAATTATTTTGCTTCGGTCTTCACAGTGGAAGACACAAAAATCATGCCAAAAATTGCAGGCCACAGGAATGTGGGAAGGGAGGACCTTAAGACAATCACTATCACTAGGGGGGTAGTGCTGGACAGGCTAATGGGACTGAAGGTAGACAAGTCCCCTGGTCCTGATGAAATGCATCCCAGGGTATTAAAAGAGATGGCGGAAGTTATAGCAGATGCATTCGTTATAATCTACCAAAATTCTCTGGACTCTGGGGAGGTACCAGCGGATTGGAAAGCAGCTAATGTAACGCCTCTGTTTAAAAAAGGGGGCAGGCAAAAGGCAGGTAACTATAGGCCGGTTAGTTTAATATCTGTAGTGGGGAAAATGCTTGAAACTATCATCAGCCATGAACTCATTGAATGGCGGTGCAGGCTAGAAGGGCCGAATGGCCTACTCCTACACCTATTTCTATGTTTCTATCAAGGAAGAAATAGCGGGACATCTAGATAGGAATAGTGCAATCAAGCAGACGCAGCATGGATTCATGAAAGGGAAATCATGTTTAACTAACTTACTGGAATTCTTTGAGGATATAACGAGCATGGTGGATAGAGGTGTACCGATGGATGTGGTGTATTTAGATTTCCAAAAGACATTCGATAAGGTGCCACACAAAAGGTTACTGCAGAAGATAAAGGTACGCGGAGTCAGAGGAAATGTATTAGCATGGTAGCATGGATAGAGAATTGGCTGGCGAACAGAAAGCAGAGAGTCGGGATAAATGGGTCCTTTTCCGGTTGGAAATCAGTGGTTAGTGGTGTGCCACAGGATCAGTGCTGGGACCACAACTGTTTACAATATACATAGATGACCTAGAAGAGGGGACAGAGTGTAGTGCAACAAAATTTGCAGATGACACTAAGATTAGTGGGAAAGCAGGTTGTGTAGAGGACTCAGAGAGACTGCAAGGAGATTTGGATAGGTAAAGCGAATGGGCTAAGGTTTGGCAGATGGAATACAATGTCGGAAAGTGTGAGGTCATCCACCTTGGGAAAAAAAACAGTAAAAGGGAATATTATTTGAATGGGGAGAAATTACAACATGCTGCGGTGCAGAGGGACCTGGGGGTCCTTGTGCATGAATCCCAAAAGGTTAGTTTGCAGGTGCAGCAGGTAATCAGGAAGGCGAATGGAATGTTGGCCTTCATTGCGAGAGGGATGGAGTACAAAAGCAGGGAGGTCTTGCTGCAACTGTATAAGGTATTGGTAAGGCCGCACCTGGAGTACTGCGTGCAGTTTTGGTCACCTTACTTAAGGAAGGATATACTAGCTTTGGAAGGGGTACAGAGATGATTCACTAGGCTGATTCCGGAGATGAGGGGGTTACCTTATGATGATAGATTGAGTAGACTGGGTCTTTACTCGTTGGAGTTCAGAAGGATGAGGGGTGATCTTATAGAAACATTTAAAATCATGAAAGGGATAGACAAGATAGAGGCAGAGAGGTTGTTTCCACTGGTCGGGGAGACTAGAACTAGGGGGCACAGCCTCAAAATACGGAGGAGCCAATTTAAAACAGAGTTGAGAAGGAATTTCTTCTCCCGGAGGGTTGTGAATCTGTGGAATTCTCTGCCCAAGGAAGCAGTTGAGACTAGCTCATTGAATGTATTCAAGTCACAGATCGATAGATTTTTAACCAATAAGGGAATTAAGGGAATTAAGGGTTACGGGGAGCGGGCGGGTAAGTGGAGCTGAGTCCACGACCAGATCAGCCATGATCTTATTGAATGGCGGAGCAGGCTCGGGGGACTAGATGGCCTACTCCTGTTCCTAATTCTTATGTTCTTATGTTCTTATGTTTTCATAGCCTCAATATAAACGGGGGCTCCACCATGTATGGAGAAGGACTGCAAGAGGCTCCATTCATCAGCCAATGTAACGGACCAGCTTTTCACAGCTGGCTGTCAGTGTCGAGATACAAGGAGGCTTTGAGCACTAACCCAGGGAGTAAACGATCACCTTAGTCATTACACTACTACCATCCATCCAATTGCGTTTTGGAACCTTATGCTGTATTTGTGGAGCTGTGAAGGGGGTGAATTCTATTGCCTTTGTAGAATTTGTGCATTTTCATGTTCTGGTATCTACAGCCTTACTGTTACATGACTTCCCTCAGACTTTAAGTACTCAGGGTGTAGAACTCGCTGCTTCCTGGAGAGTAAGTCGCACAGATCTGAAAAAAGTAAGTTCTGCATCCCAGTTGGTGGGAGACATGACGTGGAATCAAGACAACTCCACTTCACCACTTGCAGAATTGTCTCGACTTCTCTTCCACTATTTTCAACCTTGTTGCTGTCCTGGGCTTTGGGCCTTAACCCTTCAACTGGGCTTCTCCATTTTTAAAGCATGCTTGCACCCAAATCCAACCCAGTAGCGTTGTGCCTACAATGGAATCTGTGCACTCACAGGCTTTCATTGTGCAAGAGCACCGTGCGCACGGGTTTGAGTCCAGCCAGGGTGATGTTACCTTGGAGCCACACATTCCTCCTGTGCAATGCAGGTGTGTAACTGCAGTTATGTGTGCATGGAGAGCCCGGCCTGGGTGGTGACAATATGCAAGCATGAATGTGTGCGTTGCGTTACCTCTGTGGATGTTATCTTACTGTTCTCTTCCTCGTACTCATCGCTGCTGTTATCGGCCATGATTCTGGTCTGGGAACGGTTGGACCTGGGACCAGCTAAAAACAAACAGAAGGAAAGTTCAGAAAATCTTTTAAGTCTTGGTTCCAGTCTTGGCTGTGAACGTGCAGCGGGTTCATGCTGTACATTACATGGCTTAATTTGGAAGGGATAATTACTGGTTTCACACTGCTGTGAGTGCACATCCCATCTGCTGCTGCACACCAGTGATTTAATGCCACGCACAGCCTGAAGAGAACCACGTGTCATTGATCTTGCTGCAGTTGTACAGGGCCTTGGTGAGGCCTCACCTGGAATATTGTGTTCAGTTTTGGTCTCCTAATCTGAGGAAGGACGTTCTTGCTATTGAGGGAGTGCAGCGAAGGTTCACCAGACTGATTTCCGGGATGGCAGGGCTAACATATCAGGAGAGACTGGATCGACTAGGCCTGTATTCACTGGAGTTTAGAAGGATGAGAGGGGATCTCATAGAAACACATAAAATTCTGACGGGACTGGACAGGTTAGATGCAGGAAGAATGTTCCCGATGTTGGGGAAGTCCAGAACCAGGGGACACAGTCTAAGGATAAGGAGTAAACTATTTAGGACTGAGATGAGGAGAAACTTCTTCACTCAGAGAGTTGTTAACCTGTGGAATTCCCAACTGCAGAGAGTTGTTGATGCCAGTTCATTTGATATATTCAAGAGGGAGTTAGATATGGCCCTTACAGCTAAAGGGATCAAGGGGTATGGAGAGAAAGCAGGAAAGGGAATGATCAGCCATGATCTTATTGAATGGTGGTGCAGGCTCGAAGGGCCGAATGGCCTACTCCTGCACCTATTTTTTTATGTTTCTATGTTTCTTCCCTGACCTCAGCAGCACACACCAATGAGGCAGAGCCACTCTCTTCCCACCGATGTATTTATCGGAATGGGGCAATAGGTTCAATTCAAACTGTTACAGTACACCTACAGATCTGTAGTAAAGCGAGCGAGGGCTATTCTAGAGGAAGACAACCTGTTTTTCAGGCTCAAGACCGTTCAATGCAACCACTGCAGGACCAGTAAAACAAATTGAAATGCTGCAGACCAGTTTTATATCTCTGGAAGGAGAGGCAGTGCTTAATATTTACTGTGTGTTTGCAGTGACAGGAGCCCAGCACTCCTGCAGTAACTGCAGGGCCTGGGTAGCAAATAGTGCCAGATCTGAGCACTTTGGCACCTTGGGTCCTGACTAGCGTGCACTCATAAATCCCACCCAGCTCACACTGGTACATTCTGGAGAGGATTTCCTGACGCCTCAGTGAGCAACGCAGAACAGGAACACAAGAACATAAGAAATAGGAGCAGGAGTCGGCCATACGGCCCCTCGAGCCTGCTCCGCCATTCAATAAGATCATGGCTGATCTTCAACTTCAACTCCACTTTCCCGCTTGATTCCCATATCCCTTGATTCCCTTAGTGTCCAAAAATCTATTGATCTTAGCCTGAATATACTCAAAACTGAGCATCCACAGCTCTCTGGGGCAGAAAATTCCAAAGATTCACAAACCTCTGAGTGAAGAAATTCCTCCTCATCTCAGTCTTAAATATCCTGAGACTGTGACCCCTAGTTCTAGACTCTCCAGCAAGGGGGAAACAACTTCTCGGCATCTCACCCTGTTAATCCCCCTCAGAATCTTATGTTTTGATGAGATCACCTCTTATTCTTCTAAACTCCAGGAGAGTATAGGCTCAATGTACTCATTCTCTTCTCATAGGACAACCCTGATTGCAGGGATCAATCTAGTGAACCTTCGTTATATGCCCTCTAAAGGTAGGCATCAGGTTCAATCCCCAGTACGTGCCAAGTTAGCAGGACTCACTCAGGAGGGTAAAGGGAGCTATAGCTGGACTCGGAGTCTTTGGGTAGGAGGAGAAAAATATCAAAACCCCTGATCATTAACTAGTGATTCCTGTTCAAAGTAAGTACGTGTGCATAGAGATTGAGTGAGAACGCAATTGGACTCATGAGTTAGCTCCTACGGTGAATAGGTCAGCACTTGCTCACATATAAAGAACAGCTATTTGGGTAAAACATCAGCAAGCACTCTGTCTCTGGAGCTGTACCTCCTTCAAGAGTCATTGCCTTCGCAAGAGGAGGGGAGAACGGTTCCGATATCAAACAGTTTCAGCCAACAAGTATTTTGTTTATTCCATTTATGAGCATCATAAACAGAATAAATCAAAGTTAGCAGTGAATATCATTGACATCTGCATTCGTGACTGTCTCTGGCGATTTCTCTCATCAACCTCACTTTGGCATTTGTTGCGTTAAGTCATGTTCGTCCATGTATTACTCTGCATGTAACATTCCAGAGTGTTCATTGCCATTATGTAACATATTCTGGCCTGTGTGCCCTCCTCCCTCTGTCTCACCCTCACACCACACGCTACTATTCATTTGTATTTACCAGGCTGCCTGGGGGATGGAGTGTAGATGCTCGCTACCTCTTCAGAATCATTCACATCCAGACTTTCATCATATGGCTGGTTAATAACGAGCTTTGTCTGAAAACAAATTAAAAGGTTCTTTTAATTTAAATGAAATAACTAGTTTCAAATAACGAAACAATTCAATCTTTTGTACTGCACTTTATGGGCTAAAGGATAAGGGGAGGAAAAGGCAGCAAAGGTTTCCATCCCTGAACATTATGCAGTAACTCATGCTGGCAAGAGTCTGCAGACATCATCGGGATCAGCTGTGATGTCTCCCACAGTTGAATATCCAGCCGATCTCCCACAGTTGAATATCCAGCTGACACTCAGGTTAGGTTGACACACGAACCATGGACACTTGGGTGAGGTATGTGTGGCCGGCCAGGACCCGTATTGAATCAGAGAGAGTCTTCAGAGGAGAAAATAAAGAGTTGCCAGCCTGCATCTATCAGGAGGTTTCCCCGACATGTAAACCCCTGGGATAATGGCACACCCACCACTCCTGGCACATCAACAACAACTTGTATTTATATAGCGCCTTTAACGTAGTAAAAGGTCCCAAGGCGCTTCACAGGAGCGTTATAAGACAAAAAAAAATAAATTTGACATTGAGCCACATTAGAAGAAATGAGGGCAGATAACCAGAAGCTTGGTCAAAGTGGTGTTTTAAGGAGCGTCTTGAAGGAGGAAAGGGAGAGGTTTAGGGAGGGAGTTCCAGAGCTTGGGGCTCAGGCAGCTGAAGGCCCAGCCACCGATGGTGGAGCGATTCTAATCAGGGGGGCAGGGTTAGAGGAGCGCAGACATCCCCGGGGGAGATTACAGGGACAGGGAGGGGTTTGTAAACGAGGATGAGAATTCTGAAATCCAGGCGTTGCTTGGTTTATATTCAGGCTGTTGGAAAAAGAAAATGATCAGACCGCAGGAAGCTCCCGACAAACGGATTGTTGCTGGCCGAGAGGGGCAGAGTGCACAGGCCGAGAGGGGCAGAGTGCACAGGCCGAGAGGGGCAGAGTGCACAGCCGCACCCCACAGGCCGAGAGGGGCAGAGTGCACAGGCCGAGAGGGGCAGAGTGCACAGCCCCACCCCACAGGCCGAGAGGGGCAGAGGGCACAGCCGCACCCCACAGGCCGCAATGCGATAAATGACCGGCCTGATCTCCGAGCACTGACAGCCGGGATCTTGCCGTGCCCCCCCCCCGGGCCGCTAACCTGATCGCCGCCTCGCACTGACCCTCGGCTCCTGCCCGCAGGCTACCGGGCCCCGCTCCAGGCCGCGTTGCTATGGTTACCTTCGCTCCCTCCGACTCCGCCATTCACCCGGCCACCAAACACCGCGACACCTGGGCGCGCCTGCGCGGCCCGCCGCTTCACCAATCAGCCTCAAAACCGGCAAGAGAAGGCGCCGTGTGCGTTCCGACCGTGGACCTCCCGCAGCAGCGCCACTCACAGGAGCGGCACCTACCTGCAATTGTACAGTGGAGATGCCTGGTTTTCAGTTCATTTACTTTCACTGGTCACATTTGATCTTATTTATTTAATTGCTGTTTATGGGAGCTTGCTGTGCGCAAATTGGCTGCTGCGTTTCCTATATTTACACCATGGGACTTCCTGATGGTGATGATAGGTCCTTACTACACAGTATAAATGCACACGAGGCCCATGCTTGAGAGAAGGTCAGTCTGTGACCTGTCCTTTATTCTTTAGCACTCAAGTGATGAAGGTGGGTGGAGCTTCCCCTTTTATACCTGAAGGTCCAGGTTAGGAGTGTCTCCCACCTAGTGGTCAGTGTTCTCACGGTGTACAACTTAGGTCAGATTATACATGGGTTACAATGCTGGTAGAATACATGACATAACCCCCCCCCCCCCCCCAAAGTCTTATTGGGATCACAGGTTGAGTCTCTCTGGTGGTTTACGCTCCCTTGTAGAGTGCCTGAGTTGGAGCTCCGGTTGTTGGGCGCTGGCCTGAGTGTCTGCTGTTTGCGGTGCCTCAGGCCTGTCCGGACTGCCCACAGTGACTGGGCTCTCCTCCCTTTGGTTCCTGTGTTCAGTCACCTGTGGTGGAGTAAACTCTATGTCGTGTTCTTCCTCTACTTCTTCTGTGGGGTTGCTGAACCTCCTTTTTGTTTGATCCACGTGCTTGTGGCAGATTTGTCCATTGGTAAGTTTAACTACCAGAATCCTATTTCCCTCTTTGGCAACCACAGTGCCTGCGAGCCATTTGGGCCCTGCAGCGTAGTTGAGGACAAAAACAGGATCATTTACATCAATACATCGCGCCCTCGCATTCCTGTCATGGTAGTCATATTGTGACTGGCGCCTGCTCTCGACAATTTCTTTCATGGTGGGGTGTATAAGGGATAACCGGGTTTTGAGCGTCCTTTTCATTAGCAGCTCTGCGGGTGGAACCCCTGTGAGCGAGTGTGGTCGGGATCTATAGGCCAACAGGAGGCGGGATAAGCGGGTTTGTAGGGAACCCCCTTGGAATCTGAGCATCCCCTGTTTGATTATCTGCACTGCTCGTTCTGCCTGGCCGTTTGAGGCCGGCTTGAACGGTGCCGTTCTGACATGGTTAATTCCATTGCCTGCCATGAAGTCCTGGAATTCAGTGCTTGTGAAGCACGGGCCATTGTCGCTGACCAAGACGTCCGGTAGACTGTGGGCGGTGAACATTGCCCGTAGACTTTCTACCGTGGCAGAGGATGTGCTTGAATTTAAAATGTCACACTCGATCCATTTGGAGTCGGCGTCTACTACAACCAAAAACATTTTTCCCATGAAAGAACCTGCGTAGTCCACATGGATGCGTGACCAAGGCTTGGCGGGCCATGGCCAGGGGCTAAGGGGGGCTTCCCTGGGCGCATTGCGCAGCTGGGCACACGTGTTGCACCTGCGAACACAAAGTTCCAGATCTGCGTCTATCCCTGGTCACCAAACGTGTGACCTGGCAATTGCCTTCATCGTGACAATGCCCGGGTGCTCATTGTGGAGTTCTCTGATGAACACCTCTCTGCCCATCTGGGGCATGACTACGCGGTTTCCCCACAGTAGGCAATCGGCCTGAATCGAGAGTTCATCCCTGCGCCTGTGAAATGGTTTAAATTCCTCAGGGCATGCCCTGTACGTGGCTGCCCAGTCCCCATTCAGGACACATTTCTTGACTAGAGACAATAGCGGGTCTCTATTTGTCCAGACTTTAATCTGACGGGCTGTCACGGGTGAGCCTTCGCTTCCGAAAGCTTCAACAGCCATGACCATCTCAGCAGCATGCTCGGTAGCCCCCTCAGCTGGTGGGAGCCTGCTGAGTGCATCGGCGCAGTTTTCGGTGCCCGGTCTGTGCTGAATTGTGTAGTCATAGGCGGCTAACGTGAATGCCCACCTCTGAATGCGGGCCGATGCGTTTGCATTTATGGCCTTGTTGTCGGCCAAAAGGAACGTTAGGGGTTTGTGATCTGTCTCCAGCTCAAATTTCCTGCCAAACTGGTGCATTTTCTTTACAGCATATACACATGCGAGCGCCTCCTTTTCTACCATCCCGTAACCCCTTTCTGCCTGGGACAGACTCTTGGAGGCATAAGCTACCGGCTGTAACTGACCCTTGACATTGACATGCTGCAACACACACCCGACACCATAGGACGACGCATCGCACGTTAACACAAGTTTCTTACATGGGTCGTATAGTGTTAATAGAGTGTTGGAACATAACAAATTGCGTGCTTTATTAAAAGCCCTTTCCTGGCTGTACCCCCAGACCCATTCGCGACCTTTGCGTAGGAGCACGTGTAGCGGCTCTAGCAGCGTGCTCAATTTGGGAAGAAAGTTACCAAAATAGTTCAGGAGCCCCAGGAATGAACGCAGCTCCGTCGTGTTACGGGGTCTGGGTGCTCTCTTCCGACGGATCGCTTCCGTCTTGGACGCAGTAGGTCTGATCCCGTCTGCTGCTACCCTCATCCCCAGGAATTCTACCTCTGGAGCTAAGAAGACGCACTTCGCCTTTTTCAGTCGCAGACCTACCCGGTCCAGTCTGCGTAGCACCTCCTCCAGGTTGTGGAGGTGTTCTTCAGTATTGTAACCCGTAATGAGGATGTCTTCCTGAAAAACCACCGTCCCTGGAATCGACTTTTTTTAAATTTCAAAATATACTTTATTCATAAAAAAATTTGTACAGTACATTCAAAAGCAGTTCAGTACGTTTAGCTGCGGTCAGCAATCCCATACACTATATTTGAGTGCTGACGGCAGTTCCATTCGATACATTCCCTTGCTTTTCAGTTCAAGTACAATTCGATACAATACGGGATACATTGTAGTACATTCAACAAATTAC
This sequence comes from Pristiophorus japonicus, assembly GCF_044704955.1. NCBI lineage: Eukaryota > Metazoa > Chordata > Chondrichthyes > Pristiophoridae > Pristiophorus > Pristiophorus japonicus. The sequence goes on along the minus strand of NC_091987.1, from coordinate 218,133,552 downwards.
ATTACACGTGTCACTATACAGTACACGGAATGGGTGATTGTACATTTACATTTTTCTTTTCAACATGCATTTCGCAACAGACCTTGCATTGTACATGGCACTACATAGGTGTTTACAGATCATGGTGCTCCATGTACTCAAAAAGTAAATTACAAGTACGGCCCGAGGGGAGTTTTGTACTGATTCCTGCCCCTGGGTTTACCGTGGCAGAAGGGCTTTAAACTGTGGCCCTTCCCCACCGTGCCTTTGCGGCGACCACCAATTTTTAGTGCGTCCCTCAGCACGTAATCCTGGATCTTGGATTGCGCCAGTCTGCAACACGCAGACGTGGTCATCTCCTTGCTCTGGAAGACCAGCAAGTTTCGGCAAGACCAAAGAGCGTCTTTGACCGAGTTGATGGCCCTCCAGCAGCAGGTGATGTCTGTCTGGGTGTGTGTCCCTGGGAACAGCCCGTAGAGCACAGAGTCCTGTGTTACGGAGCTGCTTGGGATGAACCTCGACAGCAACCACTGCATCTCTTTCCAAACCTGCCTTGCGAAGGCGCAATCCTGAAGGAGATGGGTAACAGTCTCATCCGCTCCGCAGCCGGCCCGGGGGCACCGTGCCGTGTTGCTGAGACGTCAGCTGTGCATGAAGGCTCTGACGGGTAAGGCCCTCCTCACCGCCAACCAAGCTACGTCTCGGTGCTTGTGTGAAAGCTCTGGCGATGAGACGTTCTGCCAAACGAGTTCGACAGTCCACTCAGGGAACCACCCGACAGGGTCCACCCTCCCCTTCTTTCGTACGGTGTCCAGGACGTTACGTGCTGACTACTGTTTTATGGCCCTGTGATCAAAGGGGTTTTTTGTGAAAAACTTTTCCACGAAGGACAGGTGGACAGACATGGTCCAACTGGTGGGGGCGTTTCGCGGCAGCATGGCCAGGCCCATCCTTCGCAACGCCAGGGACAGGTAGAACCTCAGCACGTAGTGACACTTGGTGTTTGTGTACCGGGGGTCTGTGCACAGCTTGATGCAGCTGCACACAAAGGTGACCATCAGGATGAGGGCCACGTTCAGAACATCCTTTCCTCCACTATCCAGAGATTTGTGCATTGTGTCTCTGCAGACACGTTCCATTTTGGACCTCCAGACAAAGTGGAAGACGGCCCGGGTGACTGCCGCGGCACAGGAGTGAGAGATGGGCCAGACCTGTGCCACATGCAGCGACCCCAAGAGCACCTCACTCCTGATGACCAGGTTCCTTCCTGCCATGGAGAGGAAGCGCAGCTGCCACCATCCCAGTTTTTGTTTGACCTTGGCGATACGCCCGTCCCAGTTTTTGGCGCACGCCCCGTCCGCTCCGAACCATATTCCCAACACCTTCAGGAAATCTGGCTTCACGGTGAAGAGAATGCAGGCTCGGTCGGTCCAGTTGCCAAAGAGCATGGCCTCGCTCTTGCTGCGATTGACCTTTGCTCCCGAGGCCAGTTCAAACCATGCGGATCCGAGCAAAAAACGGCGACGTTGTCCATGTACAGGGAGGTCTTGACCTGAGCACCTCCGCTGCCTGGGATCGTCACCCCTCTAATGCCCGCATCTTTCCTGATTGACTCGGTAAAGGGCTCGATACAACACACAAACGAGAGACGAGAGAGGACAGCCTTGCCTGACTCCAGATCTGATCGGAAAGCTTTCAGTTTCCCACCCGTTGATTAGGACTGCACTACTGATGTCTGTGTAGAGCAGTTGGATCCAATTGCGGATACCCTCCCCAAACCCCATTTTGGAGAGCACGTCCATCAGGTACGTGTGCGATATCCTGTCCAAGGCCTTCTCCTGGTCTAAGCTGATTAAGCAGGTGTCCACCCCCCTGTCCCGCACGTAGGCGATCATATCCCTGAGTAGCGCCAGGCTATCAGAGATCTTCCTGCCGGGGACAGCGCAGGTCTGGTCCGGGTGGATCACCAGATCAAGAGCAGGCTTGACCCTGTTGGCGATGACCTTTGACAGGATCTTGTAGTCCACGTTGAGCAGCGAAATGGGCCGCCAGTTTTTGATTTCCTCCCTCTCCCCCTTCTGCTTGTAGATGAGGGTGATGATGCCTTTCCTCATTGATTCCGACATGCTGCCGGCCAGAAGCATACCCTCGTACACTTCCAGCAGGTCTGGGCCCATCCAGTCCCACAGAGCCCAATACAACTCGACCGGTAAGCCGTCGCTTCCGGGAGTTTTATTCGTCTCGAAGGACCGGACAGCCTTTGTCATCTCGTCCAGAGTTAGCGGATGGTCCAGACTCTCCCGCTCGCTGTGGTCTAAGACCTCCGAAATAGACGACAGGAAAGACTGGGAGGTCGCGCGGTCTGTGGTCTTGACGTCGTACAGCCCGGCATAGAAGGATTTGCTGATCCTCAGCATGTCGGGCTGTGAAGACGTCACAGAACCATCTTCTTCCTTTAGGCTGGTGATCACAGAGCTCCCCCTGTGTACCTTTTAGAAGAAGAAACGCGAACACGTCTCATCCTGCTCGACGGAGTGGACTCTGGAGCGGAAGATGATCTTGGAGGACTCTGAGGCAAAGAGCGAGGCTTGCTGGCCCTTCACCTCTTCGAGTTCCTCCGCGACATCGACCCCCATCGACTGCAACAGGAGCAGATTTTGCATGCTCTTCTGGAGTTGGGACAATTCCCTCTGTCTCCCTCTCGCCTCCTGAACACCTTTGAGGATGAAGAACCTCTTGATGTTCGTCTTGGTTGTTTCCCACCAGTGCATGGGGGAATCGCAGAGGGGTTTTACGGTTCTCCAACCTTTGTAATCCCTCTCGAGTTCCTCCACGTTTTCCGGAGTCAACAGTTTCACGTTCAGCTTCCATATCCCTCTGCCAACTTTCTGGTTTTCCTGTGGGCGACAGTCGGCTAGTAGGAGGCAGTGGTCAGTGAAGAACACCGGCGTGACGTCGGTGGAACTGACCTCGAGCGTGTGGGACACAAACAGGAAGTCTATTCTGGAACGGACGGACCAGTCTGGTCTCGACCAGGTGTATCTGCGCGGTGCTCCGTCTGCAGGGTTGCTGAAGACGTCGCACAGCTTGGCGTCTTTTACCGCGTCCATATTTCGTTGGAAGATCACGGCGGCCGAGCAAATCCCGAACGGACATCTGTTGTACTCAAACAACCCCTTGTGTGTCGTGATGGTGGTCAGCTTCTTTGACTCACTCGCCAGCTCCTGGGTCACGTAAGCTGAGGTCAGGTCCAATTTTGAAAAAAGTGTGCCACCGGATAGTGTCGCAAAGAGGTCCTCCGCTCTCGGTAGCGGGTACTGGTCTTGGAGTGACACCCGATTGATGGTGGCCTTGTAATCACCACATATCCTGACCGACCCATCCGCCTTGAGCACCGGCACAATCGGGCTCGCCCAGTCACTGAATTCGACTGGCAAGATGATGCCTTCCCTCAGCAGGCGGTCCAATTCACCTTCTATCTTTTCCCGCATCACGTACGGCACCGCTCTGGCCTTGTGGTGTACTGGTCTGGCGTCCGGGTTTATGTGAATCACTACCTTGGCCCCCATGAAAGTGCCGATGCTGGGTTGAAATAGAGAGTTAAATTTGTCCAGGATCTGTGAGCATGATACTCGCTCCACAGAGGAAATTGCATTGACATCGCCCCATTTCCAGTTCATGACAGCAAGCCAACTCCTCCCCAGTAGTGTGGGATTGTCCCCTGGGACAATCCAGAGTGGCAACCTGTTCTCCGAATCTTAGTGGGTCACGACTACCGTGGCGCTGCCTAGCACCGGAATGATCTCCTTTGTGTAAGTCTGTAGCTGTGCGTCAATCGGCGATAATTTTGGCCTCCTGGCCTTGGACACCCACAACTTTTCGAACTGTTTGATACCCATCAGGGACTGGCTGGCCCCCGTGTCTAGCTCCATTGATACTGGAATGCCATTGAGGAGCACTTTCATCATTATCGGTGGCGTCCTGGTGTATGTCGGAGTTGTGTACAGACCTCCAAACAGTAGTAGTGATGTTGGGGAGTGCATCAAACATGAAATTAGGGGTGCGTGCAATAATAAAGGTGCAGCAGTTATAATGGGTGACTTTAATATGCACATCGATTGGGTTAACCAAACTGGAAGCAATACGGTGGAGGAGGATTTCCTGGAGTGCATAAGGGATAGTTTTTTAGACCAATATGTCGAGGAACCAACTAGGGGGGAGGCCATCTTAGACTGGGTGTTGTGTAATGAGAGAGGATTAATTAGCATTCTCATTGTGCGAGGCCCCTTGGGGAAGAGTGACCATAATATGGTGGAATTCTGCATTAGGATGGAGAATGAAACAGTTAATTCAGAGACCATGGTCCAGAACTTAAAGAAGGGTAACTTTGAAGGTATGAGGCGTGAATTGGCTAGGATAGATTGGCGAATGATACTTAAGGGGTTGACTGTGGATGGGCAATGGCAGACATTTAGAGACCGCATGGATGAACTACAACAATTGTACATTCCTGTCTGGCGTAAAAATAAAAAAGGGAAGGTGGCTCAACCGTGGCTATCAAGGGAAATCAGGGATAGTATTAAAGCCAAGGAAGCGGCATACAAATTGGCCAGAAATAACAGCGAACCCGGGGACTGGGAGAAATTTAGAACTCAGCAGAGGAGGACAAAGGGTTTGATTAGGGCAGGGAAAATGGAGTACGAGAAGAAGCTTGCAGGGAACATTAAGACGGATTGCAAAAGTTTCTATAGATATGTAAAGAGAAAAAGGTTAGTAAAGACAAACGTAGGTCCCCTGCAGTCAGAATCAGGGGAAGTCATAACGGGGAACAAAGAAATGGCGGACCAGTTGAACAAGTACTTTGGTTCGGTATTCACTGAGGAGGACACAAACAACCTTCCAGATATAAAAGGGGTCGGAGGGTCTAGTAAGGAGGAGGAACTGAGGGAAATCCTTATTAGTCGGGAAATTGTACTGGGGAAACTGATGGGATTGAAGGCCGATAAATCCCCAGGGCCTGATGGATTGCATCCCAGAGTACTTAAGGAAGTGGCCTTGGAAATAGTGGATGCATTGACAGTCATTTTCCAACATTCCATTGACTCTGGATCAGTTCCTATGGAGTGGAGGGTAGCCAATGTAACCCCACTTTTTAAAAAAGGAGGGAGAGAGAAAACAGGGAATTATAGACCGGTCAGCCTGACATCGGTAGTGGGTAAAATGATGGAATCAATTATTAAGGATGCCATAGCAGTGCATTTGGAAAGAGGTGATATGATAGGTCCAAGTCAGCATGGATTTGTGAAAGGGAAATCATGCTTGACAAATCTTCTGGAATTTTTTGAGGATGTTTCCAGTAGAGTGGACAAGGGAGAACCAGTTGATGTGGTATATTTGGACTTTCAGAAGGCTTTCGACAAGGTCCCACACAAGAGATTAATGTGCAAAGTTAAAGCACATGGGATTGGGGGTAGTGTGCTGACATGGATTGAGAACTGGTTGGCAGACAGGAAGCAAAGAGTAGGAGTAAATGGGGACTTTTCAGAATGGCAGGCAGTGACTAGTGGGGTACCACAAGGTTCTGTGCTGGGGCCCCAGCTGTTTACACTGTACATTAATGATTTAGACGAGGGGATTAAATGTAGTATCTCCAAATTTGCGGATGACACTAAGTTGGGTGGCAGTGTGAGCTGCGAGGAGGATGCTATGAGGCTGCAGAGTGACTTGGATAGGTTAGGTGAGTGGGCAAATGCATGGCAGATGAAGTATAATGTGGATAAATGTGAGGTTATCCACTTTGGTGGTATAAACAGAGAAACAGACTATTATCTGAATGGTGACAGATTAGGAAAAGGGGAGGTGCAAAGAGACCTGGGTGTCATGGTACATCAGTCATTGAAGGTTGGCATGCAGGTACAGCAGGCGGTTAAGAAAGCAAATGGCATGTTGGCCTTCATAGCAAGGGGATTTGAGTACAGGGGCAGGGAGGTGTTGCTACAGTTGTACAGGGCATTGGTGAGGCCACACCTGGAGTATTGTGTACAGTTTTGGTCTCCTAACTTGAGGAAGGACATTCTTGCTATTGAGGGAGTGCAGCGAAGGTTCACCAGACTGACGGGATGGCGGGACTGACCTATCAAGAAAGACTGGATCAACTGGGCTTGTATTCACTGGAGTTCCGAAGAATGAGAGGGGACCTCATGGAAACGTTTAAAATTCTGATGGGGTTAGATAGGTTAGATGCAGGAAGGATCTTCCCAATGTTGGGGAAGTCCAGAACCAGGGGACACAGTCTAAGGATAAGGGGTAAGCCATTTAGGACCGAGATGAGGAGGAATTTCTTCACCCAGAGAGTGGTGAACCTGTGGAATTCTCTACCACAGAAAGTTGTTGAGGCCAGTTCACTGAATATATTCAAAAAGGAGTTAGATGAAGTCCTTACTACTAGGGGAATCAAGGGGTATGGTGAGAAAGCAGGAATGGGGTACTGAAGTTGCATGTTCAGCCATGAACTCATTGAATGGCGGTGCAGGCTAGAAGGGCCGAATGGCCTACTCCTGCACCTATTTTCTATGAACTGTATACATGCTCCACATGAACTCGCTGAACTTCAGCTTCCAGCGATTTCCCCCAGCGTTCATTTCTGCAGGTATTTTGCTCATCTCTGCAAACTCCGGCTGAATGTATGCCTCCACGCCTCCAACATGAGCTGTTGTTGGAAACAAAAGGTCCCTTGTTAGTCGATCGTCCCTGACTGCCCCTGTTATTGTCCTTGAGTGCGCCATTAACAGGTGCTGATGGCCCCATTACTGGCCGCATTGTCCCTTGCAATGGCGTGAATCGCCGTTCAGCTTGCCATTGTCTCTGTCGAACTCCCCCTCTGGGTTCGACTACATGTTGGGGCATGCCTGACTGCCCTTGTCTGCCTGGAGAACTGTGTGCTGCTTTAACAATGTTGAATCTCTGTCCCAACCATTCCTTAACACAGTACCTCTCGTCTGTTCTGCTAGTGGCCATGCTCGCGTGGTTTAAATCCCAGTTTCTCATCGCCATTGATAGGTCCTTACTATACAGTATAAATGTACACGAGACCCATGCTTGAGAGGTCAGTCTGTGACCTGTCCTTTGTTCCTTAGCACTCAAGTGATGAAGGTGGGTGGAGCTTCCCCTTTTGTACCTGAAGGCCCAGGTTAGGAGTGTCTCCCACCTAGTGGTCATTGTTCTCACAGTGTACAACTTAGATCAGATTGTGCATGGGTTACAATGCTGGTTGAATACATGACAATATAAATGCAAGTCTTTCTAAACATGTTTTTGCAAGTTTGCTAGGGATGAGGTGAATGGACTATCTCATCTGTACCAACCTTTGAGATACATCTCTCCAGCAAAATAGAGTCCTCATTTTGATTCTCCAGAAATGCCGGTTTCACTATTCCCTTTGTGGCTCCAGCTCAATTAACGGCTCCATTATTTATTGGAATTATTTTATTTAGTCTTTTGACTGCAGACTGAGCTGGAGGTAACCGGGTTCCCAAGTTGTGGGTATATGCGCTCAGGCCATTCTCTGCTACCCCACCCACATGGCCATTTTTTATCTGCACCTCTGCAGTGTCCACAGGCTATTTGATTGGAAGATTTCTCATCTGAGCCTCCTCCTGCTCAAACCAGACATCCAAATGCACGCACTTCCCCACTCAGGTCACTGAACAGAAGTGAGGTTAACTCGAGCATGGCCGATGTGATTAGCTAAGAGACCTTGGAGATCAAACAGTCCTGGGTCTGTGTAATCCAGGGCTGAACATCTACCCATCACCCAAACTGGAGTGGAATCTTCGATGGACCTCCCTATCTCTGTAACCTCCCCCAGCCCTAAACCCCCCCACCCCGAGATCTCTGCGCTCCCCCAATTCTGGCCTCTTGTGAATCCCCGATAATCTTTGCTGCACCACTGGCGACTTCAGTTGCCGAGGCCCCAAGCTCTGCCTAAACCTCTCCCCCTCTCCTTCTTTAAGACGCTCCTTAAAACCTACACAGTTGTACCGGGCCTTGGTGAGGCCTCACCTGGAATATTGTGTTCAGTTTAGGTCTCCTAATCTGAGGAAGGACGTTCTTGCTATTGAGGGAGTGCAGCGAAGATTCACCAGACTGATTCCCGGGATGGCAGGACTGACATAAGGAGAGACTGGATCGACTGGGCCTGTATTCACTGGAGTTTAGAAGGATGAGAGGGAATCTCATAGAAACATATAAAATTCTGACGGGACTGGACAGGTTAGATGCAGGAAGAATGTTCCTGATGTTGGGGAAGTCCAGAACCAGGGGACACAGTCTTAGGATAAGGGGTAAGCCATTTACGACTGAGATGAGGAGAAACTTCTTCACTCAGAGTTGTTAACCTGTGGAATTCCCTGCCGCAGAGTGTTGTTGATGCCAGTTCATTGGATATATTCAAGAGGGAGTTAGATATGGCCCTTATGGCTAAAGGAATCAAGGGGTATGGAGAGGAAAGGGGTAGTGAGGGAATGATCAGCCATGATCTTATTGACTGGCGGTGAAGGCTCGAAGGGCCGAATGGCCTACTCCTGCACCTATTTTCTATGTTTCTCTCTCTGATCAAGCCTACCCTAATATCCCATGTGGCTCAGTGTTTGATGATTGCTGCTGTGAAGCGCCTTGGGACATTTTTATAAATGCAAGTTCTTGTTGGATTTATCCAAGCTGATAATAATGTTAGACGTGAACAGCAATCCGATTACTGCAATCGACTTTATTTACATTTCAAATCTTAAAGGTATGTTTTGAAGCTATGCACAAACACAATGTATGCATCACTGGGACATGCAAAGACCAGGCAGAATAGCAGAAAATGCGAGAATGGGAAGTAGGCACATGACAAAGAGCCAGGGGAGGGGTCCCGACAGGATGGGCTGGGCAAGTCGAGGTTTGATGGTGGCCTCCGAAACACAGAGACACGCAAAGCTGAATCACAAAAGCATTAAACTCCCGATGCAGCCAGAACCTGCAGAGCCACACAGGATACAATCATTGGGGCTGCTCCCTCCTGTCTCCCGACAAGATACAAGGCGGCTGCAAGCAGGGATTGAAGGCAACAGACGGACTGAGGTGGAGACAAACTACTCTCGCACCCGCTGCACTGCCAGCTGAGGGAACTCGGACGGGATCCTTTCCTGAAACTGTGGCTCCATTTCAGCTGGTGAAACCAGGGGGGGGGGGGGGGTGGGGGGGAGAGGGAAGGGGAAGGAGGAGGGAAGGAGGAGGGAAGGGGGAGGGAGGAGGAAGGGAGAGGGGGGAGGGAGGAGGAAGGGGGGAGGAAGGAGGGGGAAGGGGGAGGGAGGGGGAAGGGGAGGGAGGGAGGGGGAAGGGGGAGGGAGGGGGAAGGGGGAGGGAGGAGGAAGGGGGGAGGAAGGAGGAAGGGGAGGGAGGGGGAAGGGGGAGGGAGGGGGAAGGGGGAGGGAGGGGGAAGGGGAAGGGGGAGGGAGGGGGAAGGGGGAAGGGGGAGGGAGGGGGAAGGGGTTCAACACTGAGGTGTGTGTGGTGCGAGAATTCAGAATCATGATTTGTAGAAATCTCTCGGGTCTTCCAGTCAACGAGATGCGAGAAGCAACTCACATCACCAAGGAGCATTTAAATGGTGACCCCACCCGCACAATCCTCATGATATAAAACTTCAAATTCAGATAATCCAACATCGCACATGAATACACAAAGCAAACTGCTGCTGATGCTGGAAATCTGAAACAAACACAAGAAATGCTGGGAGCACTCAACGGGTCAGGCAGCAACTGTGGGGAGACAGAGTCAGTGTGTCAGGTCTGCGTTCCTTCGTCAGAACTTGTTGAGGAGGAATGTCTTCACTCAGAGGGTTGTGAATGTTTCTCTGTCTCTCCACAGGGGCTGCCCGACCCGAGCAGTCCCAGCATTTCCTGCGTGTAATCAATCGGTGCAGCCAAGCTCCTCCCAGCATTACATGCACCAGGTGGGGGGGTGGGGCGTGAGGGTGACCCACTGCCCGTTTCAAGAGCGATTTGTGATCCTGGATACACTAAGAGGCACCGCGAACTCGCGAGTGTTTTCAGACAGTCTGGCTGCTTGTCTCAACATTCACCGTCTCTCCTGGGGACACAGGGGGCAGGTTAGCCTCAGAAACCAACAACTGTAGGGGGCGGCAGTTTCTAGCCAGTAACACGGTGAGGATTTCTGCTCCTGGTTAAATCGCCCATGGCCCTTTGATGCGCACAGTTCAACAGACATCGTCCAAAGTGGTCACAGCTTGAGTGATAGGATCTCCCTCCCCAAGGCCAAACTCGGGACAAATGAGGGAAGAATATGAAATCCTTTAACATTACTAAAAAAGCACGACTGGTCATCCTTAAACTTTTAGAAACCACAAGCTATTTCTCTCATCTTTTAAATCTTTATGATTTATTTACTGAGAGGAATGGAGACCTGGAGCCTTATCCTAACATACAGAGCTGGAGGGAGCTGTCTCCAGCCAACAGTACGCAGGTACTTGGGCCTCAGAGAAGTTAAATCCAGCCTCAGTTATAATACTTATTGACAGCCACGCTCAATTAGATGTGGCTCTGCTACATGGGGAACTAACACTGGGCGCTCTTGGCCATTTGTACCTGGATTACAGCCGAGCAGGACAGCGAGTGTTGTATATCCTCCGCTGTGTACACACATAACTGGCGTCACTGGGCTGCTGACCACGCACTGGTACCCGGGGGCTGGGCACATCCTGAAACTAGAATCTGCATTTAGAAAACAAACCCAGGCTCTGTGACTGTTTACACCGCAGGGCAGTCAGTCAGGATAAGCAGGGAGTAACTACTTTAGCTGGCCGGGGAACAGAGTGAGAGCAAACACTTGATGCAAGGGAAGGAGTTAAAGGAAATGGTGAGGGTGGAGGGGAGAGTAACGCCCAAGAGGGAGAATGGAATCACTTTTCTCCCAAGTCAAGTATAGGGCATTTCTCCTTGTTCCATGCTTACTGCCCATCGAGTGATGAATTAGACAGGTCCGTGGATTCATGTCCCTCAGAACCCAAGTTAACGACCCCTCGTTAATCTCAGGACTGTTCAGGGCCTGTGGAGAGAAGTGTTAAGCCCCTCCGGCCCCCTGTGCGGTGAGAAGCGTAAAGCAGCGACACCACGGGCAATCTCAATGCATACTCCAGCAAGTTCACAGGTCGACCAGCTGGGGTTGCCATGACCGCCACAAGGCCAGGCCTCAGGATGTTGCCATGCCGATCGCAGCAATGTGCACGAGCGAGCTGCGGGATTACTGATTCGCATCGGGTACATTCTCCTCATCACTGCAGCCGTCTCTCTCAACCAGCCATCCGCGTTTTGAAACCTTTATACTGCAGCAGGAGTTAGAAACGAAGAGTTACTAAAAGAAAGAGTTTGATGAAGGTGGAGGTATTGGGAACCAGCACTAGGCTGTTCTCTTGGTGTGTATCAACAGTGTCCTTTGAAGTCCCGTCGATGCTCACAATGGCGGCTCTCCCCGGGAGGGGGTCCGTGATTAGCGTCAGCTTGTTGAAGACCCCACGGCCAAAGTAATCCGCGACGACCGAGAATCCGTCCTTCGAACACTTCAACTGGGAAGCAAAGGTCAGAGTGTTAGACACAAAACATGGGATCAGTAAACCCACGAGGGAGGAACTCCAGCCTTCGGGTAAAGGCTCCATCCAGTGGACGATACAGCCCGTAAGGTCCCAAGGTCACTCCCAGCTCCCGGCCAGCTGAACCCCGCTAGATCCACAGTCAAATGCAACAACCCTGGGCCGAGGAGGGAGGCAGCCAGAGTTCCCACTCCAGATCACCAACCAGCGATCCCTGCATAGCTGGATATTGGACGAGACCAGGACCAGGATTAACTGCGATGGTTCCCACAGTCAAATAGTCTGTAGCCCTCGCACAGCCCATTCCCCCTCGCGAGGCACGTCCCCGTTACCTGGTGCTGGAACTTCTCGTGAAGATCCTGCTTCTGTTCCTGGGCTCGGATCATGTCCATGACTTTCCGGTTTTCAGGCATGCAGGTCGGGCACTCACAGTCATGCTCTGCGTAACTCTCGAAGCAGTGTTGGTGGAAGGAGTGACCACACAGGAAGTGCACAGAGGGCAACTCGAGGGGACTGTTACACATGCTGCACTTGGGTTTCTGGAAGATCTTCGCACTGTCAACACATAAACATCAACCCGATAACTCCCTGCCTTACAGGCAGAGCCTACTGTATTGCGGATTTTAAGGCATAAAGCTGCTATAGACCCTTACATTTAATAGTCTAACATGCAGAGGGAGAGAGGGGGATGGCGGGGGTGGGAGAGAATCGTAAAGGGGAAGGGTTAAAAGTGAGGGAGGGGGAGGGGGGGGAAGAGAGGGAGGGGGGAGGGGGGGAAGAGAGGGAGGGGGGGAAGAGAGAGGGAGGGGAAGAGAGGGAGGGGGGGGAGAAGAGAGGGAGGGGGGGAGAAGAGAGGGAGGGGGGGGAGAAGAGAGGGAGGGGGGGAGAAGAGAGGGAGGGGGGGAGAAGAGAGGGAGGGGGGGGAGAAGAGAGGGAGGGGGGGGGAGAAGAGAGGGAGGGGGGGGAGAAGAGAGGGAGGGGGGGAGAAGAGAGGGAGGGGGGGAGAAGAGAGGGAGGGGGGGAGAAGAGAGGGAGGGGGGGGAGAAGAGAGGGAGGGGGGGGAGAAGAGAGGGAGGGGGGGGGAGAAGAGAGGGAGGGGGGGGAGAAGAGAGGGAGGGGGGGAGAAGAGAGGGAGG